>NW_022103928.1:22615867-22619316 GCF_000313985.2 Echinops telfairi
TCCATGACCACCCTAATAAAAATGACAGAATTCACTGGCCTATCTTCTTGGCCCATTTCTTACATTGCTTATTCATCCCCAACGCACTTTACAGCTTCTAACACATCATTTGAAATTCACTTTTGTTCACAAGCATGAGAGGAGCCCTGGTGATGCAGCAGTTTGACTGCTAACTGGACGGGCATTATTTCCAACCCCCAGTGAGATAGTTTATTGTGCCAACCCTGCCTAACACACCCAGCTATTCCCCTCACTGGAGAAAGACGTGGCAGTCTGTATTTTTAAAGATTACAGCCTTGGAAGCCCTCTGGGGCAGCCTTCCTCTGTCCTATTGGGTCACTATGCGATGACACTGGGTCACTTGATGACACTGGGCTTGGTTTGGAATTGAGAAAAATTTCTGGTACATTGCACTAACTCACTCCCAGACTAACAGCAATTACTAGTCACCGAATAGGTGTCTACTTGTTTATTTTGTTTTCATTTCATTATAAAAATAATATCACATTGAAGAAACTTTCACAACTATAGAGAAGAAACAAATCACCTCTCGTGCCATTATAGTACCATAGCCTTCATTAGTGTCTCATTGTATTTTCTTCTGAAATCTTTTCCCTCTGACTGCTTTATACGATTATAATAATAATGTACATTCAGGATTTTTATATTTCATTTTTCTTCACTTACTATTTTAATGTAAGCATTTTCCAGGGAACTATACTGCCTTTCCAACCATTAGTTTTTGATGGCTGCATAATTTTCTCAAGTAGATATATCACAGTTTATTTGGACATTTCCTCATTATTAGATATTTAGGTAATTTCCAAATGTTCATCCCAATAAATTTGTGAAGGCTTAAAAGGAAAGGAAAGAATCTGTTTTATGTTCTCTGTCTCTTCTAAACTGAAGCATGTTTGACCCTTTTGGGGGATGGGAATGACTGAATTATTCTACTTTTCATTTGCAAGAGAACACTTCTGAATAATTCATGGGCACATAAAGATGGAAAAGATGTACATCATCTAGCTGATTATTAACATAATGCAGCCAAATGAAACATTATCCTAAAAAGTCATTTAATTGCAGCTCTGGAAATGAGACTTTGAACATTTTAGAAAGAAGTCATATTTGAGATGTAAATAACTACATTTCAAAATTATTTTAAGGTATTACCTTGTGAAATTCTTCCCTGTAAATGGTGGTTATTGATTCTTTTTCCATGAAAAATGAAAAATCAGTCCTTCCAATTTACTAAGTTAGGAAACTTAGAGTGAATTTAGAGAACAATGTGCTAAACATAAAATATCTATAACTAAGAAGTAACATGAAATACTTAGATTTTTGTAGATAAGATGTTAGTAACTTATTTCACTTTTTTAGTTATGTCACCCAGGAAATGACTCAAATGCTAATGTGTGTCAATTACTGTAATCGCTGATAGTGTTTGATTATATCATTTCCAAACTAATATCCTTCGGATTTTTTTAAAAGAAGGAAAGAGTAGGAAAATGTACAACAGAATTCGAACTCCCATGGACTCCAGACTTCCTGGAGCCATAAGGCTGAATGAAGCCCTGAAGTATTGCCCTGAGATTGTCTTTAAGCTGTAAACCAAATATATCCCCTGAAGTCTTCTTAAATTCAAACAATAAATTAGCTTAACTAATAAAAAATGTTTTAATGTTCTCCTTCAGCATTATGATGTCTTAAGTTATTGAACTGACATATTAGATAGGAACCTTAGGGTTAGGGGGTCAGTGAATCTATGTTAATGGGGAGGTGCAACTCATAAAAGGAGGGTGAGGAAGGGTAGACATCTTGAAGAATGACCATGTCAGCTACGTCACTACATAGCAACTGTGGATTTGGTGTGTGTCTTGCTGTGTATATTCTCAACAACAGCGCGGAAACAATAAACTACGAGGGGAAAGTACGCATCATGGTATGTATTTAACACAGTGTTAAAGGAAACCACCCAAGTAAAGAGATAGTGGGTGGCCAGAGCAGTGCTAACAGACTTGTAGGTTACCGAATGCACACATGCTCAAACCCACAAATGATCTAGAAGTTCTGTTCTTTCTTTATTTCTTTTTTTGTAGCCCCACTTTTCCTTAGGCTCCTGTTCTGATTTGCATTAGCGTACCCTGTAGGTCTGGCTGCGATCTGGTTTTGTGGGTGCATCTTGAATTTGCTTGTGCAATGCAGTGTTCAAATTGTTCTCTCTTGGATTCAAGTCTTCCTAGCCTTGGTTTAACCTTGGTTTGGCCTTGGTTTAACCCCTTGTATTGGTTGCAGTATATCTCCCAGCTGCTTCCTAAGAAGATAAATGTATTACCTGCCTTTCTCTTACCTTTTCACTCTTGTCTATACCCATTTTTTACTAGTAGTTTGGCTGTGTACACACTCGTAAATTGTTAACGGCATTGCTTCAGTATTTTAGCATCAATTCTTGGAGTGAAGCAGTCACTGCTACTTAGATTTGAGGGTGGAGGTGGACACAATGGGGGAATATTTCTGAAAGGGAGAAGGCAGGGTGGTGGTATGCCGGGAGTCCCCTTATTGAGTAAATACATTCACAGAATCTCCAATTCAGTCATAGTCCTGCTGTCTCTCTTGTGATTAATGTTATACTCAAGCCAGAGCCTCCCTCACTAAAGCTTAGGTCTCCTCCGAAAACTAGGCAGAGGAGCCCTGGTGGTGTAGGTGGTGTTGTGCTTACGCGTTGGGCTGCTTACTGCATGGTCAACAGCTACCCCGAGAGAGGAAGACTGGGCTTCCTATGCCCATGAAGAGTTACACAGTCTCAAAAACTCACAGGGGTGGTCCTAGCCTGTCTTATAGTGTCACTATGAATCAGAATCAACTGGATGGCAATGACCTTGGTTTTGGTTTTGATCATGAAAGCGTGAAGTCTGAAGAAGTTGGAACCTACTGGACAGCAACGAATTATAATTAGCTAAAGGTATGTGCCCCAAGGACTTGACACAACACTGCATATGGCTGGTGTTCAATACGCATTACATAGTATGCAGAGCTACACAAGATAAGAGAGGAGCTGCTGTGCCCTACTTTCCAACAAGGTGTATGTGCGCGCGCGCATACACACACAGACTTCTTTGGGGCATAAATGGCATTTTTAAATTACGTGTATCCTCCATAAGAAGAAGTGAACTGGTCAGAGGACAGTAGTGAAGCCTACACAGTGACCGTATCAGCTTTTAAAATATAAAATCTACTGAGTTCCCAACAGTATTTGTTGAAATATTTAATTTTCCTGACTTGAGTGTTACCAATAACACTTGAAAATGAAACCCAGAAATGGCTTAAAGTCTCCCGCCACTGGTAGCTATGTAATGATTCCTTTTGTAGAAGTTTCTTTGGCATCTGAGTGGATCTGAAGAGACAATTTTGGTCTTTGATTGAAAGTGAAATAATGAGGGTCCCTCACT
>NW_022103928.1:22620088-22677012 GCF_000313985.2 Echinops telfairi
AGACTCAACTTGATGGCAGCGAGTGAGTTTAGTCTTAGCGGTTGAGTGATAATTTTCAAAGGAAAAACTTCAAGTTATTAAGGGAGCACAGAGTAGTAGAAATAAATGAGGGAACATGATATAAATGTGCACATTTGTGACTATAACAATGTCTGAATTCATTAGCTTTAGCTTGTTTAGGGGAAGGTCTTTGACAATAATCTATACATAAAGAATTATTCACAAACTATGAATTTAACTATGTCTGAACAATACTTAGTCCTGTTTGCAATGTAGACCTGGTGGGAATTTTATTATAGAATTTCTCTTATTCATCTTCATTCAAGCAATCTATACCACTTTAATGAAAAATCTTCTATTTCCTGGTAAAGTATTCCAACTCACAGCACATGAAACTTTTGACTGATAAAATTTTGCCTTATATACCATGTACTTTTAACATTTCTATAAGTTGAGTTATATACCAGAATCACTTGCCTATGTCCCCAAACCTGCTCGTGCCAGTTGTAATTGTTTGATGTATACATTTAATCATATATCATGTAAATTCCTTGAAAAGACTCAGGAGCATTCAATTTTGTCAGAGAGGAGTGTCAAAGACTAGAGGGAATGGAAAGGCTGAGAGATTCTGCATCCATTGCTTTGCAAGCGACTTCATCTTAAGATAAGGAAAAACTGACACCTTTGTTATTGTGGTGTGATTTATGAGAGATAAACAAATAATTCCAATCACTTCTTTATTCATAAAGAAGCATCTGATTTCACATTACATGACTGGAAAATTAATGCATTAATAATATTTAAGGAGACAAAAATTTTTGGATATATAAGTAATACAAATAAAGTTTTCAACTATTATTAGAAAACTACTCAAATACAGGAAAAAAGAAATCTATCATAAAATAAATGCTTGTTTACTTTGGTTATGTTTCACTAGCTTTAGCATTGTGCCATATAATTTCTCTCAATACATATATTTTCTTATACAAACAGAAACATGCATGTATATGCATATTTTATTTGAACTTTTTGAAAATAAGCTACACATATCCCAACAATTCATTCCTAAGTACTCCATCCAAAATCTACAAAGATGAAAGATAACCTCCATTCCCTTACAGAACCATAATATCATGAACACATTTTTCAAATGTGCAATAAATTGATGTTATCTAATATACTGTCCATATTTAAATAGTCCTCAAATATATCCTCTATAGCTCATTTGCACCCATCCAAAAGCCAAGTAAAGTTTCATACATTGCATATGATTTTGATGGTAGGCAAAATGGAGTCAGGTCTGGCTCACAGCAGCCCTGTGTACTGCGGAATCACCACTGCCCAGTCCGGCACCATTCGCACCATCACTGTTTTACTTGATTGTACTGTTGCAGTCTCTGTGCCAATCCATGTCAGGAAGGGTCTTCCTCTTTTTCACTGACCATTTACTTTATCAAGCATGATCGACTTCTCCAGAGAGTGGTCCCTCTAGATAACATGTCCAAAGCACAAGAGAAAAGTCTCTTAATCCTTGCTTCTGAGGAGTATTCTGGCTGTACCTCTTCCAAGGAATACCAGCTGTTCATTCCTCCTAGGAGTCCAGGGTATATTCTGCACCAAAATAATTCAAAAGTCTTCCTTATTCACGATCTGGCTTTCATATGCCCATTAGGTGATGGGAAATACCGTCTTAGATGAGGCACAATTTAGTCTTCCAAGTGGCATCTTGCTACATGAACACTTTAAAGAGGTCTTTGCAGTAGATTTGCCCCATGCAATATGTTTTTCCATTTCTTGACCACTGCTTTCATGAGGGTTGTAGACCAGAGTCAAATGAACTTCTTGACGGGTTCATATTTTCTCTGTTTACAGAGATGTTGCTTATGGGACCAATTTTAAGAGGTTTTGTTTTCTTTTTATGGGGTTGGAGTCCATACTGAAAGCTGTAGTCTTAGATCTTCATCGGTCAATGTTTCAAGTCCTCTTCTCATTATGGCAGGTTGTAAATGATGCCTCCAATCCCAATGCTGACTTCTTCCTCATATAGTCCAGTTCCGTGCATTGTGTTTAACATATAGATTACATAAGTACAGTGAAAAGATACAGCCTTGATGCAAACCATCCCTGATTATAACTCACAAAACTGCCCTCTTAATTTAAAAGTGTTCTTTATTATCTATCTTTAATGACATTGCTTTCATTTCTTCCTAATTCGAGTCCAAGCCACGTGTCTTATGGAGAACTTATAGATCTGCTCTTTTCTCCTTCTCACTATTAGATTCAAATAAAGAATTGTCTTGGCATTTTTTTCACATCATACCATGGTTCAATGTTATTGTTACTGGTACCGATACGTCTAATGATAAATAATAAGTGTGATCAATCCTGGAAGGACAATTTCTCTTTGAAATTAATAGTTGATCTGTGAGCTGATATTTCACTCTCAGAGGAATTTTGTTTCCCCAACAACCATTTACTCAATTTTTATAACCTCTATAAATAATTTGTGCCCAATAAAAGTATTATAAGAATAGTTGCAAAAGCAGATTGCTCTAATTCTACTTTTAACTGTTTTGCTTTTTACTCTACCTAATTTTATTTTTTTCAGTTGATATTTTTCTACACAGTCACACAATAGATAAAAGAGAAATTTCCCACTTTTTTCCATTCTCTATTTCTATTTCTCTCTTTCTGAGTAGCATCATAAACTCTGATTTCTTTAATTCAATGTGCTACAGTCCATTCTTTTCATAAATTTTGATGCTCAAATTTTCTAAAGTTTGTACAGCGGAAGAGTCCTCCCATCATTTGTCTATTTGTGGCATATCTCCACTAATATCTGAGCATGTTCTTACTGTTTAGCTCCAGACGTACCTGTACTTTGCCTGCCTCCTACCTGAAATCAGTTTTATTTTATTTATTTGGTCAAATAAAATCCATACCTTTGTAGTGAGTGACATCTGAAGTCACAATCTGAGCATTTGATAGGCTCACTGGTCCTCTCCTGTCTTTCCTCCATTGTTGTGGTTGTTGTTGTTTGGTGCTATTGAGTGTGTTTAGACTCATAGCAACCCCTGTGTACAACAGAAGGAAACACGGCCCGTCCTCTGTCATCATCATAACTGTTCTTAGGTTTGAGGCCGTCTATGCTGCTGCTGTGTCAAACCATCTTGTTGAAGGTCTCTCTTTTCGCTGTCCCTCCTTTGCAAAGTGCAGTGTCCTTCTCCAGGGACTGGCCTCTCCTGACGACATGTCCATAGGGGAGATGAACTCTCGCCACCCCTGCTTCTAAGGAGCATTCTGACTGTACATCTTCCAAGACGGGTTTGTTTGTTCTTCTGGCACTTCGTGGTACCTTCAATGTTCTTCACCAGCACCAGAAATCAAATGAATCACTCTTCTGCAGTCTTCATTATTCAATGTCCAACTTTTGCTTCTTGCTACCATCGAGAGATGCTGACTCACAGCGACGCTTACAACACAGGGTAGAACTGCCCCTGGGGTTTCACAAACCGTAACTCTTTGTGGATGTAGACCTTCATATCACCAAATCTCCAGGCACTGTTCACATTTTTACAGTTCACTTTCTCTCCTGCTTTGCTTTCTCTCTCTGTGTCACCTTTCCTATTATTTATTCCCTCCCTCCCACCCCGATCTTTTCCTTTTCCCTTTTTCTCTTAGTTCTCAACATCTATTACATTACATCCCATTTACTTTATCCCAATATCTCATCAGTTTGAGAACAACAGCTACACTGCCACCTATATGATTACAAAATTAGTTTAAGAATGTTTTGTTGTTTTTTTCTGCCTCACCCCCATCCCCTTTGGCCTTTTGGATATAATCTATGAGGGCTATAGGCTCAAATCTAATTTAATTAACAGTGAATTTAATTAAATATAATTTTAAAGTATTTAAAATAATTCCTCTCTTTGGAGTTATGCCACCAAGACAATGCATTTAGATTCATTTATTTCACATCTGGTTTTTAGAATTGTTCATAAATTTTCTTTTCTTTTATAATTAAATAAGACATTTACCAATATGAACAGATACTACAAGATATTTACATTGTTCCAAAGTCAAATCTATAAATAAGACATTGTATTTATTTGAAGAAATCTAGCTCCTGTTCATGTCTCCTTTATATATAGTTTATCCTTCCACTTTATATATATATAAAATATACACAGACACACAGAAATGAGTGCATTCTTCCTCTACTCTCATCTGAGAAAAACAAAGCTAGCTTACAATTTCACCTAGCTTTATTTTTGCTTCCTATATGCTGGAGAGTCTCTAGAAAAGATATTCATCATTCTCTTTCACCTGCTGCACAATAACGTGTTCTTCATTCATAACAAAAGCCATTCAACCAGTGTCTTACATTTGGAACATTTGGAAATCTCCACTTTCCTGCTATCACAAATTATGTTAAATTGAAGTCCTCTTTAAGCTATTGCACAGCTAGTTTTGTTGTTTTTAAATATGATGTTAGTGGACTTTGGAGGCAGAACTCTGGAACTCATAGTACACATTAATTTACACATTGATTGCTGGATTAAGGTGTGAATAAATGTGTGATATGGTTAGCTATTGCCAAATTTCTCTCCTAAAACAGTAGATCATTTTCATTCCTATGTGTAATATATGAGAATATTAATTTCCCAGCAGCTTCACCAATTCGGGTTGCCAAACGAGTGGTTTCTGCCAAACCGAGAGTTCAGAATTGTATCTCAAAGTATTTTTAATTTGTATTTCTATTATTCTGCTTTGATCATGTCGCATCACATTTCATAACACCCTTCACTAATCCCTCCTGTTTCAATCTCATCTTGGTTCTGTGTGATTTAAGATTCCCCCTATGTCAGTAACCCTAACTGGTAATTTCAAGTGTGTTCCTAATGGTCTTTGGCACACTACATGGAGAGAAGACTGGGAGGACTAGAGAATGAAGTCTATGATGCAGACAGGAAGGACTGAGCTATATCCTCATGCTCATCATTGGAAGTGAATACATAATACAGAAAATATATACCAAGAAGCAATGACAAATATAAACAAATTACCTAGACAAGTGGACATATCAAAAAAATCAGCTAAAGAGGTTGGAATGCCATAACGTTAGAAGAATGCTTTTTTGTTGCTGTTGCTAAAAATCTTTCAGAGCTATTGGAATCTATATGTTACATGCATGTGTGCCTTTGATAATAATGGCATTAAACTTTTAAAAGAATAAATTACACAATTATTTGAGAACAAAATAAGAAAACAAAGTACATTAAGGATCTTGTTATATGGGTTTATGAACTACTATTTATATCTATGATTCATGTATTCATTCAGCAAATATTTCTACATTGAACATCACTGTGCACCAGACACTATTCTAAGTGCTGAGAATACAAAAGAGAACAACAACACACGCACAACCCTCCCTTAAAGGAACTTGATAGATAACGAAATTGGGGTTGTGAAAGGGAAAGTAACTAGCCCTGGGTGACAAAGCCAGAAAAATAGTTAAGTTGGAATTTTAAATAAAGCAATCTGATTCTAGAGTCTGCTGATTTTAATTTTAAATATGGACAGATAGGAACTGAGGCAAAAAATATCTAAAATAAGCCTGGAGCAGGTTGGAATGCTAGAATGTAAGACATTGCTTGATAATCATCATGATCATCATCATCATCAAATTAGGGGGATGTCAAAGGGATCCAGGAGCCAACTCTAAGTGTTCACAATTGCCAAAGCTACAACACCTTGAGCAACAAAATAAAGTAGCTCAAAGTATAACAGAAATAGCTATAAATCCATACAGAACTGGATAAATGACTGATTATATATGAATAAAAAAGAGAGAAAAGACAAATCTCATTTACAGAAAAAGTTCCAAATAATTTATGTAGATACTCCACTCTCAAGGAGATGGAGCAAAACCCTGCACTCCTTATGTTTGCTCTGTGTGGTGACTGCCTTCCAAGAGTGCAGTTTGGAAAGACAGTCAAAAGCAGCTGTATAGTGGAGAAGTCTACCACTGTGTCTGTGATAGGGTGTGATATATAAAGGATAATCCCACTAAAACCAGGGAAAGAATATCAGACCAATTGCAATTGGGAGCAGTCCTAACCAATACTTGAAACTCACAAGCGCATCAGAAACCAGTCTGGGAAGAGTCAGAGCCAAGAAGAGCCTAAGGAAGTGACTGCTCAAAGTAACGAGGTACTATGGATGACATACTGGAACGGGAAAAGGCAAACCTAAGGAAATAGGTATAGAGTATGAATTTTAATGATATATCAACATAGGTTCATTGATTTTAATTAGTAACATAAGATACTAATTACTAAATACTAATTACTATAGAGAAAATTAGGTGCCAGGCATATGGGGCTTCTCTATAATAGTTCCTCAATTTTTCTGCAAACCTAAAACTGTTCTGAGAAATAATGCTTATTTAAAATATGTCATTTGGCTTAAAATCAGGACAGGCATTTTTCAGGATTGTATCCTCTCACCATACTAATTCTATCTGTTTAATGAGCAAATCATCAGAGAAGCTGGATTATATGGAGAACAATGTGCCATTAACCTTGGAGGAAGGCTTATTGATAACCTGAGATATGCAGCTGGCACAGCATTGTTTGCTGAAAGTAAGGAGAATTGGAGGTGCTTGTGGATGAAGATGGATGACTGCAGCTTTCAGTAGGGATTTTGACTCAATTTGTTAAAAAAAAAATCCTCAACTGGACCAATGGGTAACACCATACCAAATGTACAAGGGCTGACATGTTAATGATTTTTTTTCTCACTTGGCTCCACATTCAATGCTCTTGGGAGCAGTAATCAAGACATCAAAAGACATGTTACATTAGGTGAATCTGCTACACAAGACCTTTCTAGAGTAGCGAAAGGGGTATTACTTTGAGGACTGGGTGTGCCTGACTCACGCCATAGTATTTTCCATTGCTTCATACGCATGTGAAAATTGGGCATTGAATAAGAAAGAGAGAAGAATCAATGCATTTTGAATTGTGGTGCTGAAAAAGAATATTCAAAGTATCATGGATTGCCAAAATGACAAAAACAAATGTCTTGGAAGAGGTGCGGCCAGAGTCCTCTTTAAAAGCAAGACTTCATCTTACATACTCTGTACATGTTGTCAGGAGAGGCCAGTCCTGGAGAAGGACTCATGGTTGGTAAAGTGAAGAGGTAGTGAAAAACTGGAAGGCCCCCAGTGAGCCGGATTGACAAAGTAGCTGCTACAATGGGCTTGGGCATGGCGATGATTGTGAGGATGGTACAGGACAGTGCGGTGAGTGGTTCTATTGTTCATAGGGTTGCTATGGGTCAGAACCAACGAGATGGCACCTAACAACATCTATGTGTAAGTTCTACATGAGCATAAGTAAGTTTTCTGGAATTCCCTTTTCTCACAATGTTATCAGTTGTTTTTTATGACCCACATAGACAAAGGCATAGGCAATAAAATATAAGTAAACATCAAATAAATAAAAATAATAAAATGTGTTATTTGAGTAAACAAAAAATATATGGATACCTTGCCAATTTGGTAACTATGGGCCTGTACTCCATTTTTTAAAGATAGGAACAGAGGTGGCTGAAGAAATTGTATAGAAGCCACATCTGACCCTCTCTGGCTACAGAAGGGAGGAGAGTCCAACTTCACATTTGCCCAAAGATGATTCCTATGAGGCTGATGTCAGACATCCCCACATCCTCAACCTTTGTTTACCTTATTCGGACACCGATCCTCCCTCCCACAGTGCTCTGCTTCTCTGCTGGGTTCATTAGTCAGTTGCAACAGACACACAGAATTTTCCAACAATCAATACAACTTGGTACTGGTAAAGGATTGATATGAAGATCAATGGATCAGAATAGAGAAATAAAAAAAGCAAGTACCAATAGATGCCTGATTTTTTTATAAAGGGCTGAAACATTTTAAATGGGGAAGAGATAGTCTTGTCAAGAAATGGTATTGGCAAAATTGGATCTCCATGTACAAAAGAATGAAACTGGGTCCATACTTCACCCCACATACAAAAACAGGCTCAAGATGGAGTAAGACCTTAAGATAAACCCTAGAACTCTAACAAGCACCAGTGAAAAAATAGGGCTATTCTTAAGGGTCTTAATACAAGGTATTAACACACTACCAAGCATAATGGAAAACACCACACTACAGAAGACAAAATGGAGGACTGGGAGCTCCTAAAAATATGACATTTATGTACATCAAAAAACTTCATCATGAGAGAATGCACTGCTTGGAGGGGGGGAAATGGCAATGATACTTCAGATAAAAGGATAAGCTCTAAAACCTACAGAAAGTGATAGCACTTCAATAAGAAAAACAAGAAGGATCCGGTTGACCAATGGGCAGTGGCCACAAACAAGGATTCACAGCAAATGGCATTCAGGCAGCATACAATCATATGAAGAAATGCTCACAATCAGAAACTATAACAAAAATGCAAATTGAAACAAGGATGAGCTACCACCTCCCAACAGCACTGATAGCAAGATTTTAAAAAACATGAAAACAACAAATCTGGAGAAGATATGAAGGGATTGGAACTCTCCGACATTGTGAGGGAGCCTGTACCACCACCATGGACAACAGTATGGCACTTTCGTAAACAAATGGGAATAGAACACTACATGACCCAGCCAACCCGAAGGAATGCAAAACAAGAACACCGCATGATTATTGCAGCACTATGCACAACAGCAAAAATATGGAAGCAACCAAATTGTCTGAGTGTGGTGGGATGGGTTCATAAACGTTGGTACATATACATAATGGGGTATTATGCATTCATAAAGAACAACGATGAAACTGTCAAATGCATGATGACATGGGCAAATTTGGAAGGCATTATACTTAGCAAAGGTAGGCAATCCCATAAAAACAAATACCGTATGAGATCACTGTTGTAAAAGAAAAAAATCAAGAAAAATGTTGGAAAGGGATAGAGGGTGAAGCAAAATAAAGAACTATCTCTGTCACACACACAGCTAAAGATAGACACAGCATACATAAGGGGGGAAAGTTCATTAATCCTGGTTTTCATATACTGAAAAATGTAAAAGCAAATAGCACAACTTCAAGAGCGTGACCTCCACGGTCATAACACCTCCCAGGTACAAGCGACACAGGCGCACAAGAGAGAAGCTCTTTATTTAGAGTCTGCAAAGAGAGAAAAGCGTTCTTGGATCTAGCACCCTGACTTTGGACTTCGAGCTTTCTAATTGTGCAAAAATTTTTTTTTTTTTTAAAAAGAACTCTCAAACAATATTCACAATTACGGAATTTACTCGGGAATCTAACAGGTTACGAAATATTCAGGATACAGTTCTTTCGCCTCATGTGTCTTTTCTCAGCCATGCCAGCAGGTCCATCTCTCTCTGGTCTTCAGCCTCTCAACCACATGGTCCCTTGGAGTCTGCCTGCTCAGGCAACTGACACCAAGTTCCTTCAGTGCTGACAAATGTCCAAAAGGCATCTCCCTGGGCAAGACAGCCTCCTGCCCAAAGGCACTCAACTGTGCTCCCCGCAGAGGCCAACACAAGGAAACCACGAGACCAAACAGAGGGTAGTGCGAAGATGATGAGGAGGTCAGGCAGAGCAGCGGCTGGCTTGCTGGGCCACACTGGCAGAGGTCAAGAGACCATGTGACTGGCAGGCTGAAGACCAGAGAGAGATTTCGCTGTTAGCTGAGGAGACATTGCTTCTGTGGACCAATGAGTATATCCTGACTATTTATCTATCCTGACTTGTGCTAACCTGTTAATTTTTCTAATAACCCCCATGATTGTGAGGTGAGCCGGTGAGTTTTGTATGGCCATTGCAACAAATATCGAACCCAGCATAGACGGGGAGTGCCATGGGAAGAATGGCTGGTGACAGAATAGGTAAAGAAAGTGGAGAGTGGAGGCATGTCTGGCCTCTGCCTCCTGGTAATAGGGAAGCCAGAGGAGGCCAAATAAGACCCAGGCTCCCATGCCATTTTCATATACATATAATATTAATAAAGAACATAAGAATATTAATCAAAAGCATGTGTTTTATGTCAAGATGTGTAATTACAACATTTAAATAAGAGGGCACCTTAGATGAAGAGAAAGGGAGACCCTTTACAAACACTCAAGGCTAATCCCCATTAGACTTAATATATAGATATCTTCCATTGTATATGAGATAACTATATGCAAAATTTTAAAGTTGTTGAATCAGCTCCCAAGGGATAGTTACTTTAGGCTTATGAAGCCCACTTGAACTTTAAAACAAAGATGCTAAAACAGGCTATTTGGAATTCCAATCAGGTATTTCTTGCTCTTCTGCTAAAAGAGCAATTAGTTACCCATCACCTAACATGTCATATGTATTTTTTCCCTTGTCATACATTCTTATTTGATGTACTTCTGAAGAGGACCAAGCCAGTACATCGTATACTGCCTATATATAAATCTCTTAAACTAATTTTATGCTTCACTGTAAAATAATTGATTTGTGATTCACAGGACAGTAATGAGCCCTTATAAACCTTTAATTGTAAGTAAATAATGAAGTTTAGAAAATTGTGTCAGGCAGTTTGTGTCTTAAAGGGATCTTTGCCATACTTCTGTTTTGTGGCTTATTTTTTATTCGTTACAGAGGGTGAAATAAGATGTATAAAAAATTTAATCCAATTAATCACAACTGGTAAGATCACGTGCTCATAAATAAGCCACTATCTTTACAAAGAACCCATTTGCTATAAAAGCACATCACAACATCAAAAAAATACAATCATAAACATTTATGAGGTTAAGTCAAAAAGTACTGCTACTGGGGTTTTAGTTGCGTCATGTCAAGGGTTTATTCTAAGCAAAATGTTTAAATGTGAAACATTTTTAAAATCAATGAATGGCTGTGTCAAGCTCAGTAATACATTTGCCTTACTTTGTTTCATTAGAACGTGCACTTATGAATAGATAGAGACACATTTTATACCATGGTAAAAAATTATTTTGGGTCAAATTTTAACAAAGCTCAACTGGGCATCTTTCCAAATCACTGACGCTTGAAACAAGTCTACAGGGATGCTGTCCCACACAGACAATGTCCTAAAGGATCAAGCATTATAAAGGTTGGGAAGAGCTCAAAATGAGCCAACAGAGGAAAGACAATGAAGCTCGACAAAGAAAGAAATTCTTTCAAAAACTGCTGACAGCAGACCAGAGAACTACCGTTAATGAAACAGTTTCTGAAGTGAGACTCTCACATGATTCAGCATTTTCAATTTTAAACAATCAGTTTGGCCTCGTTCCGCTTTTGGCTTCTTGGGTGCCAAAAAGGTTCCCCAAAGACCCACTAGATCAAAGGCCTGACCTTTACATCAGTCCTTGAGGCAAGATAGAAGAAGCTAATTAAGACAAATTTGGGGATGACCCAGACTGGAAATGAGTCTTGGATTTAACAAAATGATTTAGAGAGCAAAGTCCAATCAGAAAAATTGCTTCTAAGAGAATCTGCTGGGCATCAGCTCAGAAGGTTATGACAACTGTTTTGGGAATTCTCAAGGGGTAATATTGATAAATGTTCTCAAAGGACACAGGCAATCACAGGGGCTTACTAGAAAAAAGTTGTACAAAAATTGAGAGCTATACTAATAAAAACACTTGGAAAGTGGTGCTGAGGAATTATTTCCACATCACAATCATGCAGCTACTCATCCTTGGGGGTTGGGAAATCTTACCCCAGTCACCCTATAGCCCTGCTGTGCCCCTTCAGATTCCTTTTTGCTCTCGGAACTCTCAGGATCTTTCAAAGGATCACAATTTAAGTCCCTTGAGGATGCCAAAAGTGCCATTTTGATCTCTTGTAAGTCAAAGCGCGCAGGACTCTCTAGGGAAGGGTGGGAGGGAGAGAAACTGCTTCTGGGTATAGACTAAGATGGAGAATATGCTAAGAAAAATAGCTGCACATTTTGATAATTTGTTTTTAAGAGTTTTCTATGATTTAATAGTAATACTTTTCATTTACTCTCAGATTATTCTTGCAAGTAATTGTAGAGTGGATGCGAAATAAATTTGTTTATTTATGGATTTGTTTCCGTAAATAATTTCAACAAAGACAAAAACTGTATTTTTCCCCCCTTGAAACACATTGAGGAGGTGATCCCAGAGAGTAATGGTAAAATGCTAAGTTGGCACTCAATATTTACTTCTTGTTGTTAATTAATAGTAATTATTAATGTTCAATAAATATTGAGTGCTGACTATGCATTTTATTATGCTTAGACTCATTTGATTTATACAACAACCTGTTGTATAGGTACCATCATTCCCAAGTGATAGTAATTTAAGTAATATCGTACAACTGATAGATAAAAGAACTATTTTTCAAGCCTAATTATGTCTGATTCCAAAGTACAGTCTAACCACACTGCTATACTGCTTCTTAGCATCTGTGAGTTTCTGATATAGAAAAGTTAGCTTTTATTCCCTATCTAGTCAGATCTCCCTGGATAACTGTACTTTCAAACGACAAACCATTTTTCTCTCATCTAGGATACTCCAACAGCCTCCCGTTTCCTGGTCTTTAGGTCTTTCTAATCCTTTCTTGGAGCTCCTTCCCTCCCTCCCCATCCCGTCCTTGCCCAGCCTCAATTCATTCTTCTCAGGACAGCCCGGATGCTTCTTCTCAAACTAAGTCACCTACAAAGCATATCTGTTACCTACCTGATTTTCCACCTTAGGTTTGTTCATGTTCGCCATCAATCTCTGGGTATTTAGCACTAGTATTTTTCAGAAATTTATAAGCACCATGCTCCCTCCTACCCAAGCCTTTTATACTCCGTTCCTTCTTCCTGGTTTACACGTTCTCACAGTCTATTTACTTTGATGCATCTGCGCATGTCAAGTTGATGCTCACATTCTCAGGAAGCCTTCCTTGAATTCCAGGACATACTACAGCTCCTTTTATTATTAGCTTTCTTGGCATCATGCACTTCTGTTCCATCATACGTTACCATTGCCAAGCTACCTTTGCTTTGTTGAGTACCTGATTAATGTCTGATCTAAACCTCTGTGCACTACTGACCTACCAGGTTATAAACTCAGTGAGGGCAGGGACCCTGTTTGCTCATTTCATCTACATTCTGCCTTTGCACATAGTACGCTTACAAAAATGCATATAAACAAATGGCTCTTCCAAGAGAAAAGGAGAAAGACTCTCAGCAAGATGGATCTGCACAGTGGCTGGACCCAAGGGCTCAAACATGGCAAAGGTTATGAGAACGGTGCAGGGTCAGGCAGTGTTTGGCTCGGTTGTACAGAGAGTCAGTGTGAGTTGAAACTGACTCAAAACCACCAAACAATAAGAGCATTCCCACTGTGCCACGGACATCATTGAGGGATTACTACCCTTCTCTTTCACAAGGAAATTTCTCTACTACTCCTTTAGGGCAAAGACCGGCAAAGAAGGGTGACCGCAGGAAAGAAACATAATGGTGGTAGTGGCTGCAGAATAAGCCTCCTGGGATCAATGGACAAGATACATAACAGCTATTTTAAATCCAGGTGTTATTCCAAATATTTTCTCCAGCTCTTAAGTAGCCCTCACTCTATACATTTGTGTATCTGTCTGTTCAACATCTCCCTTGACTATCAAATTTAACCTGCCCCAAAAGGAAATACTTTGGTTTCCCTTCTAAATCCATTTCTCTCTATTTTTTCCACAAGTTTTATCCGTTACCCAATTGTACGGAACACAAACCCAGGAGTCATGCCTGATGCTCCATTTTCGCACATCTAAATTAAATCTCTTCTCTGTCCAGATCCTTCCAATGTCTCCCCATCACACTGAGAACACAACCTGAAACTTCACATGGCTCTCAGTGAGGGACTTGCCCTCACTGAACTTAGAATCTGGTGGGCAACACAAGATAGAGGCTTAGGACAGACCTTAATCAGGTAAACAAAATTAAACAAAAAACTTTCTGTGCCTTTACGAAACTCCGTAATGATGTGGATCTCAATCACTGCTCTGGTCTCTTTTCCTCCCTTGTTCCCTTCCTCAGTATGTGTCGTTGCAACACTGGTTTCCTTGATAGTCCTTGTAGACACATGTGCCCGACCCCCAGTTTTTGCACTTGCCCTTCCCTGTGCCTGAAAGGCTCTTATCCCATATACTTGCTAGCCTTGCTCCTTTCTCTCCTTCAGATCCATAATGACACTGCTTAAATAGTCCCTTACCTCTTCCCTCATCACCCTAAAATAACACCCATTGTTGATCTGGAATTCTTTTGTCGTTTCTTGGTAGCATTTATCACTATTGAAAATGCATTATGTGTTTATTCATTTATGCTTTCTTCATTATATAGAACATTTCTCAAAAACTGCCTGTTTTTTAGTATCTAGGAAGTGAACAATTAGTCCCTGAATGAGTAAATGAACAAATGAAAATAATTATCGATGTTCAATTACTTTGGCAGCTTGACATTTTTATCTTACATTAGTTTGACCTTGAATAAGAATTCGCTATTAAATAATGTTAAAAGGCATAACAATAGCAAATGTTAACAGCAAGTCTGTTAATAATTAGCTGAGAATAGTAAATCTGTTAATAATTAGCTGAGAATGGTTGCAATTCTTTGCAATCCAATTGTAAAAAACAAAAACAAAAAATCTTAATATTATTGTTTAGACTTAACTTCAGGGCCAGGCAGTTATTTTCCTTTATTGTGTCCCTTTGGCTTTCCTCCACAAAGACAGCTTCTATTAATAGCAATGCTGTGGCACTAGGACCATGCCAGTGCAAAGATTTATAAGGAAGAAACAATGGCATTCAAAGCAGTAAAAGTGTTACATGTTCACCCCATGATTGCTTATTAAATAAAGTTCAGGAGATATGGCCAGGAGAGAGAACGCCCACGGTTACTTTTTTCCCTTATGTAGTAGCACCATAATTTCTGATTCAAGAAGGAAAAAAGACCAATTAGCACTACATTTTTTTGTTTTAAATGATGGAAACTTCATCACAAATTTCCAGTTACCCAGAGTAATGCAAAAGCAGAAAACTCTTAAAAGGCCATGGCTATCCTACATCACTTGGAAATAAAAATAATATTTACCAAAACATTGTCTCACCACCACTGCTCTGCCAGTGCGTCCTGCTGCAGTGCCTGGTGTGTTGCTGTGACGGTGGAAGCTGTGCCACCCATATCTCCAGTAGGAGCAAGGCCACCCGTGAAGAGAGCTTTCAGACCAAGAACAGACTAGAAAGAAGGAAGAGAATGTCCATTTCTGAGGGATTCGTCCCTGAAAACATCATGAATAGCAGTGAAGCATGATCTGACACAAGGCCAGAAAATGAGCCTCCCAGGTTGGAAGACACTAAAATGTGACTGGAAAAACTACCACACTTGATGACAGGGATGGAGGGAAGCTTGCAGTGCCTGCATTTGCTGATGGGCACAAAATAAAACGAGAAGAAACAATTGCAAACATTCATTAATAATTGGATTATAGAATGTACAACGTATGGATCTAGGAAAACTGGAAGTCATCAAAAATGAAATGGAATGCATACAGATTGATATTCTAGGCAGTACTGATCTGATATGGATTGGTATTAATAGTTTTGAGTCTGAAAATCATGATTTACCATGCTAGAAATGACAAATTTGAGGTAAATTCTATCATATTCATCATCAAAAGTAAAATTTCAAGATATATCTTTAAGTAAAGGAACCCTGATGGCTTAGTAGGCACATGTTGGGCTGCTAACAGCAAGGTCAGATGTTTGAAACCACCAACCACTCCATGGGAGAAGATGGGAGCTTTCTACTCCCGAAAAGAATCAATGTCTCAGAAACACAGAGGAGGAGTCCTTCCCTGTCCTATGAGGTCGCTGTGCGTTAGCATCAACTTGATGGCAGTGATAAAAAGAGAAAGAGAGACATCTAAAGTACAATGCAGTCTGTCATGGATTAATATACATTCATGACCAAAGAAGTCAAGTGACTACAAATATTGTTCAGATTTACACACCAAGCACTAAAGCTAGACCTGAAGAAATGGAATAATTCTACCAACTTCTTCGGTCTGAAATTGATCAACCATGCAATCAAAATTCACTGTTCGGTCTTTAAGACCCCAGACACTAGATCTTTTGATAACCAGACACCATCATCTTTCTTTACCACATTTGCTTATGTACCCGCTTTGTCTTCAGTGATCATGTCAGGAAGGTGAGTATCATGGAATGCCAGTTTAATAGAACAAAGTATTCTTGCATTGAGGGAGTACTTGAGTGGAGGCCCAATGTCCATCTGCTACTTTAATAATAAACCTATAAATAGATGCACATAGATCTACTTCCTCATCATCATATATAAATATATTTACATATGTACACGCTTGTATTTAGACCTCTATAAATGACCTTTGCCTCGTAGTTCTTTCCTCTATTTCCTTTTACTTTCCTCTTGTTCTACTATCATGCTCAGCCTTCATTTGGGTGTCAGTAACTCCTCTCGGTTACATTGCCCTTGAGCAAGCCCTACCAGGCTTCTGACACCCTCCTCACCACTGAGTTTGGATCACTTATTGCTCCCTTGTCCCTGGGTTTGTTAACACCACTTCCTTTCTCCCACCTACCCCTCTCCCATGTCCTCCCCGGAACCGCTGGTCCCATTGTTGTCTCCTCCAGATTGTTTATCCAGCCTATCTTATCTAGATTGACCTGCAGGGATAATAATATGCACAAAAATACAAGACAGAGCAAAACAAAGCAACAAAACAACAACAACCAAAAAAACAATGACCAAAAAAAAGAAAAGCCTGTAAATAGTTCAAGGTCTGTTTGCTCACCTTTCAGAGTGTTTTCCAGTTGAGTCTGATGGAGTGCCACACCCTGGCAGCAAAGTCTATTGTTGGTAATCCCTCAGGACTTCCTTGCTCTGCTCCCTTTGCTGTTTTGTTTCATGCCCTTAGTGTTTTGCTTTTGTGTGGTGGGGTCAGATCAGGAGCAAACCCCATACTGGGTCTCCATTGTTGTCCCCTAAAGGGCTATGGGTCACTGAGGGATGTCATGTTTTGTAGTGGGGCTGGCCATTTGGTCCTCTCTGCATTGGCTGCTCTGAGCAGGGATATCATCCTCAAGGTTTGGTGGGCCAGGATGTGCTCCACTCTCTCTTCCTCCCCCTTTATTTGCTCTTGTATGCTCTGTTCAGACACATCCCTCTCCCTGAGCTGCATTGTTGGAAGCAAATAGAAAGGATTTGTAGTTAAAAATAGTAGTTGGTGATAGAAATAAAGCTTGAGACCACATGGTGAGATTTTGTAAGACCAATGAGTTATTCGTTGCAAATGCCTTTTTTCAACAATATAAGCAGTGACTATACACATGGACCTAACCTGACAGAATACACTAGGATCAAATTGACTCTATCTGGGGGCATTGGAGAAGCTTCATTTTAAAAAGCCAAAACAAAGTAAGGGACCAATTGTGAAACAGACCATCAATTGCTCTTATGAAAGTTCAGATAGAAACTGAAGAAAATTAAGACAAGTCAAAAGCCAAAATGTGGCATTAAGTATATCCCACCTTCATTTAGCAGTGGTTCTCATAACTGTAGCAAAATTAAAGTTATGAAGCAGCAACGAAAATAATTTTATGGTTGGGTGGTCACCACAACATGAGGAACTGAATTAAACAGTCGGTCACAGCATTAGGAAGGTTGAGAAGGACTGATTTAGAGAGCACTCTAAAGAATCTATTTGAACACTAATGGCAGAAGATCAGAAGAGTTGTGGAATAACACCAAGAATATCAGACATGAGGAAAGCAAAATGTCCTTAAGAACACAGGAAAAAAAATTTTAATAACAAAAAACCCCACCAAATTGCATGTTGGAAGAAGAGATTCTGAAGCTTGCTCTTTGATGTAGAGTAGCTAGAATGACTAGAAGAAGAAGATGATGAAAAGAGATGAGCAGAAAGTGTCAAAAGACAACTACAGAAGACAAAGTAAAGTATTACAATGAAATGTGCTAAGTAAGACCCACCACTAAAATGCCAGCCAGGAAGAGCACACTCAGCATATCTCAAGCTGACAGAACTGGAGGGTGGGGAGAGGCTGTCAAGCCTCAAATTGCAATTTTGAAGGATTCTACAGGTAAAATAATGAACACTGCAGGAATCATTAAATGAAGATGGAAAGAGTACACAGTCACTGTACCAAAAAGAATAGGGCCAAGGTCCAGCATTTCAAGAGGAAGTATATGATCCAGAATTGATGGTATTGAAAGAAGAAATCCAAACTACACTGAAGGCATTGGGGAAAAAAATCTTCAGGAATTGATGCATACCAACTGAAGTCAAGAGGACTTGAAGCACTTGCTGACAAAGATGAAAGACGGAAACCTTCAGCAATGTAAAGAAAACAAAAATTCTCACAACTGGACCAATAAACAAAATCATGGTAAAGAAAACATTGAAATTGTCAAGGATTTCAATTTACTAGGATCCACAATTACTGCTCACAAAATAAGCAGTCGAGAAATCAAATGGCTTATTGCTTTGGACAAATCTGCTGCACAAATCCCCCAAGAAACCAACCTCACTGCCATTGAGTCAAGAGTCACTCATTATGACCCTACAGGACACGGTAGAACTGCCCTGTGAGTGCTGGAGACTAGCTATTTACAGGAGTCCCTTCTTTCCCCCGAGGAGCTGCTGGTGGCTTCCAACTGCCATCCTTGCAGATCACAGCCCAAAGTGTAGCCATTATGCCACCTTTTAATCTTTTTTTAAAAAATTTTATTGGAGGCTTGTACAGCTCTTATCACAATCCATACATCCATTCTTTGTGTCAAGCACATTAGTACATTTGTTACCATCATCATTCTCAAAACATTTGCTTTCTACTTGAGCTCTTGGTATCAGTTACTCATTTTTCCCTTCCTTCTCTACTGCCCCCTCCCCCATGAACCCGTGATAATTTATAATTTAATATTTTGCCATATCTTACTTTAATACACTCTTAATCTGCTCCACAAAACCTCCTTAAAGTGGTCAAGAGCAACGTTGTAAATTAGCACTAAGGTGCACCTGACCCAAGCCATGGTATTTTCAATCACCTCACATGTAAAAGTTGGATAACGAATAAGGAAGACTACTACTAGAGAATTGCTGCATCTGAATTATGGTGTTGTTGAAGAATACTGAAACTATCATACTGCCACAAAAACAAACCAATCTGATTCGGAAGAAGTGCTGTCTGAATGCTTCTTAGTGAGGATGACAAGGCTTCAGCGGGCAGACTTTGTACAGTGTTATCAGGAGAGATCAGTCTCTGGAAAGGAACATCAAGCTTGGTAAAGACTCTGTAGAAAGAGGAAGACTTTCAATGATTCGGACTGACACTGGTGCAACCCTGGGCAACACCTAACGAGAGCAACATATTTTCTCACTTGGTCAAACAATCTGTACCCACTGTGTTTCAAAACTCCAGTTCATGTGTTTATTCAACAGTATCCTAAAAGCTAGCATGAAGCTGACAAGAAATTCTACTTCCTTGCTAACTGGGTTTTCAGTGGTAAATTTGTTGGTAGAAGGTGTGGGACGAAGTTTAGCATAATGAGTCATTGCTTCACAAGGTAACTCGAAATTAAATATTGCAAATGCCAACTGTGTTTAGAACTGCAGAACCAGGGAATAGTGGAGTCTCTCCATATCTCTGAAAGTTCCATCCTTTCTTGAAGCTTCCTTTGGATTTATATGGTAATTTACTCAGGTGACTTTTCACACTCTTTCTCCTGCCTAAGATCCTGGGACTACGGGACAAATAACTTCATCTTGACTTCAAGACAATTCTCTAACCTAACATAGAACATGGCACCGAGTAGATCCTCAACTATCTCATGAGTTGAATGAATGAACTATTCCTCACTCTAATCACTCCTTTGCAAATGCATTTATCAATCTGCACTTAATAAATTAATGCCTACGAACCATCTTACATCTATATCATGATTATATGATTTTAGTAATCAAATCAAAAGATAGAGCCTGTAACATCCTTGTAGTGTGTGTTAGTCTGGGTAGACTAGAGAAACAAATTCATAAACACGCATATGTATATAAAGGAGAGGTTTATATACAAGAGGAATGAACATTGCGAAAACATCCCAACCCAGTCCAGTCTACAGCCATAAGTTGGATATTAGCCCATATGTCCGATACCAATCTATAAACTCCTCTTCAGACTCATGAAACACATGCAATGAAGTCAAATGCAGGACAATCACATGCCAGTGGGTAGAAAGTCTTTGGGTCCAGTGGGGTTGTAAGCATCTCAGCGCTGGCAGGGGTCTCTCTGTGGCTTCTCTGGCTTCTGAGGTCTGGTTGTGTCCATGTGGTTTGTCTTCTGCAATGTCTCCCAGGAGTATCAGAGAGAGAGAGAGACATGTGTCTTACGCCTCCAAAGAGGAAGTACCAGATTTCCCAGAATTCTCAGGAGAAGGCCATCCCACACAGAAGTCTCAATCTCCGAATTGACAGCCTAGACTCCACCCCTACACTCTTAATCCTTAAATTGACACCAGATTAGGTGACTACCACATAGTGTTTATATGTATGCTTTAGGCATTTTACAAGGTCAGTATATGCTGATAAACATATTGTAATCCTTAGACCACACACTATTCTCCAAACAGGTGAATGTCTGTATCAGTAGCTACTCTTAGTTATTCACATAACTTAGTAGATGTGCCTCTAAAATGTAATAACTGCTACCACTAAACATGAAGGTCGAATAATCTCTTTTGAACATAAATTCTATAAGCTATAAAAAGGTACTTGAAAAACTATAGCAAGTGTGTACTAATTTTTTTAATCATCTGATTAAGTAAATAGAAAAACAAGATAGTTTTTTAGACAATATGGACTAATATCCAAGGTGGTACCCCCCCAAAACCGAATGTGATGTGAGGGGAATAGTGCATTTGAAGTTCGTTCCACCAGGTCAGACTCTTAATCAAGCTTTCTATTTTGAGGTTCTGAAAAGATTACATAACAGTGTGCCACAAAAAAAGGTCATTTCAGTGTGCCAGTGTTTGTCAAAAAACAGCATACCTTTTTTGCCCCCAAACACTTTATTCACCTGACCTTGCTCCGTGTGACTTTTTGGGGGGACTTTTTTTTGTTTTTGCAAATGCATAGGAAACACGAAAGGACAGTGATTGGATGACTTCGAAGAGGTGAAGAAAAAAACCAGATGTGCTGCCAACTATCCAAACAAATGAGTTTGAAAATGTTTCAAAGAATGGAATCACAGATTTGCTAAATATATAAAGTGTAATGGTGAGTGCTTTGAAGGTGTTAAGGTCATTTCATTTAAAAAAATTAAATATATAGCTTTTGGGGGAAAAATCTGGGTTTTTTTGTTTTTCTTTTTTGTGGTACCCCCTTGTATTTACTCTTGTTAGACTAATATATATATATATATACACACACACACACACCCTTGTTGTTTGACAGAGCATTCTACGCCTATAAGATTTATAGTCTCAAAAACCCACAGCGACCCTGTCCTATTGGGTCTCTCTGAATCAGAATTGACTGGAAGGCAGTGAATTTTTGAATTTCTTGTTTGATCGGCTATAATCAAAGCCATTACTTGTGCTTAAGGACACTGACAGACCCTGTCACATGCCAACTGACTGCCAGAACTCAGCACAAGGAGACATATAACCTTGGTTCTTGGCAGTAGAAGGCTGTTGCTTTGTTTTAGGAAAAGCACCAGGCCGCCTAAATAGGTGAAGGATAATCACCAAAGAACCATGGTTTTTGAATGTTCTCCTAATTAGAGCACAATCTAAAAGTATTCTTGGGTTGGATGCAACCTCTAAATGAAATCCAAAATTTACCCACTCTGGGATAAAACTCACTTTTGGAATTTTTCAACTAGAGAACTTTTGTCAAGGACAGAAGGAATTTCACATAACATACGTTTAGTCCAAGAAGCCTTGAAAAACTGTAACCATAAACGGCTGGCCTGCGTATACCCAGATCATCACTACTTTCATTCTGGTTGGCCAGGGCCTACCTTAGCACTGGTTTCCAGAAAAATGCCTCTGGAGGAATTGCAGTCCCATTTGATTCAACTTTGAGTGAGTCATAGGCACTCTGTCAGTCATAACATCTAGCCATTCCATTTTTCCATGAGGAAAGTAGTCCATTGATATGATTTAAGTAGGGTAATAAACATTCTCTCTGTCACCACATTTTCTTTTTGCTAAGAATTGCAATTTGCCATTTCCCAAGTGATCAATGTTACAAAAAGTTCTCATAGAAATTCACAAAAACCTCCTTGTGAATGGCATGCTATAGAAGAAAAGAAAGAAATGAAGGAGAAAAATTGGGGACCCATAGGGATATGGTAAGACATAGGGAAAGTATAAATTAAACAAATTCCATTATATTTAGTTAGGCTAGTGGATTAGCTGAGAACCCAATTACCATTTGTAGTAATATTTTCATGGTAAAGTGCCATGAAAATATCAAACCATTTTATGCCCAAAAAGTATAAAACTGGAGACTCGTAGGAAGAATAATCATGGTTAATCAAAGTATTATTCATTAAGGCATTCAATAATTAGTTACCAAGGAGACAGACTAGTAGCAAATTATTGCAATTTGGTGTGCTGAGAACTTTACTACGATATGGGCTAATGGTGAGAGAACAAACCAAATAAAACTCACGGTGATCGAGTTGACTCTGACTCAGAGTGACCCTTTAGGGCACAGTAGAACTATCTATGTGGATTTCTGAGAGTATAACCCTTCACAGGAGTAGAAAACCTCATCTTTCTCCTGTGAAGCTGCTATGGTTTTGAACTACTGACCTTGCAGTTAGCAGCCCAATGTGTAACCCACCCAGTTCTCCATTGGGGACAAGAAGGAGGTCTAATCATTTTTTTAAGCAAGTGGAGAAGTAGTCAAGGAAGGAGTGGCAGGAATAATTTCAGAGAATGAAAGAAGAGGAAGAACAGACAAAAATATAAAGAGAAATAGGTAAATGGATTAAATAATACTTGGCGGCAAGAGAAAATGTACATTTAGGTGATGAAACTGGAGTCTGGAAAGGTAATCTGGTCTCAGGGAGGGTCAATGAAGTCAGATTAGGATTTTCAGTTCTGTAACAAGGGCAATGTAGCCTTTGAAGGGAGTGATATGTTCCAATTTGCATGTACAAGCCACCCCAGCAGCATATAGAGAATGGATCGAAGAGTGGCAAGATGTGAAGCAGAATTTGAAATTCGAAAATCACTGTCTTAATCTTCGTGAGGAGGAGATGATTTCAGGAGGAACGAATGGAAATGGGAAGACTCAGTGTTATTAAAGATAGGGTCAGTGATTCTTGGAGAAGTTTTTTGTTTGAAAAAAATAAAGAGTTAAGGATGGCCTAAGATTTCTAGATTTGCCTCTTGGGAGAGAACAAAGAGGTAGCGAAGCTTGGGGGAGGTATACAGCTTAGTTTGGGATGTGTGAGTCTGAGGTGCCCAAAAGCATACAAAGATTAGTATTTAGTGGGTAGGTAGATATTTGGGGCTGAAGCTCACGAGAGACATCTGGACTGGAAAGACAGATCTTTCAGCCACAGGGATTGTAATTGGAAGTCTTGGAAAGAACAAATCTCTGCCCCCTCACCTCCTCCCTCCCCCAACAAGAGTATGTGATGTGAAAAGAGAGCCAACCCTAGAATCCCAACGAGAAGGTTAACAGAGACAGGTGAAAGAAAGTTGAAAAACAAAAACCTCAAGAAGGAGAGAGTGATGATCCAAGGTACTATTTAAGACACTAAATGAAGAGGAAGACTGATCAGTATCCATGGGATTTAATGGCAGGAGGTTGTTGGTGACTTTGGTGAGGGTGATTGCAGTAGAAGGGTGCAGGAGGTCACGACCTGTATTGCAGTGGCAGTGCAAGGCAGGGGAGTAGGGAATGCCCATGAAGTGTGTCTCTTATGATACATATAATGGTGAAGAGGCTCTCTCGAATCTCTCTCAAGACTTGAAGGAGAGCTTTTGTTTCATTTTCTTTTGTTTAAATGCTCAAGTAACAGGGCCAAAAAAAAAAAAAACCATCAAAGAGTGTGAAGGTAAAGGAGCAAGGAGCAAGGAGCAAGGAGGAATAGTCAAGAGACTGGGGATGCTAATGTAGAAAAGGAAGGGAGCTGGGGCACAAAAGGAAGGGGTTAGCACAGAAAGCATGAGAGATATATCTTTTAAGAGAGGAATGAGAGTAAAATGAAAGAAAGGTAAGAGCCAGCACAGGTAAAATAATAGTTTACTAGCTAGAACAAGGAGTATTTTCTGATTATTTTATTATCTCTGTTCAGTAAGAGATAAATTCATGAGATGAAATAAAGTAGGGGAAAGAAGATATAGTAGTTAGATTTTATGTCAACTTAATTTGTATGAAAGTGGATGGGTAGAGTCCATCCTAGTTATGCCTTCTTGGGGTATGGCCTTTTTCTAAGAGAAAACCTAGGAACTTCCCTCTCTTCTTCACCTTCCTGCTTGCTGGAACTCTGTGCCTGCCTCAAGGAGCTACTCTATATGGGCTTCCTACACCAGAGAGCTGTGGGCACCCTGTCATGTTTCCTCTGATCTTGGATCCACGTGACTCTGCACCCACTGGCCTGTGATCTTCCTGCATCACACTTCGATTGTCTGTATCATTGGCCTGTAGCTATGTGACTCTGAAGAGGGCCCCCAGCTAGCATTGAACCCATGGACTTAAGTTGGACTAGTCTGTGATGTCTTTTTTTTTTTAAACATTTTATTGGGGGCTCGTACAACTCTTATCACCAGCCACACATACATCCATTGTGTCAAGCACATTTCTACGTTTGTTGCCATCATCATTCTCGAAACATATTCCCTCTACTTGAGCCCCTGGCATCAGCCCCCCATTTCCCCCCTCCCTCCTCCACTCTCCCTCACAAATCCTTGGCAATTCCCAATATGTACACCATACATATATATATTTCCCATGTATTCTTCAATCAGCTTCCCATACGAGGGAAATACAAACGAATATATTAAAAGAAAAAAAAACAAAAGGAATAAAATAAAATATGTTCAATGTCTGTTGAGTGGTCAAATAGGTAATAGATGCTTTTATATAAATTTATCTCAGCCAGGGATAATTAAGAAAATGTGATGAAGAAGTGATCTAAAACTAGACCCACTGGTATACACTGAACTAATAAGAAAATTAATAATGCATACTACCCTAAACTATGATACAGGAAAAATGGAATCCAAGGAACAAGAAGGAAAAGGTCTGGGGGTACTGACAGGTGGATTTGTTCAAAATAGTTTTAAGCACTCCTTACTCTAAATCATTGTTATTTATCATGGTTAAGTGCCAGGTCCCAACCATGGCTGAGCTGCAAGTGCAGAGAGAGAACCTTGCGACAAAGCAGAGTGGGAAAGTGCACAGAGCAAGCACTCTTCATCACCAGCAGCTAAGCCACTCAGCGCCGCGTCCCATTCCTCACAGAGACGAACAAAAAGGAAGGCGAGCACGCGCTACTTCAAGAGTCTCAGGAAGGCAAGCACGCGCTACTTCAAGAGTCTCACTTGACATGTTAGGCTGGCAAAGCGCAGCTGGAATTACAACATTATCACAACGGAGACATGAAAGCTAGATGAACGAAGGGCGGATAAGTAAAGTTTCGTGGTTAGATGCTGTCTAGTCAGTTCTGACTCAGGGACCCAACCAACGTACAACAGAATGGAACAGTGCCCGGTCCTACATCACCCTCCCCATTGCCATCTTGCAGCCCGTTGTAGGCACTGTGTCAGTCTATCTGGTCAAGGGTCTTCCTCTTTTTCACCGCTCCTCTACTTTGCCAATCATCGTATGGAGGTAGGTAGTTCTAGAAATAAAATCTGAAACTTCAGTTAACAATATTCACTAGGTTAAAAAATGAAAATAGCTCCTAAAGCTAGTAATACTCGAATATGTAAACAACAAAGAAATAAAAAATAAAAAAGGATCATTTCCATCAAGTGATTCCAACTCATAGAGATCCTATAGGTCAGAGTGGCACTGTCCCAAGCCTGTTCCAAGGCTGTACATCTTTTTTCTTTTGAAAAAATGTAATACTGTTTATTTAACTTCAAAAACATTTCAGCATTCTAAACATTCCAAAAAAAACCAAACCACCCCAGAACATTGCGAAGTGTGTTTAATTACAGACGGTTGCATCGGTACAGAGGCTCTTCGCCGACAGTGAAGAGATCGACAGTTCATTCAAAAACAGCTTTGAAACGACCACCCTAAACAAAAATTTTCTTTTTTTGAAAAGAAAAAAATTGCAAACACTGCTCATGCCAGCTATGTCACTATATACAAAAACAAGACAACCGGAAGCTAAATGGACGGCCGCCGCAGTGTCAACAGGTCAGCTTCACAGTGCATGCCCTGAGCGCTGGTATCAAAATTGTACCTATTTCCACGCATTTGTAAAAGAAAAGGCACCTGTGGGCCCCTGGCTCTGCGCACTTTGCTGCGGGGCTGACAAGGCATTTGAGCAGTTCTGGCACGTGTTTGCTGGTTTGTCTCCTTTGTGAGGTGGTGTTCACTAGATGGTGATCGGCTCAGACTCCCGTGGTCTGCACTGTACATATCTGTAGTTTGTAACGAAACAAAACGAAAGAAAGAAGGAAGAAGCCAGGACACACACTCTGGCATCAAGGCTGGGTGTGGGGGGTGGGGGAGGCTGTACGTCTTTATGAACGCAAGATGCTACATCTTTTTCCTGCTGAGCAGCTGGTGGGCTTAATGGTCAACGTTGTGGTAAGCAGCCAAGCACTTAACCACGGTGTTATCATCAGGGATGTTTAGAACTGTTTCTTTCAGTGTCTGGATTCTAAGAACCTTAGAGAGGTATCGTTTTCATGTTAGTCCCAGCCCTAGAGACTTCCATTTGAATTAGCGTCATGAAGAGATGAACGGCCCTCTGCTCAAAAGGACAGAGCACAATTGACGAGACCAAACCATATCACAGTGGAGTGTTTTCTGCAGCACAGAAGACTTATGATGAAGACCTAGAAAGATGCTGAGCCCTTCCTAGAAGACATTTAAAAATATGGTTTCATGTAAATAAATTGCCAGCTAAGCACAGAGGATGAACATTTTTCACAGATGGAGAGTGTAAGTCTTGCTCTTGATGGTCCCTGATTAATAACAGATACCTTGAAAACTATTACATTCTTATTACCCTAGTAATTGTCCCCAAAGAAATAAATGCAGTGTTCTCACACAACTCAAAATTGAAACCAAATTTAGTACATGCACTGCATGATATAATTTATCAGGATCCTCACAGTAGAGTCAGCTTTTACTCACATTAACCCCTTAGGACGGGGTAGAACTGCCCTCACAGGATCGCCAAGGCTGTAATCTTTCTAGGAACAAAGTGTCACATCTTGTGTGGAGCAGCCAGTGGGATGGAACTGCTGACCTTTCAGTTAGCAGCCGGGCACTTAACCACTGTGCCACCCGGGCTCATATTTATTGCACTACGAAATATAGAATATCTCCATTTGAATTTATCTAGTAAAATCAAATTTAAAGTTCATATTCTTTTATCTAATTTGGACCTTAAAATACCAGAATTGTTTAAAAAATGTTTTCATACTAGAGTAGTGCATTTATCTTAAACAGGAAAGGCTAAGTCATTTTATATACTGAAATACCCCCAAAATTATGTTTAAATATCAAGAGTACAGCCAACTAAAATTAAAATAAATAAACCTCTTGAGTCTTCTATATGTGTGCCTACATACTCACAAAACCAACATTTGCTGGCATTTCTACCCCTCAGAGATGCATGATCATTCATGGCTTCTGAATGTCTTCTTTCACTTATCTGTTTGAGAAGATGGATCCAAATGCAGAAAAATTAAAGCATTGGAAAACTTGACCCTTGAGTATATTGCTCATGTTAGTGCATTAGCCACCTTACCACACACTAAACTGAGATTCATAACTGAGTTGAGATAGCTGGGGAGTCCTAGTGACACAGGAGTTGCATGCTGAGGTGCTCGCTGAAAGGTCAGTGGTTGAAACTACCATGCAACATGGTAGGAAGAAAAGAACAAGGCCTTCTACTTCCATACAGAGTTATGGTCTAAGAAACGCACGGGGGCAGTTCTATCCTGTCCAATGGGGTCACTTTGAGTCAGAATCAACTGGATGTCAGTAAGTTTGGTTTGGGGATTTCTCCAGAAGTTACCTAAGCCACTACTGAGGGCTCCAATCATGTGGACTCTGAATTGTATATGAGGAACTGTAAAGGAATGATTCCTGTAGCTTCGAGGAGGACAGGATTGGCTAAGCTTGGGACTGAGGGCTAGTGAAATGAGGGTGAGTTCAAGAGTGACTGTTGATATTCTCAAACTCATCTCAAAGAGGTGAGCCCCTGAGCTTTAGTGTAGCTGGGGAGAATTCCAAACTCTCAGCAAAGACATTCTCCACTTCTTGCCTAAATATTCTTTACATCCATAACTCTGTATCAGCTGTTTGTTCCAACCCAACGTGGAAGAAGCAAACTGAAAATGTATCTCTCCTGTAGCTGAAACAACCAAGGGTAAATCTTACTTTAGGCACAGCTAGACCGCAAGGCTCAGACAGAATCATGTGGATCTACTCCTGTCACTCCATCTCTGCAAAGACGACTCCATTCTCAGACTCACTTGTCCTAAGCGGTCTCAAGATGGCTCTCTGAAGGGCCCAGGACTTCATCTTTCCTCCTTGAAATTCAATATAAAAGAGTAAGAGTTCTTGTCCCAGAATTCCCATCCCACCAGGAATTAATGTGTCTCTTTCGCTCCAATCTGATCACATAATCTTCTCAGAACCAATAGCTATTAGCAGGAAATGTGATGTGCTTATTGGCTAGGACCTAGGATACACACTCAACCCAAGTGTGAGTTGCAATCAATACTATTACATGGGCTAATGGGGAATGAGGGTAGGTATTAAAATAAGGGTAGTAGAAGTAAAAGGAAATATTATGAAGAAATATTAACTGACATCTACGAAAATCTCTATCCTCATCCTGTTCAACACTGAGAATTGGGGAACCTGGTTTATCCATAAAGACTCATTCCCACAGTCACTAGCCTTATATCAGTATCACTCTTTTCTCTGCATGGGGGGAGCTTTCCTCCGCACTGACCCCAACTCACATTTAAGCAAAAGGAAGAAAGAGGAAGCATGGTTTGCTTTCAGTGTTTTCTTTAGAAATATTAGTTAATCTATGAAAAGATGAACTAACATGATCAATACACAAAACCCAAACCACTTTGATTTCTGAAAGGGCAGCCACAGACATGGGAACTGTTATTTTGAAAGGATTTGACTGCTCATGGGAAAGTTCTGAAATGCTTTCTTTGAGAGAATAAAGAGAACTCACACCTATGGAAAGATTGAAGAAAGCTATTACAACAGACCACAATCAGTAACATTGTTTATATTAAATAAACCTGCTGACTGATACCTCCAGAGGTGGCCTAATCTGGGGAGGCCTAATGAGCTTGGGCTGTTTCCTCAAAAGGACACATCCCAATAACCTAACAATTGCTAGAAAGGCAAACACTCGGCAGGAGTTTCCTTCCAAAGATAAACAGACCCCAGCAAGGCTTCTCAATTCAGACTAGACCAGAACATGTACACAGGTATAGAAAGGGATGGGAGCTCATGACACACAGAATGCAGGAACAGGAGTGGGAACAGTGATGCCAGAATGGGAGGGGGAGAGGAAGGGAGAAAGGGGGAACCGATCGCAATGATCTACACATACCCATACACCCCTCTCCAGGGGGAAAAACAACAGAAAACATCCGGGAAGGGAGACAGCAGTCAGCGGAAGGAGGGAGGAGGAAAAAAAGAGCTGATACCAAGGGCTCAATAGAAAGTAAATTTCTAGAAAAGAATGAATGCAACATATGTGCAAACATTCCTGATTCAACTGCTGTATCGATTATGATACAAGTTGTACGATTCCCCAATACAATGATTTTTTAAATCTTGAAAATATTACCAAATATTTACATTAATTTGTAATGGGATAGAGAATTAAAATCCTTGCTAACACACACACACACACACACACACACAAAAGATAAACAGAAAATAGAGGGAGCAGGGGCTACACATCTGTTATGGGAAAATACCAGCTTTTTCTTAGCCCCTATTCAGAAAACACTCAGTAAATGTTCAGCAATTCACACTATGTGTGCACTGTTTTAAATTAATGTCTAATAACAATAATCAAACAGATATAGCATGTAATATCCAAGGATTAAATTTGTCTCACTGTTTATGTAGCTACCTCTAAAATTCCTTATAAATATTAAATCAGTGGTCTGCAAGAGGCAATGTTCTTTAGTTAGAAGAGAGAACAGATGCATGAAAGAATGGAGTGAATTAACTAGTGATTGGAACACTGGACATTTTCACACAGGGATAATTTTCTATTGCAGACTTGTGTTTGAGAGATTTGGAGGGTTTGCTCATTCTTGCAAAAGAGATTTGTGCTCTGTAAGCTAATTTCACACTCTGTTATCATGCTATTTTTTAGTCTGATTATATGCCTATATTAGCACCATCCAAGTCTACACAGGGACTTTGTGCAAATTAGAAAAAGTGCCCCCTAAGGATGGATGCTTCCCCAGAAGAATGCGACCTGGTGAAGCATTCACCAGGAGCCTGGAGCCTCGGGGTGGGAGTCGAGTGTGGTCCTTTCTCTAGAGGACTCAGGTGTGGGGCTGGATTTTCACCCCTATTACCTCACCTTTGTTGAAAACATAATTTGTGGCACAGCCTTACTCAGCCCAACAGAATGAAAAATAATTGTAACGAGAGAGCAGAAATGACACTTTCTTACTATTTTGCTTAGTGGAAGTCTTTCTCTAAAGCCATATTCTGCTCATAACAGGTAAAATCAATGGTTGCATGAAACACTTGATAGAATGTATTTAAATATAGCTATCATTTAAATTAAAATTTTCATATTGTTTTTTAACCTATTCTTTCTTCTCTATATGATTTTCCCGCTGAAAGTCAGGTAAGACAAAACCATTGAAAAGGTCATATACATACAATTTATATATGGTTACAAAGACTCTCTAGTCTAATCTTAGGGAAAAATTCTTTCTAATTAAAATGTTATTGCTACCCAATGATTACTTTTTACCTTTCCTTTTACCTCAATAAGATTTTCTTATATCTTTCCCCTGTAGCTTCCAATGGCTATTGCAGCCAACTTAAGTCCCCCATTCTAATCCTAAAAGGTGGTATATACTGAGAACAAGGAAAATGGGGAAGTGGTAATAAAGAATGGTAATAGAATCTATTTTATCCTGAAGCAAAACCAAAATGCGTTCAACTTGCACAAAAGATTCCGATTCACAGGCAAAGGGCTAAAAGGTTCTTTTTGTTTGCTTTTCATTAGGTACATGTACATGCCACATTCTTCTCATATTCTTTTCTGGTAAACTTAAGCCATGAATTGAGTTTGCTCCCTGCAGCTGTCAGGCTCTGCAAGCCGAGGCTTGTTCTGTGTGTTGAAACAGAAAGAAGTGGACTGTGAGTCAGGAGATCCAATTTTGAGTTTCAGGTTTTTAATAACTGTCCTTGTTCTTGGTAAATCCTGAGTCACAATTTCCTTAGCTAGACAATGAAGAGCTTGGACTAATAGGTGCTCACAGTAACAGTAATAGCTGTCATTCATTGATGGTCTACTGAGCACCTTAGCACTGGGGGAAGCATTTGCGGCTGCAGTCTCTCCTCTAACTCTTAGTCCACTGAACCAGTGATATTTTAGGAGAGAAGCTGAAGGTTGGCTGGATCAGTGAACATTCCAGAAAAATAAAATATAAAGCATACAAAGTGAAAAACAATTCATCTGAACTCCCTGTCATTGGTTCTGACTTATAGTGACTCTGGAGGACGGAATAGAAATGCCCTATAGATATCTGAGGCAGTAACTCTTTATGGGAGTAGACAGCCTAATCTTTCTCCCACGGATGGCTGATAGGTTTGAACTGCTGACCGTATTGTTAGCAGCTCAATCATAACCATAACCCACTATGCCCCCAGCGCTCCCAGACTAAAAAGGAAGATGCAAAATTCTGTCTTCACAGATGGCATGGTCTTCTATATAGAAGGATTCCAGAATCAATAACTAGGGTGCTGTTAAGACTGAAAGTACTGTGGACTTCCAAAACAACAAACAGATCTATTTTGGAAAAAGTACAGGCAGAATGTTCCTTAGAGGCAAGATGGTGAGACTTCATCGCTTGTACTTTGGACATGTTATGAGGAGAGACCAGTCCCTGGAGAAGTATATCATGCTTGGTAAAGTGGAGTGGCAGCCAAGTGGAACAAGACCCTCAGTGAGATGGATTGACACAGTGGCTGCATTGTTTTTATTGGTAGGTACCATCAAGTTGCTCACTACCCAGTCCTGATGATTGTCCCTATGCTGGAGCCCATTGTTTCACCACTATGTCAATCCAGCTTGCCTAGGGCCTTCCTCTTTTTCGCTGCCCTTCTACTTTACCAAGCACTATCTCTGACAATATTCTACTTCCAGTCACAAGGCCTTCCATATATGACAAGGCTATGCTTTCAGTGGCTCTTTCCTCTGAAGTGGGCAGTTGATTCCTTCTTTGCAGCTGGTCTGTTGTTAGTCTAGACGATCCACTGAAACCTGTCCACTTTGGGTTGGCATGTGAAATGCCGGTGACATAGCTTCCAGCATCACAGCAACATACAAGCCACCACACTATGTCAAACGGACAGGCAATGGTGCAGTGGCTGAAGAGACGGCCTCAAACATGAGAACAAAGGAGAGGCTGGCACAGGACCAGGTGGGATTTCTTTCTGTTGTAAAGAGGGTGGCTCTGAGTCTGAATCAGCTAGACGGCCCCTGACAGCAACAAGGAACTCGGGAACATAAAACTGTTACAACAAAGTCAACGATGCTGTGGACACGAGATCCGTACACAGAAATCAACTCTATTTCCATATAAAAACCAAGCTGAACTCAGTTCAATTTGAGTTTGTTCCAACTCACAGAGACCCTATAGGTCAGAATAGAAGGGCCCTACAGAATTTCCATGCTGTACACCTTTACAGAATGGCTGATCAGTCTGAACCATCAGTCTTTTAGGTAGTAGCCTAGTGCTTTAACCATTTGTATTTCTATATTTATTTATTTAGGTCTTCTTTAATTGCTTTCAATGATGTTTTAAAGATTTCAAGGTACACCTCTTGCACTTCCTTTGATAAGCTTATTCCTAATTGTCTTATTTATTTTGTGTGGTTTCTCATATGCTAATATATAGGGCCACTATGAATGAGAATTGAATCAATTTTTTAGTGGTAGTAAAAAACAATACTTATACTGCCAATAAGAAATCCAAACATCAAAGTCAAAAAACAACTCCATTCGCAATGGTATTGCATTGTTCTTATTGTTGATAGATCCCATCACAGTGATTCTGACTCAAAATAACCCCATGTATTAGCATACAAAATGAAAAATGGCATACCAAAAGAATAAAGTATGCAGGAATAAGATTATCAAATAAGTGCAATGAAGTCTATAAACACCACTGAAGGCAATTAAAGAAGACCGAAATAGAAAAACTTCTGTGTCCATTGATTGTAAGCCTTAAAATTGTTCAAATGAAAGCGTTCTCAAATTGATCTACAGAATCAACACAACGCTTATCCAAATTCTTAATGGTTTTTTCTGCAGATATTGGCAAGCTGATTCCAAATCCATATGGAGATAGAGGCGCTCAGAGCAGAGAAAGTATTTTTGAAGAAGAACACACTCAGACAACTCACACTTTCCTATTTGACACCTTAGGACAGAGCAGCAGTAGTCAGGACATTGTGTGACTGATGTCAGAGTACACTGATGGATCAAAGAAATCGGTTTCAGAGTACAGAAATCACCACGTGTCTGTGAACAACTAATTTTTGACAAAGGTACTATGGTCATTCAAGATTGTAGAGGAGTAGTTTTTTCAGCAAATTCTTCTGGATATCCATACTCAGAAAAAGAGGTGCGGGAAACTGGGGAAAAGTGGAAGCAGAAAAAGACATGAAAGTAGTCACCTATGTGAAGCAGGAGATGTTACTCAAGAGGATTGAATGAACTTGAAATATATTTTGGAGATCCAGTGGTCATATGTTTTAAATTTTAATAAAAGTGAAAAAATTCAAAGCAATTATTGAAAAAGTTGTTTTTCTTCAAATATATAATCCTCGCTATTTAGCAACAACTCACTTCTAGAGAGTCTCACTTCATTGAACTGTTCTTTTTTTACTTTGAACATAGACACAGCAAAATGCACACCAATTCAACAATGTCTATATATACAATTCAATGGCAGTGATGATTTTTTTCCAGTTGTACAACTATTTTAACTTAATTGTTTGAGTTCTCCCTCTCCAAGTAACATAAACTCACTGGCTCTGTTGGTTCCTAACTAATCTCTGGAGTTGCTGCTGCCAATCCAATCCCATTTTATGGGATTTAAAAACCAACATCCATTGGATTCGACATTGGGTTGCTAACCACAAAGTCAGCAGTTCAAACAAACCAGTTGCTCTATGGGAGAAAGATGAGGTTGTCTGCTCTCTTAAACATTTACAGTGCAGGAACCCCCATGTATGCTCTCATACTGCTAAGAGTCAGACTGGCTTAGTGGCAGTGGGTTTGGTTTTGGGGGGGTATGCTTAAAATAGCGTAATATTTTATTTTATACTAGTTAAGCTCTACTTTTGTTTGGCTTTATGATAACTTCAGGGGACATTTTTGGTCTCCAGTTTAAAGATTATCTTAGGGCAATAGATTCAAGAGTTCCTCCTCCCACCTTAGCTCCAAAAAGTTTTAAGTTCCATGAAAATTTTATATTCTCTTCTGTATTTCCCCCTCTGGATCACAATTCTTCCATGGAATCCTAATCTAAGTGTTCAGTTACGGTAGCCGAGCATCATCTGGTTCTTCTTGCCTCGTGGCAGAAGATGTAGTTGTTCAGGGCATCAATCAGCCACACTTTCCATTTCTGCCTCCTATTCCTGATTCTGAAAGGAACCCTGATGGTGTGGTTATACCTTGGGATGCTAAACACAAGAGAAACAGTTCAAAGCCACCAGTTGCTCTGAGGGAGAAAGATGAAGCTTTCTACTCTCCCGGTAAATAGTTACAGTCTTGGAAATCCACAGGGCCAGCGCTACCCTATAAGGTTGCTATAAGTTGGAATCAATTGATGGCAGTGAGGTTTTTAAAATATTGTCCTGACTCTCCTTCCTCTGTTGCTCCAGATGAATAGAGCCCAATTGTTGTACCACGGACAGCTATTTGCAAGCCTTAAAAATCCCAGCACTACTCAACAAACGAGCAGGCAGAACAGACACAACGAAGCATGTTATTAGGCCCATTAACTAAAATGTCCATATTCTTTTACCAATGATAATGTCTCTAAAGACTACCTTTATTCCTTAATTTTAATATAACCTTAACATTGCAATATAGAATTATAATTCACACAAGGGAAAAAACATTTTTTTAAAAATTTTTCTTTCTACTTGAGTCCTTGGTATCAGCTCCTCTTTTTAACCGCCCTCCCCAACCCTCCCACCCTAATGAACCATTGATAATTTATAAATTATTTTTATCTTCATATTTTACACCATCTGCTGTCTTCCTTCACCCACAGTTCTGTTGTTCATCCCTTGAGGTGGGAGTGGGTGGGTGTGGGTGGGGTGGGGGCTGTACATTGGTCATTGAGATCAGTTCCCCCTTTCTCCTCCTTCTCCCACCTTCCCCCTACCCTCATGGTATAGCCACTCTCATTATTGGTCCTGAGGGGTTTATCTGTCCTGGATTCTGTATACCGAGAGCTCTTATCTGTACCAGTGTACATACTCTGGTCAAGCCAGATTTGTAAGACAGAACTGGGGTCATAATAGTGGGGGGTGAGGTGGGGGGAGGAAGCATTAAAGAACTAGATAAGCGTTGTATGTTTCATAAAGGAAAATTTTCTTAAAGTTTGAGTTCTAACTTGGTAAATTTTAAATATAGATCATATGAAAGCTATTTAATTAGTCCAATGACATATAAAAGCTATTTAATTAGTCCAATGACCCTGCAGTCCAATGATTAGGTTTGATTCTACAACATCTCCAACAACCAGTGAGCCAAGTTCATAGGTCTTATAAATATCGAATGTCAGTAAGTTAATATTGGTATTTTGACATCTCTGAAGACTAGAAAATATGCTAAAGAAATTAATATGTAAATCAATTCTTGCTTCTATAGATCTTTTATGTCAAATTAGTTTCTTAATTGATTTTATCTCTACATATAATAAAAAAAAAATTTTGTTTAAAAGAAGTCAGGAGCCAGAGTTTCTTTTCTATTAAATAACCTGATCATCCATGAAAATTTTATATATGGCTACTAACAAAAATTTACCACTAAATAAGTCTCAAATGAATGAGTCAAATATCTAGTAACTATAGCAACAGCAGATTTGTCTGGCAATGTTGAGGTATGAGATGTACAATACAAGTGAATTTTACAAATAACTTTTGTTATTGCCACTTCCTGAAGACATTGTATATTAAATGGCTTCCACTAAAGTCTCTATAAATCTGTCTAAACGTGTTGCAAACTTCACTGTCCTGGAAAATACATGAATATAATTTGAAAGTTTTTGATGATTCAGAGCCAATATTTTAACACTTCCATATCATGAGGCTAGTGAAATGAGTAAAATCAATTTTTTCCAGCCGCCCAATGTTTCTCTAGATCAAGGACTGGCAAACTGTGGCTCTTAAGTTCTATGAGGCTCTTTATAAAAATATGTATATATGGCTCTCAAATTGTTTTGAAATTGTTGCGAGGGACAGGATCAGCTCTCCAGTCTCAAACATTTGCCCACCACTGCTTTAGACAATCGGGTAGGTGGATGTTATTGCTGCAGCAGGTACTCTGCAAAGGTGGTCATGTTTTCTTTTAAAAAGTCTCAGGGGAAAAACTGTGCCCCAATTAAAATCCTTTATCCTAATTTATCCCTTAAGTATAATCCTCTCAGATTCACTGCAAAGGTTAAAAAAAAAAAAGGTTATGGTAACTGCTTTGGGAGAGATTCCAAACAGGTAATCTTGATTGACAAGGAACACAGGACAATTGTGGGGGGGTTATTATAAAGAAGTTTTAAGAAAATTGAAAACTGCATTGATAAGAGTTAAAAATAGGGGGGTCCCAGAAATAGGGAGCCAAGGAAATTTTTTTGCCATCATGACATTGCCCTTGCTCATTCTTCAAGGGTCGTGAGGGCTGTCCTTAAAGTTTTATAGAAAAATGTAGCCCGTGCACCCCACAACCATGCTCTTGCCTCATTCCAGATTTATTTTGTTCCTAAAATTCAGAGGACATTTAAAGGAATACAATTTGAGTCCCTCAAAGATGTCAAAACTATTCTTTGGATATGGTGTAAGTTGAAGAGTATAAATTCTTCAGCAAAGAGTTAGATAGAGGAAAACACCACCCACCGTCACAAGTGAACAGATCTGTGTGAAGGATATGTTAATTAACAAAAGCTTCACATTTGGATATTTTTATTTAATAAAGGCTTCTATGATTTAGTAGCAAGTTTTTTAATATCATCCTATTGTAATACACTATCCTTTCCTACCAGATCTGTCATTTTGTTTACTCTCACAACATCAAGTGTACAGTTAGTATGCATGACAGGTTTATTTAAACAGCAATTATGTATTAAGCATTAATGATGTTTGCTGAACTTAAGAAAAATCCTTTGGAATCCTACTCTAGATGAGAGTTTACATATTTAAGTAGGAAGTAATGTACCTACTAGAATGGTTTAGGGCTCTCATCTTCCTGAAGAACTAAAGAAACCCAGCCTGAAATCAATGTACCTCTGGATTGCATGCATTAGCTGTGGTTTAAAATTAATTGCCTAATGGAGTAGAAGAAAACTACAATGTGGATTACTATAAAGCCCACTTTAAACTAATGAGATAATCATTGTAAGTACCCTACACCTGGTATGCATGAGTAGTTGCACTCAGAAGGGAAGAGCTTGGTAAATAGCTACATTTTATGCTTGGTTAATGCTAAACTCTGTTCTAGATAAAAATGAATGTACACATGTTGATAAAGACACATTCACTTATTTTCACCTTGAACTTGAGCTGTTTTTTTCCCGAAGTCATGTTGGTTTTAAACCGTGAAGACTTGAGATGTTCCTACCTTTAAATCACTACGATCTAAACAAGTTAGAGACTGGAAATGCACACGGACATGAACCACTTTCAGATCCATAAGGAAAATGAGGAACTATGAGAGAGCCCCTGTACAAAGAAGCTCAAGTCAAATTAGCTGCTACTATGATACTAAGACAAAAAAAATTGTTCTGATCCTGCTCCCATACCTGCCTAGGTTCTCACCACATTTCTGATTTTACTGTATAGTATTGGGGCCACGTACCCCATGTGTCTGAGGCATTAAACGTGGTTTTTCACAGCAGCAGCGAGGTCACTGCATGCTCAGGTTCAACTGAGAAACCAAAGAAGAAGAGAGAGCCACATAAAATTAACACTTTTATATATCCAAAATGATTGATTATCAGTAATTCCATATGCTTTAGTTCAAGCTAACCATTATACTTCAGCTGCATAGGAGTGATTCAATGTTAGTTTTCCATAATTAAAGTTATTATGCCTGATCCTGGACTGTAGACATTTACTTTTAATAATAGAAAAACCGAGACTCATAGGAAAATTAGTGTGTCACATGGTTAGGCTAGAACTAGGACTAGAACTCAAGTGTTCTAGCTATCAATTCTTTTGACCGTTCACTAGAATGTTTTATGTTGAAATTCCTTATACTTCATTTGGGCAACATTGCATCCTTTGGATGTTTGGATTTCTTTTTTTTTTTACAAGGTTACAGAAAACTTTATTAAATAAAAATATTACTTTTATACTTATCCTTATTGAAGGCCAATACATATATGAACTAGGGGTCTCTGTCTTTTAATGCACTGCTACAAAACACAGATTGTAAGGATTAAAGAGCAATGTGGTCAAATCCAGGACTAAGGTGAGTCTTATCCAAGCAAAAGTACTGCATGGAAAATCTCAAATGCATGGGAAAGCTCTACAATGATTAAAGAAGACTGATACAGGTTTTATCCTCATAATTAGGTGTTGGGGGTAATATTGAGATATCATTGACTACCAGGATAGTGATAAAGTTCTGTATTGGAAGAAGTACCGTAAGATGGGGAAAGTGATCTATGTGCAGATATTTATAGGTTTAGTATCAAGGTAGCAGATGGACATTGGGCCTCCACTCAAGTACTCCCTCAATGCAAGAATACTTTCTTCTTTTAAATTGGCATTCTATGATGCTCACCTTCCCAACACAACCGCTGAAGACAAAGGGGGTGAATAAGCAAATGTGCCGAAGAAAGCTGATGGTGCCCGGCTATCAAAAGATATAGCATCTGGTTTCTTAAAGGCTTGAAAGTAAACAAGCGGCCATCTAGCTCAAAAGCAACAAAGCCCATATGGAAGAAGCACACTAGCCTGTGCGATCACGAGGTGTCGAAGGGATCAGGTATTGGGCATCATCAGAACCAAAAATCTTACCATAGTGAATGGGGAGGTAGGGTGTGACTGTGGAATGGAGACCCAAAGCCCATTTGTAAGCCACTGGATATCCCCTTACAGAAGAGTCTCAGGGAGGAGAAGAGTCATTCAGGGTGCGATGTAGCAAGGATGAAAAATACAACTTTCCTCTAGTTCCTAAACGCTCCTCCCCCTCCCCCCCTCCCCCAATATCATGATCCCAATTCTACCTTGCAAGTCTGGCTACACCAGAGGATGAACACTGGTATAGATAGGAACTGGAAACACAGGGAATCCAGGGCAGATGATCCCTTCAGGACCAGTGGTGTGAGTGGCGATACTGGGAGGGTAGAGGGAGGGTGGGTTGGAAAGGGGGAACCCATTACAAGGATCTACATGTGACCTCCTCCCTGGGGGATGGACAACAGAAAAGTGGGTGAAGGGAGACATCGGATAGGGCAATATATGACAAAATAATAATTTATAAATTATCAAGGGTTCATGGGGGCAGGGGCAGGGAGGGGGAGGACCTGATGCCAGGGGTTTAAGTGGAGAGCAAATGTTCTGAGAATGATGAGGGCAATGAATGTACAAATGTGCTCCACACAATTGATATATGTATGGATTGTGATAAGAGCTGTATGAGCCCCCAACAAAATGATTTAAAAAAAATGTTCCTTAGAAGCTTGAATGTTGACAGTCATATCAGAAACCAGCATGTTTAAAATTTGGGCTTTTACATCAAAACTGAATTGTCAAATTTTCTTACAAAATAGAGAAATTTGGAAGGCAGAAGCTGGATAAGATTACTTGAGTGCAGAATCTCAAGTAATCAAGAAAAATAGTATTTTAATGCATTCTTTAAAAAAAATAAATAATGCCAAAGCTTCATGATGAACAAAATATAAGACTGTTGTTGGTCTGATGAATAACTTTTGATTATTAAGCAATGGGGACAGCCATTTCTAATCAGCCCACAGATCTAGCATCACTTGACCATTAAATTTCCCCACTGGGCAGATAGAGGAGGGTTAACGATAGCATGGGAACAGATTGGGTAGCACAGGATTTTATCTATGCCACATTTTCTTTCCTTTTGAACATTTTCCACTTGGTTTAAAATAGAGAACGATATTTTGACAACTATAAGTAGAAATGCAGGTTTCCTTGGTCTCAGCTCTAATCTGGTGCCGTCTGGCATGGCCTGGATCATCCTTTCTCAGAGTAGCAGCATGGCATGTGGGCAGAGGTGGACAGTCTAGGGAGCATGACAGCCCTTTCACTTTCTTGGTCTGCTCTACTCAGTTTCCCTCTAAAGCAACTTTTATATTTTCATGATCCCCAGAACACAGAACTTAGCCATTTTCCCTAATTTGATCTGTCTTCTAAACACCAAAGTTAAATATATAACTTCCCACTAGATATTCTACTGGAACTATTAAATGGTATATTAAGTTTAGATCTATTGAAAACCAGGGAACTTTGATTTTTTTTTCTTCTCAAATATGTTTGTTCCCCAATCTACCCCACCTTTGTAAATGATACTAACATCCTCCCATTTGTCAAGACAAAGCCTCTAAAATCCTCTTCCATATATCAAATCTCTATCAGTCACTTTAAATTAATATGAAATTCCATAGCCATAGCCCTTTGTCATGGATTGAATTTTGTCCCTCCAATATATGCATTAACTTGGCTGGTCCACAATTTTCAGAAGTTTGGGAGTTATGGGATGATATAATTTAGTAATGATATAATGTCCCCCATGATGTAACCTGATATGATCAACTAATTAGTGGTAATGACATCCAACATTAGTGATAATGGGATCTAACATCCATACTTATGCCCCAGCCCTAACTGGAGCTTCATTTGGTTGGGACCTGCCTCACATTTTATCTTACAATAGTAGTGAAAGGTCCAGAGAAACCCATTGAGAAGAGGGACCTCGGTAACAGCAAGAAAGAACTGAGAACTAAGCACAACTCTTGAGTCCTGAATCCCTGGCCTGAGAACTTCTCAGACACTGGGGCACATTGATGGCAAATGGTGGAAGTCTCCAAGGGATGCTGGACACATAGAAGTTGAAAGGTGACAGGACCTTCCCCCCATACCTGACAGAAAGAGAAAGCCTCCCCCCCTACCACAGCCATCATGTACTCTCTAACTAACTTGTCTTAATTTAGGTTCCTGGTCCCTCTTTCTCACATTATCATCTGTTGTTACGTTGTTGGGTGCCCTGAAGTCAATTCTGACTCATAGTGAATCCAATTATGCACAACAGAACAAAACACTGCCCAGTCCTGTGCCATCCTCACAATTGTTCTACTTGAGCCCACTGTTACAGCCAGTATGTCAACACATCTTGTCATGGTCCTTCTGTTTCACCGCCCCTCCACTGTACCAAGCATGATGTCCTTCTCCAGGGACTAGTCTCTCCAGACAACATGTCTAAAGTATGTGTGACGAAGTCTCGCCATCCTTTACTCCAAGGAGCATTCTTGCTGTACTTATTCTAAGACAGATTTGTTGGTTCTGTTGACAGTCTATGGTACTTTCCATATTCTCTACCAGCACCTTAAGCACATTGATTCTTCTTCAGTCTTTTATTTTCAGTGCTCAATTTTTACATGGATATGAGGTGACTGAAAATACTGTGGCTTGGGTCAGAAAAACCATAGCCCTCTAAGTGACATCCTTGCTCTTTAAAACTCCAGTGAGCTCTTGTGCAGTTGATCTACCCAGTTGATGGTTTTCTTGGTTTCTTTTTACCTTTTCCTCAATTGGCACTCCTTGGTATATTTGCAGCACCTAGCTAAGTCCCAGGTAAAAGAACATGCCCAACTTTAGGTAGTCCTTATAGTCATTCCTACGAGCCCCTGAGAAAGAAATCAGAGGGCTCCTGGACTCCCAGGAAAATGGTACTGAACTCCACCAAAATGTCACACAGACAACAACAACACACCCATAGCCACTACAAAAAAGCAAGAGAAACAAGCACAATGTCTGAGGAGGACCTGAACCTAGTGACATAGATAAAAGAAGCAGACTTTGGATAGTCATATGAAGAAATCTTCCATATGCTGCTTAGAGTAATACAGGATATGAGGGAATCAGTACAGGAAAATGATGAAAAATAGAGAGGATAAAGTCTGCTTACCAAAGGGAAAAACAAGTTAAAGGAAAACTCGGCAGAAGCAAAGCAAATGGTAAATACCTTACCACCAGGCTGGAAGAGTCAGAACTATGTTACCAACATTGAAGATAGCCAAGTAGAATTCAACAAATGTAAAGAAAATCAAACAAGATAATCAAGAGGCTGAAGAATGACTGAGAACAATGATCAATGCTATGAAGAACAATGCTATTCGAATAATCAGGCTACCAGAGCAAGATACAATGAAAAAACCAACAGCCAAGATAGCAAGGGGATTCCTGGAAGAAAGCTTCTCCAATTTAACTTAAGAGAATCAGACCTTTATATCCAGAAAGCAGAGAGGAAACCAAGTAGACAGAACCCCAAGAAGAACACAAGGCAAGTGGTAGTCAACTTATCCAACTTTGAGGAAAAGGAGAAAATCATAAGAGCAGCTAGAGAAAAAAATAAAGTCACCTATAAGGGTAACCAGATAAGAATATGCTCAGACTTATAGCAGAAACCATGAAAAAGAGGAGAGAACAGAGTAACATCTTCCAAAAGTTGAAGGAACACAACAATAACCCAAGAATACTCTACTCTGCCAAACTATCCATTAAAATAGACGGAGAGGTAAGGATTTTCCCAGATCAGGAAAAATTTAGAGAATATATAAAAGAAAAACAAACAAACAAAAAACCCCAGCAATACAAAAATTATTTTCCAACTCACTTTGGTCAGAAAATCAACATCCAAAGAGCCCAAACATGAGATCACCCCACATAAGGTAACACTTTCCAGAAGACAGAGTACTGAAAGAAATGCCAAAGACATCTTTGACCCAATGGTGAACAAAACGCAAGAAAGAATCCCCCGACACATACATAACACACTGCTGGGGGGCGGGGAGACAAAAATGTCTATCACGAAAGGTACTAGATGACAGCAAAGAATCCATAGATGATGTAATAACTCTGAATGTCAATGGTCTGAATTTTCCCATGAAGAAATAAAGGCTAGCAGACTGAATTAGGAAATGAAAACCAGCAATCTGTTATCTGAATGAGACACATCTCAAGCTCACAAACAAAAACAGGTTAAGGATCAAGGGTTGGCAGAAGTTATATCAAGTCAATGGCAATCTAAAAAAATGCAGGTATTGCAATTCTGATCTCTGACAAAATCTATTTTAAGGTGCAGGGCATAACAAGAGATACGTAGGGACATTATATAATGCTTAAGGTATCAGTAGACCAAGAGTCAGTGAGCATAATAAACACATATATACCCAATGAGAGACCTGAGAAATACAACAAAGAAATCCTTCAAAAGATGAAAAAAGACATCACTAAATCAATGATCCTAGTAGGTGACTGCAATACACTGCTATTCAAGGATAGACCAGAGGGAAATAAACTCAACAACATGGCTACAGAATTAAATTCTACAATTAAGCAACTCGACCTAATAGACATATTCAGAGCTCTCAACACTATCACAAAAACTTAACATTTTTTCAAGTTCACACAGCACATATTCGAATATAGACCACATGGTGGGACACAAGTCAAGTTTGAGCAAATTCAAACTTATAGAGGTCACTTAAACTTCCTTCTCTGACTACTACGCCATAAAACTGGAAATCAACAAAAGAAATGTTTATTTAAAAAACAGGGAAAATACTTGGAGGATGAATAGCCTACTTCTTCAAGAGGAGTGGGTATTGGCCCAAATTAGATATGAAATTAGGAAGTTTCTAGAAACCAAAGAGAATGAGAATACAACATACAAAATCTATGGGATACAGCAGAGGCAGTTATGAGAGAATGTTTGATAGTGATAAATGCACATATGAAAAAGGAAGAGAGACTTTTGGTGGATACCTTCTCACAACCCTTCAGCAGTTGGAACAGAGCCAACAGAATAACCTTTCTAATAGCAAAAGATAATAATTTATTTAATAAAAGAAGGCAGAGATAAATGAGTAGGAAAACAAAATATCTATGGAGAAAATCAACACAGTAGAAAGTTGGTTCTTCTAAAGGATTAACAGAATCAACAAGTGTTGGAAAACCTAAGAAAAGACAGGAAGAAGCAGATGTCAATGACTACTTACACAGTACTATAAAGGACTGTAATCCAAGGAATACACAACTTGGAAGACATGGGCAGTATCTAGAAAAACAAACCCTCCACATTTCATATCATATAGACAACAAAAACTTAAACAGACCCATAGCAAATGAAGAAATTGTCATGGTTATCAAGGAACTACCAACTGAAAAAAGCCCTGGCCCAGATGGCCTCACAGGAGAATGCTACCAAGAATTCAAAGAAAAGCTGACTCCAATTCTGCACAAGCTCTTCCAGAACATAGAAAATTCCCAAACACATTCTATGAAGCTAACATAAAACTCATAGCGAAATTTGGCAAGGATCTCACAAGAACGCAGAACTACAGGCCAATATCTCTACTGAACATATATGCAAAAATCCTTAACAAAATCTTGAACAATTGAATACAAAAGTATATAAAAAGAACAATTCATCATGACCAAGTTGGATTCATACCAGGGATGCAGGTTCAAAATCCATCAACATTATTCACCATATTGAGAAGGAAAAAGCAAAAAAGAGCCACATGATAGTTTCAGTAGATGCAGAAAAAGCATTCAACAACATTCAACACCCATTCCTAATTAAGACACTCAAGAAGACAGGACTGGAAGGAAATTACCTAAAAATAATTAAAGATATCTATGAAAATCCAATAGCCAGTGTTACAATCATTGGAGAAAAGAAGAAAACATTCCCACTGAAAAAGCAAACCAGACAAGGATGGCCCCTGTCCCCACTTTAATTCAACATCGTCCTGGAGGTCCTAGCTAACAATATAAGGCAACGGAAGGATATCAAAGTATGCATCTTGGGAAAGAAGAAGTGAAATTATTGTTATTTGCAGATTACATGATTTTATATACTGAGAACCCCAAATGCTCCACAATAGCAGTGCTGGATGCAATAGAGGAAAATGGTAGCATGGCAGATTACAAGATCTACAAGCGGAAGTCAATTGGATTACTATACACAACCAGTGGGATTACAGAAAAAGAGATCAAGAAAGTAGTACCCTTCACAATAGCCAAGCATAAATTGAAATATCTAGGGATATACCTAACCAAAAAACCCCAAAAGATCTGCATGAGGAAAATTACAGAACATTATTATGAGAAACCAAAAGGGACTTTCACAAATGGAAAAACATCCCAGGCTTGTGGAATGGTAGACTCAAAATTATAAAGATGTCAATCCCACCTAAGGCACTATATAGGTTCAATGCAATCCCTATACAAACACCAGCATAATTTTTCAAAGAAATGGAAAAACTGACTCCCAACATCAAATGGAAAGGGAAGAAACCCAGAATTGGCAAATAACTCCTCAAAAAAGAATAAAGTAGGTGAACTTGCATTATCTGACTTTCAAACTTTTATACAGTCATGGTTGTTAAAACAGCATGGTACTGGTATAATGATAGAAGTCGAAGCAGTGGATAAAAATAGAAAATCCAGAAATAAAATCAGCAGACTACAGACAACTGATCTTTGATACCCTCCCTCCCACTGCCCAAATCAAATGGGCAGCAGATGCCCTTTCCAACAAACGGTGTTTGAAAAACTGGTTATCGATCTGCAGAAGAATGAACCAAGACCCTTACCTCACCCCATACACAAGGACAAATTCAAGGTGGATCACAGACCACAAGGTAAAATCCCAAACTATCAGTATCATCAAAGAAAAAATTGGAACAAAACTAAGGACCTTAACGCAGGGAATACATGGGCTAGGAAGATAAAATAGATGTTTGGGACATACTGAAGATAAAACACTTGTGTGCATTGAAAGATTTCATCCATAGAGTAGTAATAGAACCCACAGACTGGAGAAAGATATTTAGTGATGGCAAATCAGGCAAATGTCTTATTACTAAAATCCACAGAACCTTTCAACATAACAATAAGAAACAATTCAATTGCCCACTGAGGAGGTGGGCAAAGACTTGAACAGAAGATTCACAAAGAAGGAACCCCGAATGGCTAATACACATATGAGAAAATGCTCTCCATCATTAGCCATCAGGAAATGCAATTCAAAATACCACCTAACGCCCACAAGGATAGCCCAATATAAGAAAATAGAAAGCGTGGTGAGGTAGGAACTCTCATTCACTGCTGGTATTCTTGTACAAATGTACAGCCACTGTGGGAAGCAATTTGGTGATACCTAAAACAGATGGAAATCAAGTTTTCTTACAACCCAGCAATTCCACTACTGGGTATATACCCAGACGATATAAGAGAGAGGCCACGACCAGACATCTGTGCTCCAATGTTCAATGCTGTGCAGTTCACAATCTCAAAAAAATGGAAAAAACCTAACTTTCCATCAGTAGACAAATGGATTGAAAAGCTCTGGTATATACAAACAATGGAGTACTATCCATCCCTGAAAAACAGTGATAAAATGACAAAGCACCTTGTCTCATGGAAAGAGTTGGTGGGTATTATGCTGAGTGAAGTTAGCAAAGCACAAAAGGACACGAGTCTACTGAGGTAAGTTCAAACAACAGAACAGGCATAGGGGGAAATGTACATATCACACAGTTCCCAGACTGAGGACCAGATTCTCTGGCAAGAGCCAAACCAAACACAATGATGCATATATCATCAAAAATAAAGAAATAAAAGAAAAAAAGTGAAAGATGCATATAGCACCTGTGTGGAAAGACATCCCCCACACTCCATCTGCCTTTATGGCCCATGAAGGAGTAGGAGAAGAAAAAAGAGGGCAATGGGGGAACAGGGCACTAATCCACCCCAGGGTGGGGGTGGGGAGGTATTGTTTATGTTTCCACAGGAAAGGGAGAGAGAAAATAGATCTCACTCCAGTGTGCCATGCCTTGAGGGCAACATTCCTGCTTGGAGCACCTCGATCATGGAGAGGACTGCAGGGCCCTCCTCAGTTCAAGACATGACTTCCCCACCCACCCCACTCCCACCCTCCTTCCCCCAGATGACAGTGCTACAGAGTACAGCACTGAAGGCACAGTTCAGGGAGTGCAGGCAGCCTGACCTGCCCACCAGGGCAAACCAAGAGAGGAGTACAACAGACCAGCAATGGGAGCAAAGCCACGAAGTCCCTGAGGAAGCCCGATTGTAGACTTCTGACTTAGGGGGGCAGCACTTGGCACCTCATCTGAACTGGTTGGAGGAGATTCTGAAGGGGGCTGTGTCAGTCTGGGTTGACTAGAGAAACAAATTCATAGACACTCATATATGTACAAGAATCCGCTTTCTATCAAAGAGTAATTGTATATTAAGAAAATACCCCAACATAGTCCAGATCAAGTCCATTAAGTCTGATATTAGCCCATATGTCTGATATCAGTCTATAAATTCCTTTTCAGACTCAGGCAACACATGTCATGATGCTGAACGCAGGAAGATCCCAGGCCAGTGGGTGGAAAGTCTTGTAGATCCAACAGCGGTGGAAAAATCTCAGCGCTGGCATGGTTCTCTATGTGGATCCTCCAGCTCCAGAGCTCTGGTTCCATCAGCATAGCTCCACTTGTCAACAGGAATTTCTTGAAGGGAGAGTGTGTCTCACCTCCAGGGAGGAAGACAGGAGTTCCTAGAATCCTTAAGATAAGGCCATGCCCACACCAAGGCCTCATTGGCTATGACCTGATTGATAGGCTAGACTCTACCCCTTCCCTCAAGTTGAGAATAGATTATATAACGGCCACAGGGGCCACATGGAAAGTCTAAAGGTGCAATGGGGTAGGAGTGTGGCACTAGACCACTCCATCCTTGACTGCAAAAAGAGCAATGAGGTCTTATAGAAGGTGCACCCTTTGGACATGGACATTGATGACTAAAAGGATAAAATGGATGTTAGGTAAGTGAGTCTTGGGAAAGGGATCCCTGAAGGTAAAGGGGACTGAATCAATAGATTATAACAAGGTCTGCTAGCCATTTAACCCAGGCTATTTAACATCAACTCTGCGTCAGGACAACAGCTAGACTTGGAACTACTTGTATGGTCTCTCTCTCTCTCTCTTTTTTTTGGTGTCTATCGACATAAGATAGGCAGGATAAGCAATCCCCAGGAGACAGGATAAAAGGTTCCAAAGAGAAGGCATGGAAGAGGAGGAGGGGTAGGGAGGGGAGCAAGGAACAAAAAACGACAGGGGCAGGGGATTAGCAAGGGATATGAAATTGATGGGAAGAAGAGTGTAGCATTCCAGATCATGTCTGATCAATTGAAATGTATCTAAGAGGAATAACTGAGAGGTGAACAACAGGTAAACATACTAGTGGGGCAGGAGGAAAGAAAAAAGAAAAAGAGGAAAGACCTAGAAAGTAACAATCATATATACAACTATAAGTATAGATATGTAGATATATAAATATCTATATAAAGATAGGTATATTAGTCAATGTATATATATTGTATAAAACATAATATATATTATATATAAATACAGTAAGGAAACAGATGGACTTTGGGCCTCCAAATCTTTTTTTTTAATAAATTATTTTATGGGGGGCTCTTACATATATTACAACAATCCATACATCCATTATATCAAGCAGACATGTACAATTGTTGATGCCAACATTACATTTCTTTACATTACATTTCTTCTTGAGTCCTTTGATATCAGCTCATCATTTTTCCCCTCTCTCTCCACACTGCCACCCCTGTAAACCCTTATTATGTATTATTATTATTTATACATATCTTACACAGCCCATCTTCACCTACTATCCTGGTATTTGACACCCTCAAGGGGAGTTATTCTCTGTCATTGCTATCTGTACCCCCTTCCCCTCTTTCTTCCACTTCCTTTCCCCTACCCTCCTGGAATCATCACGCCCATGACTGATTCAAGGGGCAGGGTTGCCTTTCCTGAATTCCCTATAGGGAAAGTTCTAGTCTATGCCGCTGTATGTACACCAGTCTAGAGGGATGTGCAAGATGGGACTGAGAGCATAACAGTGGGGGGAGGAAAGACTAAAAGACTAGAGGAGTGTTGTGTGTTTTGTCGTGCTAAACCGATCCTGGTTTTGCATTTTCTCTTCAGTGCAACCCATCTGCACAGGAACATCCAATTATCCCCAGCTGGGCTCTGTGTCTCCACTTAAATCTTACCTCAGTACAAGAAGATTTTTTCTAATAATGTGGCAATGTATGATACTCACCTTCCCAACAGGATCACTGAAGACAAACTGGGTGCATAAGCAAATGTGGTGTATTAGAAAGCTAATGGTGCCCAGCTATCAAAAGATAAAGCGTCTGGGGTCTTAAAGACTTGTAGTTAAACAAACAGCCGTCTAGCAGGAAAGCAACACAGCCCACACGGAAGAAACACATTAGCCTGTATGATCATGAAGTGCTGATGGGAATAGGTATCCGAAGTTCAAAAACAAGCAATCAAATTGGCATGAAGTAGCGTAGACAAAGTGGAGACCCAAAACTCACCTGTAAGATAGTTGGACAGTCCCTCACAGAAGGGCCACACAGAAAGGATGATATATCCAAGCTGATATCAAAGAGTTCAGGAAGAAAGAAAATTATTTGAAAAATGATGGTGACAGTAACTGTATAATTATGCTTGATCTGATTGAATTATGGATTGTTATATCTGTAAGTGCTCCCAAAAAAGATTAAAAAAAAAAGAATATGCCCGATAAATATTGGGCAGAATGAATAAGTGGGTCTATGTAATGAGTAAATATGAGCAATCAATACTAGGCTCTTAACTTTATCTCAAACAGAAAAACTTAATAAGGAGAAATGAATGTTATAGATTGTTAAATGAATTTTCTCTCCAGAAACACAATACTTTGTTTTTAAAATGATTTGTCTCCATAAGCTCATTTCAGAGCAAAATGTTTCAATTCAAACAACATACCAATCCTTACTGTAAACAAACTGAGGGCCTCAAAACTACGAGGGAGAAAATCCAAAGGCAAGGAGGTCCATATGAAACAATGTGAATTATAAAGTCACAGACAAAATTAAGACTTGAAGTGATTCTAGAAAATGCTGGTCAAATTTTGGGGACTAAAAAGATGCTACTACAGCCTTTTTTCCCCTGTGATTAGATTTTCATTATCTCTAGATAATAGCATCAGTCTCTGCTCGCGTTTATAGTTAGTTCACTATGAGACGGAACAAACTCAACAGCACACAATCACAAATATGAGAGGTTCTCTAACTTACCTGAGTCTGCCACCGACGATAGAAATATACATATCAAATTAGGAATTATTTTTGCCCAATCTGGACTCATCTGCACGTTGAGATCTTTCTGATTTATCAGCTATGGTGAAATTAGTTCTATTATGTGGTCTTTGCCTTGGTTCTGTAGAAAAGCAGCTTAATTTTTGTGGTCATAAACCCTGAGGAGTATCTTTACTCTAGTTTTCTACCCCAGAGGGTTTGGTACTTTTGTCCAGCTTGACTGACATTTCTTGTGTAAGCTACGAACAACTCAGCTTGATGCTTTGGGTCTCGTGCTGGGCTGCAACCTGCCCTGAGCTTGGTAAGCAGCTTGTAGGGACTGGTCAATAGATTGATTATGCAAAGGAGGCATCTGTGGCCTACAGAGATAGAATTGGTGGCCCTGATCAGAATCATGGCTTGAAAGTGACAGGAACAGCCAACTACACGGAGGTTTTTAGAGACAGAAAGAACCAGAAGGAAGAGAGAAGAAGCAGAGAAAGGGAAGAAAGATGGCAAGGAGCCTTCTAAAAGAGCTGCAACATTGGGCCAAGGGCTGTAACTCTGAAGGCACCAAGGGTCCTGTGGCAAAGCTGTTCTTTCGGTTATTCAGAGTTCATGGTGACAGGCAGCAAGGTCAAACGGAGCCTGTCCTGAGGGACTGAGAGGAAACCATCCTGGAGGGACCTAAAAGCACCTGCTCTCAGGGAACTGAAAAGAGCCTTGTCCTGAGGGGACAGGGAGGAGGCCTGTCCCATGGGGCAAACAGGAGGTCTCCATGGCTATTACTTGCTGAGAGAGTGGACCTGCACTGAAGAAGGGAGACTTCACTTACATCCTTCCCGATCCTGATATCTAGTTGTAGCCTACTGTTCCTCATTGAGAGTTGTGCCCTGTTGCTTCTTTAATAAAACATTTAAGGAGAAATATAGTCTGGGAATTCAATGTGGATGCAGAAACAGACTGTCACGCCCAGAAGAGAATTGGAGAGTAGCATGGGACAGTACAGATGGTGTCGGGATGGGTAAAAGGCTGTCTAGCTCCACACTGATGCTGCTACAATCACTCCTACCTTTTTACAGCAGCAAAACCCAAGCTACTGCTTTTTATGGTTTCTATCCTCATCTCCTTGTGTTGTTTTAGGCATGACACCACCTGGTTGCTGTTGCATTTTTTTAACTGCATTATTAGGGTATAAGTTACATAACATAGAATCCATCAATTTCAAGTATACAATGCCATGATTTTTACTAACTTTATTGAGTGGTGCAACCATCACAATCAATCATTTTAGAACATTTTCATTTTCCTAATACAGTCTCTTATCCCCAGATACAGCAAATTCTAAATCTCATGCCCAAACACAGGCAACCGTTCATCTTTCTATATTTATAAATTTGCCTTTTCTGAACATATATAAATGCAATCATGCAGTTTGCACCTGCCTTCTTTCACTGAGTGTAGTGTCTTTGAGGGTGACCCTTAACATAAAATGTACATTGCTTTCATTGCTGAGGAATAGTCAGGGTTGGTGCTATATCACTTTCGCTACATTTACTAATCAATGGACATGTAGGCTGTTTCCAGTTTGAGTCTACTGTGAATATCTATGAATATTCCCATACAAATCTGTGTGTGGACATGTATTTTAATTTCTCTTGGGTATATGCTTAGGTGTGGAACTGCTAGATTGTGAAGTAATTCTGCTTAACTCTTGGAGATACTTCCAAAATAACTACACCATTTTACGTTTCCACAAAGCAGATACGAGCATCCTAATTTCCCCCAGATAGCCTTACAGAGATATGTTCTCATTTGTCTTTATTTTGCCCATCCTGTTGATGTTGGTGACGGTGTCCCTGGGTCCATCTGACTCATTATGACCTCTCCTGACAGAGTAGAACTGCCCCCAAAGGTTTTCTAGACCATACTCGTCATGAGAGCAGATCTGCAGGTCTTTCTCTCACAGAGCAGAAGGGTGGGTTTAAATAGTTAACTTTTAGTTAGTGGTCAAATGCTCACCCACTGTATCATCATGGCTCCGTGCACCTTATATAAAGATGTCACTTTGAGTACTAAGTGTATCTGACACAAGCCATGGTGTTTTCAATCAACGCTTAGTCAGGGGAAATGAATGAATAAGGAAGACAATAAAATTGATCTATTTGAGTTATACCCACTCCGGTGGATGTGATCTCATTGTGGGCTTAATTTGCATCTCCTATGCACTAATGAGGAAGAAGACTATTGTGGAACAAGGGCTATTGTTGCTCCCATCCATGGAAACTGGACATAGATGAGGTAATTATTCAAACAGAACAAAGGAGTATTGAATGGTTTCAAATCAGGAAAGGTGCGCATCAGGGTTGTATCCTTCCACCATACTTATTCAATCTGTATGCTGAACAAATAATTCAAGGAGCTGGACTATAAGAAGAAGAATGCGGTATCACATTTAGCAACCTACAATGCACAGATGACACATTTCCATGCTAAAAACAAAGAGGGTTTGAAGCATTTACTGGTTTAGAGCTAAGATGACAGCCTTCAGGATGGATTACAAGTTAGTGCAAAGAAAATAAAAATTCTCACTACTGGACCAACAGACAATGTCACGATAAGTGGAAAAGATGGAAGTTATCAAGGATTTCATTTTACTTGGTTCTACAATTAATGCTCATAGAAGCAGAAACAAAGAAATAAAATGGCATAGCTCATTGTACAAAGTTGCTGGACTAGACCTTTTTAAGGTAATAAAGAATAAAGATGTCACTTTGAGGACTATATGTGTCTGACCCAACCCATGGTATTTTCAATTACCTCTTAAGTCAAGTGAAATGAATGCATAAGCAAGCCAACAGAATTGATCTATTTGAACATGGTGTTGGTGACAAATACCGAAGGGACCATTGATTGCCAGAGGAACAAACCAATCTTTCTTGGATGAGTACAGACAGAATGTTCTGTCGAAGTAAGGATGGGGAAGCGAAGGTGGCGAGACTTTTTCTCGTGTGCTTTGCACATGTAGTCAAGGGAGAACAATTTCTGGAAGAGCACAGCACGCTAAGTCAAGGACACGATCATTAAAACGGGAGACCCTCAACAGGGGCGACTGGCAGTGTTCCGTTCTGTTGTGCATAGGGTTGATATGAATCGGAACCAACTCAGCAGTACCCAATTCCATAAGACCAACATACACCAATGATGTTGAGCATCTTTTTATGCACTGCGTAGTCAGCCCTAGAATGAATTTGGTCTCACATATCTCATATATTTTGTCGTTTTATTGAGTTGTAAGAGTTATTTGTAAATTCTAAGTAGAAATATTTTAGCAGATTTATTTTTTGCAAATATTTTCTCCCAGTTTCTCTAATTTTGTTTTCTTAACAGTGCTTTCTAGAAAACACCATTAATTAATTTAAAAGTTTTAAAAATTAATTTGAATGATTTTCAATTTATCAATTTATACAGGCTTTTTAATGTGCTTTTAATGTCATAGCTAAGTCATCTTTGCACATCCACGGTCTTGATTATTATCTCTGGTATAATTCTAAAAGTAAGTCTACTGTTATTGTGTGTGCTATGACGTGAGATTCCAAGTTTTCTTTCAGGCTGGAGATATTCAATTCTCCTGAAACTATATGTTGAAAAAAAATCATTGAATTGCTTTTTCATTTTGTTAAAAACTGGACTATAAACATAAAGATTTATTTTTCCATTACATTTCATCATTATGTTATTCCGGATGCCTATACTGCCCTGTCCCTCTTTTCATAGCTGTTTTTGACGGTCTCTACATGATTGAATTTCCATATAGATTTTAGGATTTGCTTATCAATTTCTGCAATAAAAAAGCCAACTACAATTTTGATAAAGATTGCATTGAATCTATAGATTAACAGAGAATGTCCATCTTAATGCTACTGTAACTATCAATCTATACAGTCTCTCCGTTTATTTATTCTTTAACTTCCCTCACATGATTTTGTAATTTTCAATGTAAAAATTCAAACTTATTTTGATAAACTCATTCACATTGTGTGCTTTTGATGAAATTGTAAACTTCCTGGGTGGTATAAATGGTCTTTGCTCAACTACCAACATAAAAATTGGCAGTGTGAACCCACCCAGCAGTGCTGTAGAAGAAAGGTCTGGGGATTTGCTTCTGGGAGGTTTAGAGAAAAAAACTATCGACCAAAAAAACCTATGGAGCAGTTCTAAAGGAGCCCTGGTGGCAGAGGAGGCGGTTCACACTCACAAGCTGCTCGCAGGAGACAGGTCAGGTCATGTGCTCCAGTAACGACGTACAGTCCCAGGGACCTGAAAGACCACTTCTGTCCGTCCTTTCCTCGAAGGTTTCGATGCGTTGAAATCAACTTGGTGGCCGAAGGTCTGATTTTTGTTTTCTATGGAGTAGTTCTACCCTGTAACACATGAGGTTGCCATGGGCCAGAATTGACTCTCTGGCAAAGGGTTCACCAGCTAAGCGCTCAACAGCTAGATACTATTGTGAATGGAAACTCCATTTCCCAGCCTCCATGGCAGTAATGTGTAGTCATATTGCTGAGTTCCTGCCAGTGGAATGTGGGTAGTACATATCGACCTCCTACGCCCAATTCTCTAAGTGTTTTTGGTGTTTTTTTTGCCAGCTGTGTGTTGCTACCTCCAGCACCCTTCTTTGCTATGATGCCAGAAGCGATGCCACCAGTATTTCAAATACCAGCAAGGCCACCCGCAGACAAATTACAGCAGAGCTTTCAGACCAAGAAGAAAAGCCCGACAATTGGCTTCTGAAAATTAACCATCAAAAACTCTATGGAGGACAGTTAAATATTGTCTGATATAGTATTGGAAAATTAGCTCCTGCTTGGAAAGCACTCAAAATTTTCTTTAAATTGTTGTAGCTGTAACAATAGGCTTAAGATATCAATGAATGTGAAGATGGCACAGGTTCGAACTATGCTTTTCTTTCTTCTTCTTCTTCTTCTTCTTCTTCTGCTATACATGAGGTCACTGTAAGTCTGAGCTGACCTGACAGTTACTCACAACACATTGATGCTTAAAGTGATCTGGGAACCAGTGGACAGAGACAGGCAAAATTTTTTCCCAGCCTGTGTCCTGAATGCTTTGGTCTAGTCAGCATGTGCCCAAATTTGAAATAATTTGGAAAATACTAAACTGTGGTTAATTTAATATTTGAGTGACTATGAAAATGTCATTGTAATAACACTTAAGAAACTATAAATTCCCATTAAAAATGATGGAAATAAATTGTATATGCACTCTAATGACCACAATAAACACTTAGAGAAAATATAACTCAATAATTACATATTCTTAGACTCTGGACAATTATGAGTGACTTAATCCCAATTTTGGTTTTCAGTTGTTTATGAGGATAAAAGTAGTAAAAACTAAAATCTACCATTTCGTACCTGAACTCTACAGAAATTTTCATCATTGTCAATATCCTAATTTGAGATACTGTCTGTCAGTTTGCTATACTGTGTTGGGTTAAATGTTGCTGTGATGCTGGACGCTATATCACTGGTATTTCAAAAGCTAGCAGGGTGATCCAAAGAGAAGAGTTTTCAGCAGGGCTTACAGACTAAGAACAGACTACAAAGAAGGGCTTGGCTCAAGTGGGATTCATACCAGGGATGCAGGGATGGTTCAACATATGAAAGACCATTAGCATTATTCGTCACATTGACAGGAAAAA
>NW_022103928.1:22681607-22684426 GCF_000313985.2 Echinops telfairi
AAAAGGGGGGCTTGGCTCTCCACTTCAGAGGAGGAAGCCATAAAAAAACTTATGCATAGCTTTGAAACACTGCCAAATACTAAAAACCTAAAAAAGGAAGCAGAACGTTGTCAGAGAGGCTGCTGGAGGATGGGTCTCTCAGCTCCTAGGGCACTTGACTGAAGAGAAGCTGACTTCTGGAGAGGGATTTGACCATGGAAACATGCGGGGTACAGCCTGAGGGAGTGGAGCCTTCCTCGCTGAAGCATTTTGGTGATGGGACACAACTCAACTTACAGAGAAACAACTGCAAACATCTTTTAATGGTCGGAACTTGGAATGTGTGAAATATGAATTGAGAAAAACTTAAAATTCTTTTAAAATGAAATGGAATGCATGAAGATCAATATCCTAGGCATTAGTGAGCTGAATTGGCCCTGGTATTGGCCATTTTTAATCAGAAAATCATATGATTTAGTATGCTGGAAATAGCACAATCAAGAGCAACGGAGTGGCATTCATTGTCAGTACAGATCTTGCTAAATCTATCATGAAGTACAATGCTTTCTGTGATCAGATTATGCCTATCCGCCTTCAAGGAAATCTAATCAATACAACTGTTATTCAATTTTATGCACCAACTACAAAGCTAGTGATGAATTCTACCAAGGACTTGAGTAGAAATTGATCAAATATGCAATCAGGATACACTGATAATTATTGGAGATTGGAATGCAAAAGTTAAATACAAAGAGGAAAAAGTAGTTGTTGGAACACATGGTCTTGGCAGTAGAAATGGAACTGGAGTTTTCATCATACAGTTTTGCAAAACCACGTACTTGTCCATAGGAAATACATTTTTTTCAACAACACAAAAGGTGACTATATACAGGGACTTCCCCAGATGGAATATACACAAATTAAATTGACGACATCTGTGGAAAAACATGAGGGAAAAGCTCAATATTAGCAGCAACAATCAGACCTGACTATCAACAGACTATCAACTGCTTATATGTAAGTTCAGAATAAAGCTGAAGAAAATTAAAACAAGACCACAAGAGCCAAAATACAACCTCAAGTCTAACCCACCTGATTTTCAAGAATATATCAAGAACAGATTTGATGCATTGAACACTAATGACAGAAGACCTTATGAGCTGTGGAAAGACATCAAGATAATGATATATGAAGAAAGCAAAAGGTCATTAAAGAAATAAAGAAAAGATCAAAGTGGATGTAAGAAGACACTCTGAAACGTGTCCTTAATCCTAGAGCAGCTAAAGCAAATGGAACAAAGGAGGAAGTCAAGGAGCAGAATAGAAATATTCAAAGGGCAGCTCAAGAAGACAAAGTCAAATATTATAATTGAAGGTGTAATGACCTAGAATTAGAAAACAAAAAAGGAAAATCATGTTCAGCATATCTGAAACTGAAAGAAATCAAGAAAAAATTCTAAACTCAAGATGAAATCTTGAAAGATTCTATAGGCAAAATATTGAATGATGCAAGAATCATCAAGAGAAGATGGAATAATACATAGAGTCACTGTAGTAAAAAGAACTAGTTGACATTGAACCATTTCATGAGGTAGCATATGAGCAAGAACCAATAGTGCTAAAAGAAGGTCAATTGAACTGAATCCATTGGCCAAAAACAAGGTTCCAGGAATATCCATCGAAATGTCTCAGAAAGCTGAAGAAGCACTGTATGCACTCACTCATTTATGCCAGGAAATTTGGAAGACGTCTACCTGTCCAACTGACTGGCAGAGATCCATATTTGTGCCTATTCCAAAGAAAGATGATCCAGCAGAATGCTCAAACTATAGAGCAATATTGATATCACACACCAGTAAAATTTTTGCTTAAGATCATCCAACAATATTACAGCAGTGCATTGTCAGGGAACTTCCAGAGATTCAGGCCAGATTTAGAAGAGGATGTGGAACAAGGGATATCATTGCTGATATCAGAGAACTCTTAAATCAGAGAATACCAGAAAGGTGTTTACTTGTGTTTCAATGCACATGCAAAGGCATTCAACTGTGTGGACCATAATTAACGGTAGATAACCATGAGAAGAATGGAAATCCCAAAACTCTTCATTGTGCTCATTCAGAAATTGTACATGGATCAAGAAGCAGTTGTGCAAATAGAACAAAAGAATACTGCATGGTTTAAATTCCGGAAAGGTGTGTGTCACAGTTGTATCCTCTCACCATACTTGTTCAATCTTTATGTTGAGCAAATCATCAGAGAAGCTGGATTATATGAAGAAGCATGTGACATCAAAAATAGGGAATGCTTATTAAGCTGTGCAGATAATACTACCTTTCTTGTTAAAAGTGAGGAGGAATTGAAGCACTTGTCAATGAAGATTAAGGATTGTAGCCTTCAGTATAAATTACAAATCAATATAATGAAGCCCCAGGTCCTCACAACTGGTTGACTAGATAACATTATAATAAATGAAGAAAAGATTAAGGTTGTCAAGGATTTTGTCTTCTTAGGATCTACAGTCAATGCTCATGAAAGCAGCAGTCAAAAGAGATCAAAAGATGTTTTTCATTAGGTAAAAGTTCTGCACAAGACCTCTTGAACGTATCAAAGAGCAAGGGTGTTACTTTGAGGACTAAAATGGGCCTGACCCAAGCCCTGGTGTTCTCCATTGCATCATATGCATGTGAAAGTTGGACACTGAATAAGGAAGAGCATGGAAGAATCAAGGAATTTGAATTGTGGTGCTGGAGAAGACTACTGAATGTACCATGAACTGATAAAAGGACAGCCCGATGTATGTTGAAAGGAGGGTGGCCAGAGTGCCCATTATAGGAAAGA
>NW_022103928.1:22685150-22714769 GCF_000313985.2 Echinops telfairi
CATTGCCTCTGTTTTGTGAGGTGGAGGACTTTGTGGACTGGTGTTGGGTTAATGGGTTAATGTTAGACTTGTGGGCTTGGGCAGCATTGGGTTGGGCTGTTTTCGTGATGCACATTTTCTTTACATAAAGCTCTCTCTTATATATGAGTCGCTGTGGATTTGTTTCTCCATAGTACCTAGACTAATACACACCCTGATGCAGTTTAGTCTAACCTGAACAAATTTCCTGGTTAGATTATTCATAGAATAATCTAGGCTTGTGTAAATTACATTGAGTTTTCAGGCAGGGGGTGGGTAGCTGCAAAGACGAGTAACATTAATCACACTGGCTTAAATTAAAAGGAAATGTATTATCTCATATAAGAGAAAGACAGAGATAGGCCAGGTTCCTGAGCTAGCTGATTCAGCAGCTTAGCAATTACCCTCTTTTCTGTCCTTTCTTCATGTGTAGTATTAACTTCATCAGCAGATGGTAAAAAAAGATGGCTAAATTTCAGGCAACATCAAGATGTAACAACTTCCAAAATAAAAAGTCACCACCTTTTCCAATATTTGTTGTACTCCAATTTTGAATGTTCAATTTTGAAAAACTACATGAAGAAGCAAACCAACATTTAAGAACCAGTTTTCCTCTGCCTGCCTTGTTCCTGCTTAAAGAGAAGAACATGGCTGGGGTAGATTATATAAGAGAATTCATAAAGTATTGCTACTAGATTTCCGGTTCATGCATGTATGAGTTTATCCCACATTAAGCATATTTAATGTGACTGAAATCAGTGGGTGGGTGGAGGCAGGTTCTCTCAGCAATACACTTGCCTAAATCTCATTAAAGTGCCTTCAAAATAAAGGTCTAATAAAAACAGCGACTGCCAATGGGGAGATGAAGAGCCAGTTAAATTCAAGGCCAAAAGGCCAGTTCAATGGCTTATGGCAACTGCTTTGGGGACATCCAGAATGTTCTCTTGATGTATTTTCACAAAGCACATGGAGCAATCATGGAATCATGGCCACTTACTACGAAGATGTTTTTAAAAATTGAAAAACTCATTGGTAAGAAAACATCAGGAAAATTTCATTAAGGATTTCTTTTTCCATCAAAACACTGCACCTGCTTATTATTTCCAGGTAACACAGGGCCGTCCTGTGAAATTTTGGTTGGAAAACCTTACCCTCTCCATCTTCCACCCCTGATCTTGCTTCCTCAGATGTTTCCCCCCAAACTCAAGGACTATTTAAAAGATCACAATTTAAGCCCACCAGGGATGCCAAAGTGGCCATTTTGACAATGTGTAAATTGAAGAGCACACTTTTTTTTTTCATGGTAGAATTACAGAGGTGGGAACATGACCTTCAGAAGTGTATAGACCTAGATGAAAGATATGAAGAGAAACAACAGCTTGACCTTTTGATGTCTTTGTGTAATAAAGGCTTCTATGATTTTGTAGCAATATGTACCTTTTTACAGACCAAGTTATAAGTCTAATTGCCTTGATGACACTGTTGGTCATGTGACTTGCTTCATGACATAGTATGTTCTGTTTCTATGCAGAAGCTTAATGAGCCATCAAATGATTCTACTCCCCCGACCCTTCTGCCCCCAAACCAAACAGCCGGATTTCAGGAATGCAGATGAGAGGGACAGACATAGCTAGCTATCGAATGATACATCAAGTTGGAAACAAACCTTTCTTACTGTGAACTGCTGGCCTTTGTAGATTGTTCATAGATGAAATATGTCCTAGTCTAAACTGACCGATACAGAAATGGGCACCAGAAATGAGCTGCTGGGTGAACAAAACCCCACCTGACATTGGTGTTAGAGGTGGGAAGTGGGTAGAAGAAAATGAAACTTTTATTGGTGAGTTGGAAAAAGGTGACATTTTGTGCGGCAACAAAATGTTGGGGGGTATTGATAACTGCAATGTAAATGGCAGATGCTCATAAAGTCACCTGTGACTAGTGAAAATGTTAGGATAACAAACACTATTCGTATGTCTGAGTGCTAGTACATGCACTTGTCACACAAACAAGTACAAAACCTCTGAAATGAATGATCCGGTCCGCAAGCAGAAATTAAATAATCAGACTTACTGAGGGTTGCCGAATTGAAAAAATGCAACCAATTCTCAAATCTAACCAGTGCGATCTGAAACTCAATCTAACTCTAAAACTAAAAGAACTTTGAGCATAAGACTTAATGTGAACATTTCACTCAACGATGACCAAATAATGAAGGTGATTGTCTGTAAAGCTATTTGATTGGGACAAGGGAGGAGGAGGCATTTTGGAAAAGATAACTTTGCCCTGCGAGTCACCAGGAAAGCCCATTTCTCACCTTTCTATTAGCAATTATGTCTAGAAACATGGAAGATAGAGGGAAAGCACCATGGGTCCAATTACTGACACAGATGGTTGATCATAATAAAATATTGTAGTCTCTTATGTGGATGAGTAGGAGCCTTGTTGGCATAAGCACTAAGCACTTGACTGCTAACTGAGATGTCGGTGGTTAGAACAACTCCTGGGAAGAAACAACCCAACAGTGGCTCCAGTACACAATACAACCTAGCAAACCTATGGGGAGGTTTTGCTTTGCTACATAGAGATGCTGTGAGTCAGAATGGATGGGACAGCATACAACAAAAACAATGCTGTGACCAAAATAAAAGAAAATTACCATGCTACACTTGAAAAAGGAAAGTTACTACTAGAGATGTAAATGAACTCTTCAGCCCTATTTTCCATGGGTAAGTTGCATAGTCACCAATGGCCTCTTCAGAGGGGTCCGAGAAGGATTAAAAAACAAAAGAGGGTGTGCAGAGAGACATGGATAAGGGTGTGGGGAGTTAGTTATTCATAGGGAGTAGAAGTCAAATTATCCCAGGATAAGAGGGCTTCCCCTCCAGAATTTCAGATTGTTAATAATGCTATGCTTCCTATTCTTTCCTTTCAAGAATTGAGGGACTTGTTGCAATTACTCATCCCTATTCCACTTTTGTATATTGGCTGAATGGATACTAGAAACATTATCTTTTTTTGGTATGTCTCTCAGTCAAGAAGTGATGTACCCACCTTTACAAAGAGACGGTAACAAAATCTTGATCTTTGAGCTTGGTGGTGTGACTGAATGATACTACTGAATTTTATTCTTTGGGTAATAAGGAGATTTCACAGGTCGAGAGGAAGGAAGCAAATATGTGTGGCAAAGAGGGTGGGAATATTAGCTCAGATTATATTATCATTCAAAACATTTACTCCCTCTCTGTGGTAGTTACAAAATATCATGTCAACTTGAAGATATAAAAGTATAAGGGTGGAATCCAGCCTGTCAATCAGGTCACAGCCTGATGGTACCTCCTTGTGGGCATGACCTTCTCATTAAGAGGGTCCTGGGGACCTCCCCGGTCTCTCTGCCTTCACCTTCCTGTTGATGAGACACACGGAGACTTGCATGAGCCTGTGATGCAGCCGCTGACATTTGGATCCACTTAACTCTGAACACACCAGCCTGTGATCTTCCTGCATTCCGCATCATTGCATGTGGCTGCATAAGTGTGAAGAGGGATTTATAGACTGGTATTGGACTTATGGACTAGTATCAGACTTACGGAATCGAGTTGGGCTGAGATGTTTTCCTGGTAGGCAATTACTTCTTGATATAAAGCTATTTCTTATCCATAGATGAGTGTCTCTGGATGTTTGTTTTAGTCAACCCGGGCTAACACACTTGCCTGGAGGAAAGATTATATATGCATCCCTACAACCACGGCCATCAGATTTTCCCTGTGAGTTCCTGTGGCAACAAAATCTAAGAAGCCATATGTGCCACTTCCAAGTGGCTTTACATGGGTTTTTCCATGTTCTTTATCTTACTTTATCATGACACTGGTGACATCGCAGGCAGGGCTGTTCTATCAGTCTCCGTCCCAAAATGAAGCCACTGTCAAAGGATTGTAACTGACCAATTGTGACATGGTACAAGAACAAGAAATAAACTTTGGTTATTTTAAGCTTCTGATATTTCTGGATTGTTTTTGATTGCCTTGCTATTTCCCTAAACATCGGCAGTCTCAGCTGACTAAAATGGTGACTTTTACAATTACTACTGACCTTGTGATTCATCAAGTGCAACTGAGGAAGCTATGATGTATAAAGAAACACTTTGTCTTCTTAAACTTAGTTAGAAAAAGTTAGGGATACTTCTCAGATAAGATCTGGAACAACTTTTATCTGTCCATCTAAATCTACATAAATTTGTATCATCTTTCCTACTTAAATATAGGTAAGCTTCTAACATCTGAATAAATGGTGCTATTATCCCAATGTTCAACTGGGGAGCTTGTAGTTCTCAATACATTCAAACATTTAAAATTTACATTATAATACACAAGCATTGTATATTATACCTATTCATATTTGCCTAAGTGTTCCCAAATTAAACTAATTTGTTACAGATATCAAGCCAAAATGGATCAGTGGGGTTTCTTTTATAGAAATTTCTTTTAAATATCATATACTGAATATTTTTTATACACCAAAGTATCTTCTAAATTAAAGCCATTCAGTTCTCACCATGTTGCAGTTGGGTGCAAATATTTGAAGTAAAAAAAGAAAGAGAGAGAGAGACAGGTTACCTATAACAATCTACATTTTAGTAGAGTCTTGGAGTCTGGCAATAAAAAGAAGTGATTTTTAGAACAGCAACTGTATATTTATCAATATATTTAATTCAGGCGTAAATGAAAATTAAAATATATAAATTTTACATTTTTATTGCCCTAACATTGTTATAATACCTAAATGTTCTCCTGTATTGAAAGGTTTACGTTAGACTGCTATATTAATTATGGTTTTAAAACCCAATACTGACTGTACCATTTATAAACAGACTAACTTTCTCACAAACTACAGACTAATTTGCTTAACAAGTAAATAAATGAAAATCAACAAAGCTACCAAAGTCCTTTTACAATTTTTTCTATTTAGTTTTTATATTTTCGCCTCAGGCAATTAGAAAGAAATGTGTGAAAAGCGTAAGGATTTGACAAAGGCCAAACAAACTAACAATGGACATAAACAAATGGGATACTAAAAAGTGTGTGTGTGGGGTGGGGGTGTGGGCAGAGGGGGCGGGGAAGCTAAAGCAATTTAATAAATATTAAGTAATTTAATTCTAATCCCATATCAAGAGAGTAGCAGATTCCCTAAGCAATATTACAGAGATTAAATTTTTGTTCTATAGAAGTTTAAGCCCTATTTCTAATAGAACCATTTTAGTATCTAAATATAACTACAATTAATTTTAATTTAGCGGAGTGTATTATCCATGATTATTAATTTGCAGGGTTATCTATAGCCTCCTTCCTTTACTATTAAAGTTTTCCGGCCAACAGACAAAGAGCAGCAGATACCAGTGAAGGACATCCCCAGTGTCTATGTCCAACCCACACACCACAGCAAACGCACCAAAAGTACCGCTCACCATATCTGCCTGCAATTGGAATTGTAAAACATTTTAAACAATTCTCCTTTTAGACTTGAGATATGTAAAGTAAATGATGGTTGGTGGATGACAACACTAACCAAAAGGAGATATGATTTTGTGTTCAGTAAATATTCTGTGCTAGAAAACTGTTATGTGCAAATGCTAACTCCATTAGTCACATCCTCATGTTCGCACCCACATTTACAAATTTCTTCCATCCTGAAAGATGTCACATCTTCCCTGAAAGTGTTCTTTACGCTTGTCCTGTGGCATTTTCCCCAAGATCAGTAGAGAGTTTCGCAAGGGCTTACTTTGTACTGTTTGACTTAGAACAAGCTATTCATATTTTCTCTGCGCTATTCTACTTATTTGAAAATAGCAATTAAATTGATACCTCTCACTTAGGATGGTGGCAAGGATTAGGAGAAAGAATGACCACAGCCACTTGAAACACATGGCTTAAATCATGGCCCGAAACATGAAAATCTCAATAAATTTTAGCTCTTTTCATTATTATATATTTAATGAAAATTACGATTGCCATGTGCCTGTCTCTGTTAGATACAAAGATGTAAATAACAAAGAAGACAACGGAATGCAAAGTAATAAAAATTGCAAAGGGACAAAATGTAGAGAGAATAGAATGCCATGTGAGGGGGTACTCTCTAAAATCTTGGAATTTGTTTTTCAAAGCTATGTATTTATTTATTTTTCACAAAACAACCTTATTACGCTCAACAAACACTCCATTACACTTAATACATTTGTCAAATCTGCAATTTCATTCTTGGAAACACTTTTCAAAGTCATCTGTTTGGATGGCTGACAGCACCTCCCTTGTTTTTTTCTGCACCTCTTCTATGCCATCTAATGACTGTCCTTTCATGTCCCGCTCCATTTAGGAAACAAAAAGAAGTCATACAGATCAAGGTCAGGTGAGTAAGTTGTGTGGGGCAAGAGAAGCATGCTGATTTGTGCCAAAAATTGGCTCACTGAAATGGCTATGTGAGCAGGTGCATTGTCGTGGTGACAAAATCAGTCCCCCATCTGTCACAAGTTAGGCCTTTTTTGTTTTACATTGTTATGCAATCTTTTCAGAACCTCTAAACAGAAAGCTTGATTAACAGTGTGACCTGATGGAAGGAACTCCAAATGCACTACGTGTCGACATTTTGTCTGTTCAGGAAGTTGAAGAATGTCCAGAATGAGGTTTGTCATAAATCGACATTTCACCTTTTTTTGAAACAAGAAAACCACTCACACACTTGAGTATTGCCCATACCACTGTCCTTGTAAGCTGTGCTCAACATTACAGCAGTTTCTGCAGCATTTTCCTGAACAGGACACAAAATTTCACAGCTGAATGCTGTTCTCTTAAATCATCCATCACAAAAAAATGGTATAGAAGAAAGGACACTTATTTTATACTATGTAGGTTGAGGTACAGGCAGCTGGTTGGGGAACAGACCAACCAACAGAGTGGGAAAATGGAGAAAGAGAAAATAGAAAAGAAGTAAAAGATGATGACGACAAAGAGACGATGGCACTGGGGGAGCAGGGCACTAACTGACCCAGACATTGTTAACGTCTCCACAGGAAGGGAGTGAGAGTGCTGACCTCACCATGGGACACCAAGCCTTGAGGGCAATGTGACCACATGGAACAACTCATGAACAGAGAGGACTATGGGCATGCTCCAATTCGAGAAATACTGACCCCTTCCCTAGAAGTATGAACCTACAGGGTGGGGAGAGGGGCCAACCTGACTTGCCCACATGGGAGCAAACTGCAAGGGAAAAAGAGAGAGGGAGGGACTAGACCCCACTCTGGCACACCTAGCCCTGTGGACCATGTCCCTGCACAGAGTTGCTAAGACACAGAGAGGGCTGTAGCTTGAGACTCATTGGCTCAAGACACAATGCCCCCTGCAGGAGCATACCGCTACAGAGGACAATATGGGGAACACACTGTGGGGAGTAAACCTGGGCTGACCTCCTCCTTCCCCCCCAAAGTGAGGCAAACCAAGAAGGAAGCATAACAAATCAGCAATGGGAGCAAAGCCACAAAGCCCCTGAGGAGTCCCCAGAATAGAGGTCAGGCTAGGAGAAGCAGTATCCAGTGCTCCACAGGACCAGTAGAGAGATAGTCATAAAAGTCAGTGGACAGACCTGGAAGTATGTGTATCTTCTTCCCCCTTTCTTATTTCTTTTTTTTTTTTTATTTCTCCCCTTCAATCTTTTGTTTTCTTTTTGTTTTGTCTGCATTCTTGCTGTTTTCTCTGCCATGTAAGATAGACAATGAGAAGGAAGCCCGAGGAGAAGGCAATGGGACCAGTGGTTCTGGGGGTAATTGGGGCGGGGGGCACGGGGAGAGGAAGATGAGGCTAGCAGAAGGGAGAAGTGAGCAAACAATACCATGGACAGAACAACTAGGGAATTAAAATCAATGGCGAGGAGAGTGTAGGGACCCTGGTGGTGTTGGAGCAAAAGTACTCTCGCAGAGAGGAATTACTGAGAGGCGAATGAAAGGTGAGTATAATAGTGCAGCAGAAGGAAGGTAAAAGGAAACAGAAGAAAGATCTAGGAAGCAAAACCATTGATAGAGGTAGAAACATAATTGTGTACATATTTAAATATATTAATTCATAAAATAAAAGTATTAATTTATGGCAATAGATTGAGGATGTGGACAGAATTTGGGCCTTGATCAAGCCCTCCCTCATGCAAGAATACTTTGTTCTTTTAACCTGGCATTCTGTTATATTCACCATCCCAAAATGATTGCTAAAGACAAAATGGGTGCATAAGCAAATGTGGTAAACAAAGTGGATGGTGCCTGGCTATTACAAGATATAGCATCTGGGGTCTTAAAAACTTGAAGTTAAACAAGCAGTCATCTAGCAGAGAAACAACAATCCCACATGGAAGAAGCACACCAGTCTGTGAGATCATGAGGAATCGAAGGAATCAGATAACAGGCACCAGAACACCCAAAACAAGTAATCAAATTGTTGAGAACGAGGGAGGTCGCAGTGGAGACCCAAAACCCATTTGTAGACATTTGGACATTCCCCTCACAGAAAGGGTCAAAAGGAAGGGTGCAGCCAAAGTGCACTATAGCACAGACAAAACACACAATATACCAAATAATTGGCTTCCTCACCCCCAATATCATGACTGAAGCTCTACTTTATAAATCCAGCTAGACCACATAGCATGTACACTGGTACAGATAATAGCTCTCTACACATGGAATCCAGGACCAAGAAACCTCTCAGGTACAGAAACTGGAGTAGCAATACCAAAAGGATAGGGGGAAGGTGGGGGGGAAATTGGAGAAAAGTGGGAACCAATCATAATGATTGATGTATAACCCACCCACCCACCAAATGGGGAACAACAAAAGAAATGTGGGTGAAGGGAGACAAAGGTCAGTGTAAGATATTAAAATAATAATTTATAATTTATCAAGGGTTCACAAGGGTGGCGGAAGGAGGGAAAAAAGAGAAGCTAATACCAAGGGCTCAAACAGAAAGAATATGTTTAGAAAATGATGAGGGCAACATATGTAACACGTTGCTTTCGACAATTGATGTATGAATTGTTATAAGATCTGTAAGAGCCCCCAATAAAATGATTTTTTTAAATGAGGTTCTAGTGGAACAGATTTTATGAAAAAATGCGCTGTGACCAGAGGAACCTTCCTAGGAGACACCACTGGGTGCACTATCTCAGAGATAGTGGCTACATACTCACCTAGTGGGAAAAATGCATACAATGAAAGTTGCTCCTAGTGGAGATCCCCCCGCTTTTTGGTGGGTACCCCCTTGTATATCCCATATAACAATACAGCACCTGGGGCTCAGTAGCTCTTGAGCATTTACTTTTGAACTAATAAGGGACTTTTCTTTGAGGGGTACTTCTAATGAGAGAGTGAGAAGAGGAGAACAAGCAAAGGAGACAGTAAATTCAGAGAGTTTAAAGGAGAGATAAACAAGTAGATAATTGCTGAAACTTTAAAAAAAAGTCTGAGTATGAGGATTGAGGGAAGTAAAAATTAGCAGGGGCTTCAGTTTTCCAGTTTGATGTACAAGGAGCTTCCAAGTCATCACTATTACTTTCACAATGAGAATTTGAGGAAACTGAAAATCAATATTTTTTTCTATATCCATCAGATAACTGAATAGGATGGGAGAAAATATTAGCAAAACCAAAATATCTGTTTAAGTATTTGTATTTATAATAAAGAAAACTTACAATGAAACACATAATAATTTAAAAATTGACAAAGGATTTAAATAGACCTTTCTTCACAGAAGATATACAAATTGTCAGTAAACGCATGATAAGATGCTCACTTCCATAAGTCACCAAGGAAATATAAGTAAACTCAGAAGATACCACTTCATATTCAACAGGATGACTAGACTTAAACAGTCAGACAACAAGTATTGGCAAAGATGTGGACAATTTGTAACCCTCACACATTGCTGACACCATCCCAATGGAAACCAGTCTGATACTTTCTCAAATGGTTTCCAGCAATCCCATCCTTAAATATAATGCCCAAGAGAAAAGAAAGCATTTGAGCACACAGATACTGGCTTATGAATGTTTATAGCAGTATTTTTCATAAGAGCTAAAAAGGTGGAAACACACAAGTTAATCAACTGATTAACAGATAAAGAAAATTGGTTATATCCATACCATGGTGTGTTCCTCAGTCATAAAAAGGAATGGAGTGCTAATACATATAGAACATGGGTGAGCCTTGGAAAAGCTAGTCATAAAATACCACACATTAGATGGTTGCTTTTATATGAAGAAGCATATTCATAGAAATAGAAATTTGATCAGTGATTTCCAGGGACTGATGGTGGAGTGAAAACTAATGGGGACAGGTTTATTTTTAAGGTGACGAAGATGTTTTAACATTGTGATGGTTGCACATATCTGTTAATATACCAAAAGCCATTGAATGTTAAAGCTTCAAAGGATAAATTGTATGGAGTGTGAATTATATACACACAGCTGTTAAAATTATACCATAAACATATTTAATGTGATAATCTTCGATAATCAAGAGGGTGGTGAAGGCTATGCTATATGGGCTACTTATATACATAGAACAATTTAAGTAATAATGTTAGGGAACATTTCCCCCACATTAATTTCGTCAGTTATATTTAGGGGTTTTTTTTAGGCATCAGTTGCTTCTAAAATTTCGCTATATCTACTCCTATGATGACACTGTAGTGGGCTTCTTGCTTTTGACTGCCCTGAATCCACCCCTCTTCTTCCTCGTAATAAGACCTAACATGCCTTTGAGAAATGATTCCTCTCCATCCCTAGTTTTGTGGTGTGGGTGGGACCCCATGCCGTCTAAGTACTTCCTTTGTGGCAGATTGGTCCAGGCATAAGCCAATTTGGACCCTTATCATTCTGTCAGTTTGTCCTACAGAGGTGACCTTTGTATCGGTTGTGTTGTTGGAAGCTATGCCACCCGTGTGACAGTTTACCAGTCGCGTGCTTTATGTGATCATCAGCCGAGCTGCCTAACCACAGCAGATGAAGAAGGGCATGGATAGCCACTTCCAAAACTTAGCCAAGGAAAACTTTACGGATCACAACCGAATATTGGTCTGCTTGCTTGTTTTGATACATTATCCAGAGGAATTGATCTCAGGAAGAAAACATTTTAGGTGAAATATGCCATGAGAGACAACAAGGGCAAGGGAGATGGCTTGCTACCTTAATCGCAATGATGGATGGGAATAAACATGCTGGAAACCACAAGGACACAAGAGCAGGTCACATGTCATTGTGTTGAACATCAATTTGCCATGCGTTAGAGCCAACTGGATGAATCCATCTCTCTAAACCATTTGAAACCGTATTCATTGGCCATCATCACTGGTTTAAGAATACAACCAAGGTGAACGTCAGGATTTTGACTCCAAATGTAGGTTTTGGTGACGAAAGGACGTAAGAGATTGAGACAGTCATTTTGTTAGCTATTGGAGGAACCAGCCTAGGATTGGGGTCAAATGTGAGGAAGCAACACAGAGAAAGAGCCCTGCCGGGACTCTGTGGGGCTGGAGGAGACTGGGTCTACTCGGTTGCTATGTGAAACTCGGTTGCTATAACCAACCCTAGTGTCTAGTCATTTTAAACACAAGGAAGCTGATAGAGCCAACATGACTCTTGATTTGGAAAATATTCTGAACCAAGATTGATTCCTCCTGATGATATGTCCAAAAAAGCAGGTAGAACAATATTCCACTGTGATCCATAAGTCTGTAACATAGCCTTTACAGAGAAAATTTTTAAGTATAGAAAATACGGGGTAAAAACAAAAAAGAAAAATAACAAGATTTTATGATCGCTGAATCTCTTCAAGGTAGGTCCAAAAACTGGATGCCATGATTTTGTTTGTTACTATCATTGCTTACTTGATTGGTTTTACCACCAAAATCTTGTCCAAAAGATAAAACCATCACCAAAAAAGGGTACTGATTAAAAATCCAATGATTGGATTACATGTAAAAGTGTTTAATAATCTTTTTTGTGAAAAATAAACCTGACTAGTATTTTTCAACTCTAAGATTTTAAAGTGAGGTTTTGTGAGAAGATAGAAAATGTCTCCTGAGAGAATTGGTAAAAATTTATTATTAATAACAATAACTTTTATCCTTTGTCCTCATGAATTTTAGGTCAAATCATTGCATAAATTTGACTCTATAAAGGTTTGGCAGTAAGTTTTTATTTCTACTTTGAATTGTAAATTTCTCTATAGTTTAAATCAGTTAAAATGGAAAGTTTTATAAAGCTATGAGGCAAAATTGTGCTTTATCAGGATGTATACATGTCTATCAAGCTGTTCCTAAGGAGTCTGTTAGACAATTTTTCCTTACTAGGTCTCTTTTTTGTATGAAATGTTAACACTAAAGATATAATTTATATTTGTTTATGCACTATGACCACGGCAGTGGTTCCCAAAGTGGGGGATACTACCTCCTGGGGTACTAGATTGATCCAGGAGTGTTACAAAAGCAGAAACCTACACTTTGTGATGAATTATAGGCTATAGTAGAGAAGTTCTTTATTGCCACTCACTGAGTAATTTTTTTTCCTGAAAAAGCAATGTTAGCCAAAATAAGTTTGAGAAAGTATGCTTTAATGGGACACAAACTATTGTTATGTCATTTTTTTCTCTATTGTTCTTTAAGGACAAATTTCAGCCCCTTGGGAAATACACACGCCCACATTACAAGTGTCTGGTACATACTCAGAATACCCATACACAGAAAACAAATATGACAATTCGCTAAGAACGTCAAAAGCTAGGTGAGAAATATGCAAGCATGCATCCTACTACTTTTCAACTTTTCCTTAAGCTTAAGTTTTTTTTTTTACAAAATAAAACTTGGGGATGAGGAAACAGGGAAGTAATTAGTGCCTTTCTGTTTATGGGGACACCCTGCAAGGAAGCACAAAGCGCTGAACGCTGTGGGCACGGAGCTGGGAGGCCTTGGGAAGAGGGGACTAGGAAGCAGTAGTGATGGAAGGAGACACTTTGCTGTACAGCCTTGTGCACGTTTGAAATCTTGGAGCAATAAATAAATGAAAATTTTAAAACGTAACCCAAAAGTTCTATGAAGGAACTTATTAAAATCAGCAGTAGGGGGTGAGGATAAGAAAGAACTGGGAGAAAAAGAAAATAAAGATTTTAAAGCCACACCATTTGACTCATTGAATCAAGATGAGTTCCTCAATAAATTCTAAAATTTCCTAGAAAAAATGAATACATTATTGCAATAGATATAATATCAAGTTCGCATATATTCCTTAGACAATATCTAAGTTCCTATTTTACAGAAAAGTTTAAAATGTGATAAAAATGTTAAAGATTCATTGGTTCAGAATTGATTTATCTGTGAAAAAAATAAATTAATCTAAAATTAACACCCTTCTTTTTATTCCTCAAAGTTAACTGGCTTTATTAGAGATAGTTATATAACAAGAACTTTCTACTAAGAGCAAATACACTCTTTTCTGGCAAAAATAAAACATTTATGCCATGTAAAAACAAATTAATATTAAACATAAATGGACTTTGTTTAATGTTTTCAAAGATGCATTTTGAAAATAAGTTCCTTATTTCTCTAAGTGCTTGCTATCTGAAATGATTTTATTTAGGACATCTTTATAACTAAATATTTAAGACTGGGAAAGTATGATTCTTAGGAAAACCTTATATATTATAGCCAGTTTGGGAAATATAAAGCTTATGTATGATGTTTACAGAATATGGGAATCTAAGGGTAGAAAATAATTACTGAAAACTTTTAAATATCAGGGGAAAAAAACATAAACCAAATTGAGGGGGTGGTAAGGACCTACCACTACCACCAGACAATTCTTACAAACAGCAAAACTCTTCAAAACCCTCGCCATAGTATATTTTTTTGGAAAAAGAAGGCATCACTCAACTCCATAGTCCTAGAGACGACATGGGTGTCATAACAACTTATAACTGTTCAAGAGGCACAGTTTTAACATTATTCTGTGTATATGGCATTATTGTCATTCATTGAGTTATTCTACAGTGTGATAAATTAAGCCATCCTTTAGATCTTAAATGTTTTTAGAATATTTTATGGTAAACACATTTTGATCATTAAAACCAATGTTTGTTTTTCCTCTCATTAAGCCAAAGAATTCAAATATGACTAAAAACTAAAACATGTGTACAATTATATTTTGGTAAATACTGTACATTCTTAATTCAAAAGAATACTATTTTGTGCCAAGTTAATAATTGGACTCATCTAACTTGAAAGATTATACTGGCATATAAAGATTCCATCACCTTGTTAAAGATTGTTTCTAGTTGATTCTATTTAAATACCACCCAATATCCTTTAATAGTATTAATATAGCACCAAATCACTTTCTTTATAGGACAAAGACATAAGCACTTTAAAGATTATAAAGTGACTAATTCTTAATGTTGTCAAATTAATTTGAGCAATTTAATACAATTACCGAATGTACCCACTTCTTCAAAAATTGTAGCAATTAAAGAAACGGTTTCATTGTCTTTTATAATGTACATAAATAACTTGGTCTAAGCTATTTGGGCAGACTAAGCTATATTTTTCACTTGGAATTTTGGTAGACATTCTTTTTTGTTGTTTTTGAACTTTTTGTTGTAGTTTGGCTGAAAGTTTACATAGCACATTCATTTTCCATCTGACAGCTTGTACGCATTGTGAAGTGGTTGCAGTTCCCTTGATATAACAGCACTTCCTCTATCCTTGCTGTGTTCCCTTTTCCAACCATCCTTCCTCTGGCCCCACTTGCTTTTGTTTGATTTTACACTCCTCTCTGGAGCTATTATTCACTTTAGAGGCCTATTGTTTGGCTGAAAGCTGATCCTCAAATTCAGTTCCAGGCTTGATGGGCAGCTAAGGGCCACAGGCTTGGGAATGTCACCAGTCTCTATCAAACCAGTAAGTCTGGCCTTTTCTCCTGATTTTGAATTTAGTTCTACATTTTTTTCTCCTGTAATGTTCAAGACCTTCTATTGTGATCCTTATGAGAGCTATCACTAGTCTTAGCAGGACACCACCTAGTTCTTCGGGTCTCAGGAGAGTAGAGCTGTGGCTTACAGGGTCCATTAGTCCTTCAGACAGATTGTTTTCTTGAATCTTTGATTTTCTCCACTCTTCTTTACATGGGATGGGAAGAGACCAATAGTGTCTCTTGGATGACTGTTTAAAAGACTTTAAGACCCTAGACACTACTCACAAAAGTGGGATGTAGACATTGTCTTTTTAGATTTAGATGTGCCCTGTGACTCTAACCCTAAATCCCCAAGCCTGGTGGTTGATTCCCTCAAGGTGGTTGGTTATGGCTATGAAGTTTCCAGAACTTTGCTCTCTGCATGCTTTACTACTTCAACTTGAGGACTAAGGTGTGCTTGACCCAAGTCACCTCATATGCAAGTGAAAGTTGGACAATAAATAAGGAAGAAGAAAAAAAGAATTGATGCATTTGAATTATGGCAAAGAATACTGAAAGTACCATGAACTTCCAAAAGAACAATCAGTTCTGTCTTGGAAGAAGCACAGTAGGAATGTTTGTCTCAATTCTTGGGAGATATTATCATGAGACCAGCCAGTCCCTGGGAAAACACCTTATGCTCAGCAAAGTGAAAGAATGTTTCAAAAGAAGACTCTCAAGGAGATGGATGGGCACAGTGTCCTGAACAATAGCCTCAAACATAACAATGCTTGTGAGGATGGTGAGTGACCGGGGGATATTTCATTCTGTTGTGCGCAAGGTTGCTATGAGTTGGAACTGACTGGATGACACCTAACAATAAGAAATCAAACAAAAGTATTTGATATTATAAAGTTGAATCTCTTCCTATCACTGATTTTGGATTTATACTTTACATACTGTATGGTCTTAATTTGCTTGTTAGCCACCATCATCAGTGTTGAGATTGCACCTACCATATATAAAACACCTTGGACAGCTTTTAGAATTATCCATGGGCTACATGGACCCTACATTATACTTGCTAATGAAAGCCCAACTTTCAGTCTCCTAAATTTGAGACTAGGAGATCATGGTGACCTTGAATAATTACTTTCTCCCTAAGAAACAAGGACATTGATATAAACAGTATCCAGCCTGAAAACGAATAAACAGGTTGGAGACAGAGAAAGAGAATCACCTAAGGAGGCTTATTGGTACACTGTGATGAAGCATTATAAGTCTGTAGATGTTTTACAAAAACAAATTGAAGTTATTCATTAACCATTGTACCATAATATATTTTCATTAAGGTTCTCTCTGGTCACAGTGAATTTTTTCATGAAAGCAGTTTTGCTCAAACCTCAATTTTTGTGATGGCCGATTTAAGAGAACAAACTGCAGTAGTAACATTTTGCTTCGTGCTTGGGAAAAATGCCACAAAAACTGCTGTGATGTTGAACACAGCTTACAAGGACAGTGCTATGGGAAAAACTCGAGTGTACCAATGGTTTTCTCGGTTCAAAAAAGGTTAAATGTTAATTGATGACAAACCTTGTTCTGGACATCTGTCAACTTCCTGAACGGACAAAAATATTGACTCATAGTGCATTTGGAGTTCATTCCAACAGGTCAGACTGTTAATCAAGTTTTCTAGTTAGAGTTTCTGAAAAGATTACATGACAGTGTACAGGCCTGATTTGTGGCAGATGGGGGGCTGGTTTTGCCACCACGACAATGCACCTGCTCATGTAGCCATCTCAGTGCACCAGTTTTGGGCAAAACACAGCATTCCTCTCTTGCCCCACACACCTTACTCACCTTACCTCGCTCTGTGCAACTTCTTTTTGTTTCCTTCAATGAACAGGAACATAAAAGAGCAGCAATTTGATGATGTAGAAGAGAAGAATAAAATGATGGAGGTGTATGAGCCATTCAAACAAATGAGTTTGAAAACTGTTTCCAAGAAGAGAATTGCAGATTTGACAAATGTGTTAAGTGTAATGGAGAGTCCTTTGGAGGTAATAAGGTTGTTTATATATGAAGAGATAGACTACATTGGTGTTGGTACAGTTGAAAGGGGGGTATATTTTAAAAGAGTTTAGATAAAATAAATTGGCCTGGAGGATGAATTGAAAGGGGACATATACTATATATCTATTTCTGTATAAAACAAAACTAAATTCTACCACAGAACTCAGTGGCTTAAAACAATAAACATTCATTTTCTCTAAAATTTGTGAATTACAAATCCATGCATGATTTAACTGAATGTTTGACTCTTGGTCAAGCATATGATTGTCTGTTGTCAAGTTTTTAGCCAGAGTTGGTGTCACTTAAAAGTCCCACTGAGGAAGAATTCACTTTCAAACCCACCCATGTGAATGCGGCAGGTTTCAGGTTCTCATTGATGATTGGTCAGAGGCATTGGTTCCTTAGCACCTGAACCTCTCCACAGGGGTACTCACATCATAGTATAGAGTGAAGTGGAAGCAGGGGGTGGGACGGGGAGGGATGGAGAACATGGAGGAAGTCACAATCTTTTTGTAGGCTATTCTCACAAATGATACCTTAGCACTCTTGCAATAGTATATTTCTTGGAAGTGAGTCACTAGATCTGGTTCTTGCACAAGAGAAGGAGATTATCCAAAGTGGTGGGGACCACCAAGGGCCCTTTAGAGGTTGCTTAGCATAGAGAATGAGAGAGCAAGAAGCATTATGGTACCAATTATTGAGTATTAGAAAGATGTAAAAGGTCTAGGTTTGCTAAAGAGGATCCTAAGTCTTGTTTTGGAAATGGGAGTTGTACGTGCCTTTCATTTCATGAACAAATATGCATTTGTCCACTACCTATCAGGTGTCAGACAGGCATTCTGGTGGCTTTGGATTGCGAATCAGAAGGTAGATAGTTGGAACTCACCAGCTGCTCCACAGCAGAAACGTGAGGCAGTCTGCTTCCATAAAGAGTTATAACCTTGGAAACCCTGTGCCGCACGGTTCCACTTGTCTGATCGGCTTGCTATGAGTTCAAACTGACTCAATAGCAGGGCATTTGGGTTTGCTTTATGCGTCCGGCACTATTTTAGGAATGAGGGATATAGTCGTGTATACAGAAAAGACCTTGTATTCATAGAATTCACCTTCTGATGGCTGAATAAATACATACAAATCATAGAGTTTGAGATAATTAAACGGCCAGTGAAAGAACAAAATTGGGATTTTACTTCAGCTCTCAGGAGAAAGATGCAGCCTCTACTCCCGTAAGTAGTTCCAGCACTAGAAACCTACAGGGGCAGTTCTACCACGTTCTATAGGGCTGCCCCAAGTTAGAATCAACTCGATGGAAGTGATCTTGGTTTTTATGGTTTACAGAGGTAAAGAAACACTTTTCAGACACCCAAGCAGGTTGTTAGGTCTTAAGATTTCTTTTAGATTCCTCCTGTATGCTCTTTGTACTTTCTGCCTCTTCGAGAATTTTTCAAAAATTGTTTTGCATTACAGTACTAAAGTGTTCCTCCCCAAAAGATATACATCTCAAATCCTTAGAACCTATGAAAGTTATCTAATTTACAAAAAGGGCCTTTGCAGATAGGATTAAATTAAGGCTCCTGAGATTAGATTACTCTAGAATCTAGACTCACCGGGTAAGACCAAAATGCCATCATGTATCCTTACAGGAAACTCAGAGGAGATGACACATGGAAAAGGGGAAGCAGCCTGACTCCAGAGGCAGAGATTGGAGTGAAAGTCAAGGTAGGCTGACCAGACATGGACAAGGCAAAGGATTAATTAATTATTCCTTAGAACCTCCGGTGATTCGATATCTTGATTAGGGATTTCTGGCCTCCAGAACTATGAAAGAATAAATTTTACTATTTTTTTCCCACCGGCTATCTGGTAATTTGTTGCATCAGTTACGCAGAATTAATGCATCCTTCCAGGGTTATTCTCCACTACTCTCTTCATGGCATTTATTACAAGTTGTAATTACTTGTTTGTCCAGTTGTTTGTCTCATTAATATGTAAACTCCATGAAGGTGCAGGCCCTTCACTGTATGCTCGGTTCTTAGCACAACTTCTGAACATACGATGTTCTTAGGCAGTGTCAGATGACCCAAGAAGAAAGATGAGCAGAAGCTTACTGTGTTCACTTACTAATCAGTAGTGAATGAGTTCATGCTTTCCCCCCACCACCACTTCAAAGATTCTGGACACTGTTTCTATTCTCCCAATCCCACAGCACCTTTCTACAGCATCAATGCCTCTTGGGATATACAATCTCTGATAGGGACAGAATACTCAATAAATAAGGTGAGCTAGGCCTTAGCTGTACTTATTTAGTAATCTGCAACAAGCAGTTAGGTGGTAGAGTTAGTTGTTCCCTGCAGATTAGTAAATTTCAAGCTCTGGCTTACCTTGCGTTGGGGTAACCCATCCTTGTTCTTAGGAAATATCTGTTAAAAGAAGGAATGAAAACATTTTCCCATTAAAGAACACGTCTCATAAGCCATAGGCCACGTGTACTGACCATTACTACCACAGGCCCCAGCTCAGACCCTTACAAAACCAACCATCAAACAAGCAAATAAACCAACACTGTCTTTGAACTATGTCTAGAAATCAGGAAGTCTGCATTGTTGATTGTACTGCAATGTACCACTGTGTGATCATCTACACCAGTGGTTCTCAACCTTCCTAATGCTGCGACCCTTTAATACAGTTGCTCATGTTGTGGTGAGCCCCCAACCATAAAATTATTTTTGTTGTTATTTCATAACTGTAATTTTGTGACTGTTATGAATTGGGTGATCCCTGTAAAAGGGTCTGAGCTATACGCTTATTACAGTGTTTTGGATTGTTTCTTATGTTCTTTGTCCTAGCTGTCATAGGAAGCAGGTTCAAATACCATTCATGTTTGCATGTTTCACATGAGCCACAGCACTTGGCATATTTTGAGGGCAAGAAACATTTGAGACTCTAGCAGTGATTCTCAACCTGTGAGTCGTGACTGCTTTGGGGGTCCAACGACCCTTTCACAGGGGTCGCCCGATTCATAACAGTGGCAAAATTACAGCTATGAAGTAGCAATGAAAATAATTTTATGGTTGGGGGGGTCACCGCAGCATGTGGAACTGTGTTAAAGGGTCATGGCATTAGGAAAGTTGAGAATCACTGCTCTATGGCAAAATAAAATGAGATCAGGCTTCAGCCTCAGTCAGAATTGAAGCTCAACATTGCTTTCTTATGTAAATTCCTGAGCTTGAATACTCTCAACTGTTAGCAGACGAACCCTTATCCCATTGGGCAGTGAACCTGTGATCTAACTCGGCCTATAAGGGACTCCACGAGTTATATCTGATCATTATTAATAATTGTATAACATTGACCGGAACAAAATGCACAACGTCAGGCAAGAATTCTGCCCCAACTCCATCCAATATCCTAGCCACATGACTTTACACAAGCCATTTAACGTTTTTGAGCCAAACTTCTTAGTAAAAAAAAAGCGGCAATAACACCCACCTCAAGAGAGTGTGTCCGAGTTGGGGAGTAAACGAAGTAATTCAATAGTTGATTTAGAGTGTCTGACCCAACAGATGTGTGTAGTAATCTTTTGAGCTCAAACCCTTGGCTTTTTAAGATGTGCACTGGTCGTTAAGCAAGCACTTCCACTTCTTTCCGTTTTCTCAACCAGTGAAAAAGGCTAGAAGAGCCTCAACCAACCTAAATTAGGGAACTTCCAAACCATAAGTAGCGTGAGTGTTCCAAGGTTGCAGGACTCCGTCCTTGAGCAGCCTATCAACCACCAGTGGTTACAAATTGAGAACAAGAGACTTTACAGCCTCTCCCACGGGGTGGCATGCAAAGGTGAGGTTTAGCTTTTGTGGGGTTACCCAGAGAGCTTCGCTTACAAGTGGGTGGCCCATCTTTCCTCTAAGCTTCCTGAGGTTGTCTGGGTAACGTCTGCGTCATCGCGTAACGTCACGTGCCGGCTGGCGCGTAACCCACCGCGCAATGCGCAGGTACCTGGCGGGAGCCAATGGGCGCGGCCAGAACGTGGGCCACGCCCCGTGGCCGAATCCGACCAGAAGGGGGCGGGGCCGAGCGGCGGCCGCGCGCGCTGGACCTTCCCGGGCGGTCGGGGCGGTTGCGTGTGGCTGCGCGCCGGTCGCCCGTCACGTAGGTTACGCACGCAGTGGCTCCCGGGGGCAACCAGATCCCCGGGCCCGGGGACCCCGGAGACGGGGCCGCGATGGTGCGAGTCCAGGGTCGGTCGCGCAGCTGACGAGGGGCCGGAGGGCTGAGAAGAGCCTGAGCGATCGCGGCCCGGCACGAAGCCCGGCCCTGGCTGTCGGGCTCCGGGGCGCCCGCCCGGCCGGGCAGGGTCACGCTCCTCGCGGGGAGCGGTGAACTCTGTGCCCCGCCAGCCCCGGGCCCCCTGCGGGAATGTTCAAAAATGAGTACCAGGTAACCTGAAATGGCTCTCCCACCCGCCTGTCACTGTCTCCTCCAGGGTGAGGGCGAGTGAACACCAGACACCCACCCCTGATAGGGTCCTTTTCGGGGTACGAAGGAACGAATGGATGAGTGTTCTTGGGGGGAAACAACCACCACCAATTGGTGTACGAGTTCACTTTTGTTCACTCGCCAGCTCAGCGCCTTCCAACGTTTGTGGATTTACCTGCGATTCTGGTTAAAATGCAGACCGGCAGCAGCCCTATCCAAATCTGAATCTGAATTTTGAGAAGAGAACCCAGAAAAAAAGATTTTAAACAAATGCCTGGGCAGTGGTGCCCATGGGGTCTCTCAGCTGTATGGATGGGTTGTCTAAATGGATGCGTTGAATGAGTTACATCGAGGCAGAAAATAAGCGCTTTGGCTTTGTGCCCTTTGCTTTCCCTCAAACTGGGCTGCCCGTGACCCAGTTTGCACTGAATTCATTAGGATCACTTGAGGGCATTTCTCAAAAATGTCAGTCTCCTGACCTCACTCCAAATCTAGGGGCTCACTCTCTGGAGGTGGGGGTCAGTCCATATACCCTTTTAACAGGTGATGAGTTCTGATGATTCTGATGCCAGTGGTCCAAGGGTCAGACTTGGAGAAACTCCGCTGGGGAGTCACCCTGAGTCTCCTGGGGTGCCCCAGTGCCTGACCTGCTTGCCTCCGTTTGGGACATCTCCCTTCCTGTCCTTCCTCCATCCTGTCCCCTGCCCTTCCCTCAGCTCTATTGAGGTGAGACTCTCTATTTACAATCTGTCCACCTTTTCATTCTGCTTTGTCCCCCACACAGGCCTCTACTGACTTGCACCACTTTGTTGCTCTGCCTTTTCACCGAAGGCTACCTGCCTCCTTGGAATGTCCTGAAAGCACTCTCTGACTTGCTCTTCTCCACCCCACTTTATATCATCAGATGGGTTAGAACGATTGTAGAGCATTTGTGTCACTTGTAGAGCATTTGTGTCACATCTTTATAAAAACCACACATGCCCACTGTGTGGATTTGGAAAACAAAAGCATGCAAAAAGAAGCAGGGGGCTGGGATGGGGAGGGAGTTTGCGATCTCCTCAAGTGTCAGGATTTTTCTCCTTAAAAGAAAATTGCTTCAAATTTAAAATTCATAGTGAATTATGACCTGATCTGGCAAGTTGTAGGATTTCTATCTCACACACAGTTTGCACATAATGCTGCCGAAGCAGTATGAAATTAAGGGCCTAACTTCAAGTGATTATTTGTTAAAACAAGATAAAATAATATCTGGATATTATTGAGAAATTTAAAAGCTGTAAGTTTTATCCAGAAATCAGGCAAGTTTGCTCATGTGCTGCTTAAAATTCAAACAAGACAGAGAACACCGGTTCTCAACCTGTGGGTCGAATGACCCTTTCACAGGGATCGCCTGATTCATAACAGTAGCAAAATGACAGTTATGAAGTAGCAATGAAAATAATTTTATTGTTAAGGAGTCACCACAACATGAGGAACTGTATTAAAGGGTCGTGGCATTAGGAAGGTTGAGAACCACTGACACAGAAGGAAACTACATTTAGACTTCATTTCACATTCCCACTTTCTTGCAATAAACATGACACTCTCCCTCAAAAATAATGGTTGTCTTTTACTTCCCCCCACATTATAATGAAAATGTGTGAACCTTCAATAATGTGTTCATTGTTTTTATATAAGCATGTTCCTCCTTGTTAGCAGATTTACAATGACGAGCAGGGAGCATGTCTATAGACCTGATTAGTTTCTTACCCTATGATGAGAAGAAGCAGATGTCTGCTATCCCCATATCATGGTCTTAGAAACATATCTTTGCTATTTTCAATTTCCTTTGCATTTTCGACATGTGTTAGTTTTGAGGCATACTTTGGCCTCAGTGAACAAGAGTTATAAAAATCCTTGCCTTTTGTCTAACCCTCTTTGTTTTCTGTGTTCAATCACTTAGCTTTTTAATCTGTATATGTGAACATTCCATGTACTTCAGTCTAATAAGCTTTCCTATGTATTTTTTTTCTTTTCTCACGAGTTTTAAATTCTATGCCATTGGCTAGATTAGTGATACTGTTATTAGAAATGCCAAGTGCCCCCTGTAGTATTTCTCAAGTAGACCAGAAATATCTATATACCTTAGAAATGTGAATGGATTCTGAGCTTGCACTTAATCATAAACCCTAATTTAAGGATAGTTGGTTCTTATGATCTGACCCTATTCTGTATTGAACTCATGAAGTGATCATTGAAGAAGACAAGAGTGCTGTAGCAAAATGTGGTGAGGAAAGCAGGTGGTGTCTGGCTGTCAGAAAGGATGGTCAGTGCCTAGGGTCTTTAAAGGCTTGTCTTTAGTTTTTCAGCAACAGTTTTTAATGCCAGGGCCACAGATGCTCAGGACATTTAAAAAGGGAGTGGGGAGCAAGATACATATCATTATGTAACAAAAGGCTTGTCTTTAAACAAGAAACTCTAAGTGATGTGTCAGGTCAGTCTACACAGAAGAAACCCACCTGGGCCCTGTGAGCCACAGATTGTAAATAATGAAATCCAAGACCAGAGGAAGGGATTATATTCCATCTTAAATTCTGAGCACCTGGCTTGCAGAAGGCTCTGGATGACAGTGAAAGCCCCAAGTCCATTTGCCGAGGCCCCAGGTGGACAAAGTTTCCACTGAACTTCCCTGGACTGTTGACCAGCTATGGAAATAGTTTTGTCCTCAGACAGAATGTACAGGAAAATAGATTATTGCAGAAAAAGTTAGCTTAAAATTTAACATCTTACCATTGGTTTTCCATCTTTACCAATTTAAACTTTGTTCTAGTATGTATATTTTCTCCTTTCTTTTGGATTGAAGTTGATCTGTTTTAATTTGTTGTTGATGGGGCTTTTTTTGGTATGATTTAAGGAAATCTAGGAGAGATAAATCTCTGGAGACAGCAACTAGATTGATAGATCCCTAGGGTTATGATGAGCCCTGTGATGTAGTGGGTAACACACTGGGCTGCTAACCACAAATCAGTAGTTTGAAACCACCAGCCACTCCATGGGAGAAAGATGAGGTTTTCTACTCCTGTAAAGAGTTACAATCTCGGAAACCCACAGGGGCAATTCTACTCTGCGTTATAAGTTACTATGAGTCAGAATTGACTTGCTGGCTGTGAGTTTGGCTTGGGTTTGAGAACTGAGCTTAAACCCCTTGTTCTGAGTTGAATAGAATGTGCTGTAAGCATGACCTGTGCATGCCAACCAAATGACTCCCACACTAGGAGAGATTTGTAAACTGTATGACAAATCATTCATTTATCATACTTAAAAAAATTATTTAAGCCTTTAGTCCAAGGTGTTCCAAATTAGAATAGTTGTAGCTTAGTGATTATCAAGGTATAAAGCAGGAGTGATAATAGGGATCATGTTTCCACCAGATGCACACCTGGAACTCTGGTTATAGACCATGTAGCAGATAATATTTCCTCCTCGGCTTTGTCTTTCACTTAAGTATTTTCTTTTTGTTTTTCTAGGGAGGTGCATTCGTTGAAATCTTCAGTGCTCAGGGGAAAAATCCTGGAGCAAAATGGAAGATCCTTGGCAGTTCTTCTGTGATTTGGAAAGTAAGTGTTAGAAATTAGGTTCACAGAAACTCAGAGAAGAAACCTGAGTGCAGGTTCTAGCGAAAAAGGGCTTGATTGGTTGTTAGAACCGTTTTCCCTGTTCTTTTCTTCCAAACTCTTTCATAACACCATGGGCTGCAGCCCTCCCAGACATCCCTCCTTGGTTGCGGAAGACCTTGGCACGAAGCTTCTCTGTACTCTCAGACCTGGGAAGGTTGGGGGCACTATGCTATCCATGGGGGAAATCGCTACATTCCCTGGACTTGTGGAATTCTTTATTTCTTCATGTCTAATGACTTCTTCCACTTGATTTCTCTACTGATTCCTAGTGTCACACCCTGGACCTTATGACCTCAAACTGTGGGGCCTCCGAAATTGCTCAGATATTGAAATATCCCTCTAAGACCCTAATCTTTAATTCTTTAGGTTACTTGCTCAGTTACTTCTTCTAAATAAAGGTCTCACTCATTAGGACTCTGAGGTTGTTGATCATTCACGGTCTTGTCTTTGCTCTCACTTCCAGAGGCTCTAGTCTGTCTCTTCCTTCACTTCCCAGACAAGACTCTGAATTACTTTGTTCTCTGTCCATTCATCATTCCTGCTTAGCAAGTCACACTCTGTTCTGAATGCCCAATGATCCTTCTTTTCTAGGTCTGCATCTGGGCCGCTCAGTACCTTTGGAGAAAATGTGTCCAACCTCTCGGATGGGTCATGCTGTGAGATACATTCACATGGAATAGCCCAGAGATAGCCCATAATCCTGTTCTGTTCCCTTACTTTCCAAAAGAATTTCCTCTCCACTCTCTTCCAGTTTTCAGCTGTAACTCTTTATCTTCATTCTCAACCCGTGCCCTCCCTGCTACTCCCTCCCTCACCAGCAGACCTCACCCCACTTCTGAAGGAAAACATGCTCTCAGGTAGAAACTAGCTTAGGTAACTAGTACCAGAGCTCAAAACCTGATTCCCTCCCATCCTTTTTTTTCTTTTCACCTGTACTATCAAGAGAAGAGTTCCTTCATGGAGCCCTGGTTCTATAAATTATCTTTTAAAAATTGTTTTAACTGAATATTTACCATTTGAACAGCATAGTATTAAGTACTTTACATAAGTAATTTAGTCTTCACAAAAACCATGCCATATAGGTACTTATATACCCAGCTCTTGGACCAGACAACAGGCCCCAAATAGGCGAACAACTTGCCCAAGGTGACGAAGCTTGGATGAGAGATAAATAGTGCTGTGAGAGCTTACAGCATAGAGCTCTGGAAAGCCTTCCCTGAGGAAACGATACTTGCCATCTAAGAGATAACTAGGCTAACCGATAGAGGGTGAGGCCAGTAGAAAGAATGTTTCAGGCAATGGAGAAGGAGGCTTTTGAGGACAGCATACTGAGGGGAAGGGAGGGTGCCTAGTAGGGGTTGATGGACCATGCTGAAGATGGTGGTAAACTATTGGAAGATTTTAAGTCAAAATACAGCTTGTGTCGATGGCATTAATAATATACATGGGGCAGGTACGCTCATTTTAAACATACTGAGATGCTATTGTGATAAATATACTATACACTTATTTAAAGACTCTGTTAATCCAAAGCAGCTTTAAGTTACAATGCATTTCTTGACATGTCCAAAAAAATGCACCTATGAGGAGTGGGAGGCTATGAAACATTTAAGTGTGAAAAAGGCATCTTTATGCTCAAAGACTAGGGGTTTGCTCTAAGATTTTTTAAAAAGGACCACTTACAATAACAGAAGGAAATATAAGAACAGGAGGTTTTTCATGCTGAAGATTTTTTTGCCCTTGTTTCTCTTATTTCACTTTTCTAGGAAGCTTCAAAACTTTAATTCATGTTGGTTTTAAGTAAATCTGGTAAACAGAATTTCAGCGTAGAGCACTGGGAAAATAAAGGAATCATTAATTCTGTATGAGTAATTGCCTGCAACCAAGGAATTTCTAGAACAGAAACAGCATAGGTTACATAGTTTCCTGTACTGTGAAGGATGGTGTACAGCCGTAAGCTGTTAAATAGAAATATCATAGATTAACAATCATTAAACTCTGGGAACTCCAAGTTGGTGACTTCCTGAAGTTGGAGGATTTATGATTGAGAGAAAGGATTCTTTATCAAAGGGGATGTGCCCAAGGGGCTTAATGAGCATCTATATTTCAATTTCCAGCAGGTCTTAGAATAAGGATACATACCATTTAAAAAAATTTAACATGGGACTTTTTCCTGTGAGTTTGTAGCTACAAACATAAGTAAAATGAAATATGCTTCAGTTATCTCTGTTTTCATTCTGTAGGAGTTTGATAAAGAAGTTAAAAGTTTTGTGTTTGTCCTGGAAGGCAGCAGCCAAACGAACAAAATTCAATTACCAAAGGAGAATAAGCAAATCCGTAAGTAAGAGTTTAATACTGAAACTTAACATTTGATCCTTCAAGTACTGTTACGTATCATAAACAGGCACGTCTAGGCATAACTTTTACTGGCATCTGTTAGTGTATAGGTCTTTTAAAATATATATTATATTGTGTTTTTGCTAATCATTTATACAGCAAATTTGGGCCACATTTGCTGTATAAATGTTAGGATAATTTATCCTATCCTGTGGTTTAGGCTTAATGTTGATCATTTAGTCCCAAATAGATGCTTTTTTTTCTTTTAAAGCACAGTACTCCCTAGTAATTTTGTTTATATTATGATCCAGTCTCAAAGATGACTGGCCTCCGGGAGTGGTTTTAGTTCCATGTCTACAGCATATCTCAGGTCCATAGTCCTGGGCATTCCTTTAATCTCTACTAGTCCACTAAGTCTGGCCTTTGTAAAGAATTTGTTCTACATTTGGTAGGTTTTTAAAATGTATTCTGCCTCGGTGTGTATTAGAAATCTAGAAGTATTTTGAAGCATATTTTGAAGATCATTAATAATGAAAACTCTGCTGATACAGTGAGGTGCATATTGCGCTGCTAAACACAAGGATGGTGGTTCAAACCCACCAGGTGCTCCGCTTCAGAAAATAAGATTGTGTTTCTGTAAATATTTACAGCCTCTGAAACCGACAATGGCTGTTCTACTCTGCTCTGTAGGTTCGCTGTAAGTTGGCACCAACTCCAGGCCGTGAGTTTGAGTTTGAATTGGAATAGTAGTAAGAACTTCAGGTGTGCTGGAGGCCCTGGATGGTAGAAATGTAGTACACACTAGGCTGCTAACTAAAAGGTTGGAAGTTCAAGTTTAACATTTTTGCTATATAGCAAGGACTTTGCAGGTATATTACATTTATTAGTTCCTTTAATCTTCACAATGGCTCTTTTACAAATAAACTGAGATTGATGCTTCACTCAGGAATGAGATGTTAGGGTAAGCTTTGAAATACACTCAGGATATCCTAAATGATAGGATATATGAATTTGTAAGAAAGTGTTACGAAAAATAACACATGAGGGATTAGCGACAAATTAACTCATGTAATTTAGGACTATTCCAAGCTAATATTTATAGCTAATAGATAAATATGTGAGTTAGCAAAAAATTCAAAGAACATATTTCAATGATATACTTTGGAACTAGGATCAGCATTTTAAAGCCAAAGGAACCTGAGAGGTGACCCGAACTTTTAAGTTCCATCACTCTCACACAATTCCTGTGTGTGAAATGTAGATTTCACTAAAAAGTAATCTTAGCAAACAAAAGTAGTCAGGTCTCTTAGATTCATCATTTATTTGTTTATTTTTCATTCATTAGGGACACTCATTGAATACCTACTATATCCCAGTACTATGAATTGATCGTTGTTGTTTTGTATAATTCAATTTTCTGTGCATTCACAGACTTGATGCCTGTATATATATTTTCAAGCTACTATATACATACTTTAGATTTCTAAGACATAAACTAACCATCAGAGTTATAGATAGAAAATGACTTATTTTAAAGTGTCCCTCCAGGGTTTCTTTTTAAATTAAAAACCACAAGGAGGGTCACAATCATTGCTAAAAGAATTTTCATTAGTTTACTGCCATTGTAAAAGCAGAGCTTCCTCATAGCCAAGCCCACTACCATCAAGTCAGTTTGGACTAACAGTGACCCTATGTAGCATTTCTGAAACTGTAAGTCTTTTGAGGAGCAGACAGCCTCATCTTTTTCCCCTCAGAGTGATGGGTGGTTTGAACCACTGGCCTCGTGTTTAAAAGTGGAATGCTTACTTAGTAGTGCTATCAAGGCGCCTTTGTTTCCTCATAATTTCTGGTTTCGGTGTTTTTGTTTTTTAACTTTGCATAAATGTATGTTTGTAAATGATATGAACTAGATAAACCAAAGAATATGTCTGAAACTGCATTTATTCTTTGTATGAGAGGCATAGTCCATCTTTTTAAGTATATTGACTTTGAGAGAGAGAGACTTTTGATTATTTTCTAAGCCAGAAACCAATGTGACTTCTTTTGTCTCTTTGCTTTATCATCAGTGGCTTATAAAAGCTACCTGTAT
>NW_022103928.1:22714936-22732913 GCF_000313985.2 Echinops telfairi
CCACCCAGATAGAGATGCTTCTGAAAAAAGGTTTGGTGATCTTTCAAAAACAAAACTCAGACATTGAGAAATCCTTTGGAGCACAGTTCTGTGCTTACACATAGAAGGCTGCTGTGAGTCAGAACAGCCTTGGTAGCAACTGGTACTTGCACATTATGTTGTCTATGCCACTACTACATTATTGACAAAATCAAATCGCTTCCAGTAACCTTCCTTAGACCAACTTGAGAAAGATTCCTCCCTTCCCAAGGTCGTTGTTACAGACACATTCCTCTTTACTTCATACTTAAATTTTTGGTTATTTTAGGAATAAACTAAGTTTAATGTTTTATAATTGCTCTTTGAAGTGGAAGGGTGGTGATTTTAATTGGAAGAAAGAAAATACTCTTTTAATGTATTTCTTATACAATGTCCTGTGATCATGAATGAATCTGGCTGTTCTGAAACCTATAGAGCACTGTAACAATCAAAACAAACAAAACTGTTTTAAAAGTTCAATCGATACCAGTGCCTTTGAGATTATTTGGAATCGTTGATCACAGAAATTTAATTATTTTTACTTGTATGAAGTACTTTGCTCTGTGTGAAAATGTTATGGTTAATTTCAAATGAAATGACATAGCTAGAATTGAGAATTGACTTTGAATTAGCATTTCTAAATTAAGTTCAATTACCATGATGTATTCCTATTTTAAGAGTAGACATCCACTTTGTTCATGCAAACTTGACCCAAGGTACCCCATGTGGATCCTGAACTCTATTAGGTACTTATGAAGAAAGTTTAACAATGAAATCAAGTACATTACACTTCACATATAAAATATTTCTGGATTTACTTAAGTTTTCAGAATTGCTAGAAAAGTCAAAAGGAAAAATGAAAACAACAACAACAAATGCCTTCACTGAGCACCTCATCAAAGAGAAAAGTGTTACATGGTGCACTCCTAGAGGGGCAGAATCTCACCTTTTCAACTTGAACTCTCTGCCTTGGTTTCTAGTATTCAGTCAGTGCTCACCAAGTTTGTTACATTTGCCACACTGAGAAACTTGAGGGCGTTGTTAAATTTTGAGTTATAATTTCTCACTGTAACTCAGCCAGCCTTGCTAATGAGATGCAGGTAAATCATTAACCAGCCAAGTAAGTAGATCCTGCTAGTCTTCACCCTGGGATGGATTATGGGAAGCTGCTCCATCATGTATAAACACCTACCATGTGGAAGATCCTCCCCTAGGATTGGCTGCTCAGAGTTCAGGTTTGAAACCACTGTGGCATCACAGTCCAAGGGTCTGTCTCTGGGGATCAGTGTCTCCGAGGCCTGTGCACGTATCAGTTTCAGCTGATAGGTCATCTTCATGAGCTTCCCCCGAGGCTCTCCCTGTCCCCACTGCAGTGTTCTTGTTAAAAATAAATCTCGTCATGACTGCCTCTCTAAAATGCCCTGATGACTTTGACCCCACCACTGTAATGGAAGTGTGCTGGCGAGCAAGGTCACCAGTGAGTTCTCTATTCCTAATTCCAGCACTGTTTCCCAGTGCTCATCCTACTGAAAGTAGTAGCAGTGTTTGAGAATGCTGGCATCCCTCTCTCAGTACATTTAGTACACTTTCTTCTTCTGAGATGTTCCACGCTCCTGACTGTCCTTCCTAACTCGCTGGCATTCCTTCTTAGTGTCTTTCTCCTTAGTATCTCTCTTGGTTCTTCCTCCACTCCCCACCCCAACTAATGCTGCAGGTCCTAGACTCAGTCCTTAGCCCTCTGTCTACGTTTATTCCTGTGGTTATCAGCTCTAGTGCCTTGGCTTTCAATACCATCTCTGTCCAACTCCCAGATTTACATTTCCAGCTCAGTCGTCTCTCTTGTATATTCAGCTGCCTAGGTGACATGTCTTCGTGGATAGCTGAAATATAGTCTATCTAAAACGGAACTCCTGGTCTTTACTCCTAAAATGTGTCCCTTCCCCTCTTGCACACTGCTCCATCTCAGTTGTAAACAACTTATCTTTTCAACTGTGGAGACCAGCAACTTTTAGATTCCTCTCCACCCCTGCCCTTCCCTCTTTCAATCGGTCATTGAAGATCTTTTGACCACATTTTTGCCCCTTTCCATGCTGACGCAAGCCACCATTGTTATCTACCAGAATTACTAAGATCGTCTTCGAGTTAGCCTCCCTGTTTCGGACTTTGCCTCCCTATGTTAGTCTGGGTACTTTAGAGAAACAAATCCACAGAAACTCAAATATAAGAGAGAGTTTTATATAAAGGTTAAGTGCGCATCAAGAAAACATCCCAACCCAGTGCTGCCCAAGCCCATAAGTCCAACATTAACCCATTAACCCATATTCCAACACCAATCCACAAAGCCCTCCTCCATCTCACAAAACAGATGCAATGATGCCGACTGCAGGAGGAAAGCCGAATCAGTGAATGTGTGAACATCTCAGCCCTGGCAGGGGTCTCCACACGGGTGTTCTAGCACCCAGGGCTGCATCCGGGTAGGTCCATGCGGCTTCTCCTCAGGGATGTCTTGCAGGAAGTAAGTCTTGTCAGCTAAAGCAGGGAACTGGCTAAGGCAGCTGCAACCTGGTCCAACCATCAAAGAACAAGAGACCCGAGAACTAGAAAGGCAAGGCTCACAGCCATTTATCCCTCCACCCTTCATAATCCCACATGTGTTTATCAGCCAGGTTGGCACAATAAACTAACTACCTCACTCCCTAAGTCTATTTTCAACCTGGCAGCCAGAAGGATCCTTCTAAGTTATAGAGGAGATCCTGCTGCTCCACTACTGAAAACACCTGTCATCTTCCTAGTGAAAATGAAAGATCTATAAGACCTTGCAGTATCTGATGCCTTGTGAACTGCCAGACCTCAACACCTCTGATTCTTTTCCTGCTCACTCTGCTCCCATCACAGAGGTCTCATTGCTGTTTTCACACGTGGCCTTTGCACCTGTGCACTAGTTCTGCTCACTGACTAGAGCAGGTGTCCTCAAACTACAGCCCGCGGGCCACATGTGGCCCGCTGAGGACAATTATCCAGCCTGCCGGGTGTGTTTGCCCCGTTAGTTTTTTTACTTCAAAATGAGATATGTGCAGTGTGCATAGGAATTTGTTCATAGTTTTTTTTTAAACTATAGTCTGGCCCTCCAATGGGTCTGAGGGACCGTGAACTGGCCCCCTGTTTAAAACGTTTGAGGACCCCTGGTCTAGAGCTTTCTTCCTCTAGATGGCTACTGGATCACTCTCACTCCTTCAAGTCTGTGAGAGTGTGATAGTCTCAGGGAGGCCCATCCTGGCCTGTCCCTCAAACTAAGACCCACTTTGTAGAGCCTCTTGCTATTCTTGATCCGTTTGACTGTTCTCTGCTTTCCCCCCTCCTAGCATGCTGTACATTTATTAGGCATACTGTGTGTATTTATCGTCTTTTCACCATCATCAGGAAGTTCCACCACCAGAGAATTTAGTGTATTTTGTTCACCTAGAATAGTGGCTGGTATATGGAAGACATTTAATAAATGTTTATAGACTAAATGGATGAATACAGGAGTGGCATCCCATTGACTTTAGAATCAGACCTTTGTGCTTCATATGACCCTGCACGATTGTGTCTCTGGCTGTTTTACAAGACTGACCTCTGCTGCTTCCCCTTCTGTTTGTCCTTCCAGCCCTGTAGGCCATTAAGCTCAGCCCGTCTGCCACATCTCTTTCCATTACCAATGGAGTATTCCCTCTGTCCGGAATATGTGTTCCTCTGTTGTTTCTCTGCTTTCCTTGCCTAGTCAATTCTTGCTTATTCTTCCCAGCTAAGTTCCAGGATTGTTTCCTCAAGAAAGCCTTCATTCATCATCCCCATAACCCCAAGGACACAGGGTTATATATGTTCATAGCACCCTGAAGACTTCATGGAACTAGAACATCGGTTCCAAGAGGGCAGAGACCATGTCTGTCTTATTTCCTGCAATGCCCCCTAGCACTTTAGTCTCGCACAAAGTAGGTGCTGAATGAACTGTTGTTGAAGGACCTGATTTAACGCCTACAAGCTTTAACTTATTAGCCCCGTATTATAGATCAAAAAGAAAGGGGCCTAGAGGGATTTTCTACTTCCTCCAAGCAGAATGGAATAACCCATAATGAAGGCAAAACTACCCCCTGTTTTCTGTGGTGCATATCAGTGTACTGATTGTGCCTGGGCTGCGGTAGGAACTACGGGGTCACTTTAGTCACCAGTTCTCAGGGCACTTGTAAAAGATGGCTGTCCTATAGTCTCATCTTAACTCTCTGGACCACATAACACTAATAGAATATGTATGAGATGGAAAATCTCATTTTATACGGCAACACCTCTCCCCCCCACCCATCTTTCCACAGATTCTTCATTTTTATTGTGGTTTGGGTGAAAGTGTACCGAGAAAATTAGTTTTCCATCTAACAACATACACACATTTTATTTCATAGCGTTCGTTGTAATCCCTCAATGGAATAGCACTTTTCCCATTTTCTTCCCAGGCTCCCCGTTTCCATTGGTCCTTCTTTCTTGGACTTTTAAAGTGAACACGTATTAAAATCAGTGATGAGACTATATCTTAAACGTAGAAACATTTTGCGTTACTTCTTAATGTTGATGGTAAAGTCTCCGGAATTGCTACTATGAAATATATTCTTAGTACTTAACTTGCTCTAATGAAACAACTGTAAAACCGTTGTTTTAAGACCTAGTGCTAAAAAAAGCACATTTGCCAGTTAAATGTGTTTTAAAATCCTCAAAAGAAAAAAGGCCTGACCCCTTAAAAATTCATGAGTTTCAGGCACAGAGTAGGTTGTAAAACTGCAGAAACCTTCATACTTCAGTCAAAAGGCTACTTTTAAAATGAATTTTATGTACTTGATGGACATTTTTTGACTAATAGTTCTACTTTCATCATTACTTAAAGAGGGAGATTTTAAATATAATGTAGACATGAAAGTCAGTTAAAAATTTCAAGGCAACTGGAAAAGATATTACTATAAGTCTGTTTAGCATTTCTGACCCACACGATCAGTGTATGTCAGACATTATTAAAGTACTTTTTCCTTTGTCAGATCATCACCATATGGTATTGTCAGACTTTCTTTAATCATAGAAATGAAGCCCTGCGAAAACTAGGTCTTCTATATTTGAGAAAGTAGACCTATAAAGCTTTCTTTTTTTAAGGACAGGGATCGTTCATATCTAAAATTGTTCATACAAAAAAGCCTTATCTGTGTCGCTTTTATATTTGCAAAGAACAGTGCTGATTCAGTGAGATTTGTAACAAACTAGGGAGCTTTTTTTAAAGATTGTGATTTTATTTATCCTGGTGCTCACTCAACTGTATTTACCCAAGCCATTGTGCAGTGGAAAAACACGACTGAGGCAATCGATGGAAGATGGGTGGAAGAGATCGATTGATGATGGTATACTTAGATTGGGCTTATTTTGATATCTTGCAGGTTTGATTTTGTAGTCCCATACTCTGATTGGATGCCTCACTCGCTTTTCCCATAAATATGGTAGAATTAGATTTCTAGAAACTTTTTTAGGGTCAGGCCCCATAAGGCCCTTATTTTTAGATTCTTTGGAGCAGTGTATTATTACTCCTCAGTAAAAGCTATTGCTGTATGCGTTGATTAAAAAATATTAAGCAAATTTTATCAAATCAGTTTATTGTTTAGAACTAAATTTATGATTAAACATAGGAACTGAAGTTGCTTAGTAATGCTGTGAAACAAGCTCCCCATAGGAATTATGAACCAGAAGAAGGTCCTTATATAACAAAGACAGTCCAAAAATACTGCCCACTAAGTCAAAATAGACAGAAAATGAGTTGCTTTTTAGGCTAGTTGGCTTCCTTAAGATTGTTTACCCATGTGTCGGCCTGCACAAATAGATTTGTAGGAGAGTCACAGATACACTAAGGCATTTCTGTTTCTTGCGCCCAAGTCCTACTCCAGGAGGGGGAAGTTCCTTAAAGGCATGTTTTTAGGAAGTAGTGATACTAAAACGTCTGTGAAGAGCAGCATAATTGAGAGATCAAATAAAAAGTTCAAAACCTAAGAGGAAAGGCATTAAGTGAATGGGTCTGGCATGGGTAAGATAAAATCAATTGATTTTTGAAGCACTTGTAGCCTTCAGCTCTCAAAAGTGCTACAGGGATGGGTTTTTCTGCAAGTATTTCTAAAGCAGATGAAACCGATAAATGAGAAATAAAAGTTATCAGTTCTTTAATTAGTGAGTATTGAATTAAATAAACATCGGTTCAGTTGACAATGGGCATTATAAACAAGAACGTGTTCCTTCGTCTCTCTCAATGTGGACACATTTAAAGCTGTATGAATTAAATATGGCTCATGAAGGCTTCAGTTAGGGTTGTCATAATTAGAATTGTTTTTCTTGAGCTATTGTTTTTTATTAAGTTGTTTAGTACAGTTAAAACTGTCAGTGAATAAAAAGAATTGCCACATGCTTTTATGGTTTCCTTGATGGCAATCTATAGTTCAATTTTATATGTCTTTGTTGAATACGGCTCTAAATGTGCATTCTCTTGCAACCTAATAAAAGCAGTAAATAAAAATTATTATTGTTTAAAATTTTCATAAAAATTTTACTAAGGCTATAGATGGGATTTTAAAAGTTAGCATTTGTTGTGAGAATTTCTTTTGATTTCGTAGTCAGGTTGGAAGTCCTGGCAGTTTTATACATTACTGAAATGTAAAAGCTTCAGCTTGCTGTTGGCATGTGATTGTGTTTGTTTGTATGTACACATACATAGTATGTACATTTCTCCCTTCTCTTTCCAGTTGGACTGATCCAGAGGTTTCTTGTGCTACAGATTTATGTACCCCTGGGACAGGACTTCTCCGCTGAATTGCTGTAAGATATAGAGTTTCTTTGAATGTTTTATGTGTATTAGACATTTGATCAATTGAAGTAGTACCAGTAGTCATTAATTACAAGTGGCAGTTTTTACATTAAAGAGCAGTGACTTATCAAATCGACATGAAGTAATTAAACTAATTTAATCGTATTTCTTGGATATTAGTATAGTCTGACATTTCCCTAGGGAAAGAAAACTAATTTCATCTGTTAAAGCACATACCAGAGGATTATAATTTTGACAATAAATAGCCAACAATTTGAAGAAATAAATAGTCCTGAGGTTTGAGATTTGGGTTGAAATGAAGGGTGATGTTATATTTTACAGTTACTCAAAACTTTACACTGTTACTCAAAACTTTGTTTGGATTAAAATGGATGGAAATATATCATTTTAATGATATTTACTTTAGTTTCAGTATATCGGTCACTTCTATTTGCATATAGAAGGCTTAGCATATAAATGGTCTTGCCTGTGAACAGATTGTATAGCAAAAATGAGACTGTATAGCTCAGTTGAGCTGTCTTGTCTGATACATGATACTGAGAATGAAAATAATCATTCAGTGTGTTCATAGATTCACATAGAGTAGAATACTGTTTAAAGATTTTATTTCATTAGAAAATGTGTATAATTTAAGTAAATTACATATAAAATATGCTATTTTGTAATTTTCCATTGCAGTTCATTAGGTGTCTAATGTCAAGGTTCCAACTTTTCCCTGTTAGAATTGATGGCTTTTCCTGTTTATCAAGATAATGTTGCACTAGATGCACTGATGAAAACTTTAAGAGAAAGAAAGAAAAAAATTTTACATTTTTAAATTATGCAAATGGATACTATAAAATTACAAAACTTTCAGAATGGTGTAAAATTACACTTGTACATTTTTCTGTTTATGTGACTTAAGATACTAATGATTTGTTTGCAACATATTTAAATGTGAACTTTAGCTGATAATATATAATGCTGGTTTTTTGCATAATAAAGAACATAGAAAACATTTTTCCTCTGTGGCATTCAGCCTTAAATCTCAGTAAACTTAATAAAATATCTTCTAAATTGTCAGCTCTGATCCTCAACATTTTTAAAAATTGTTCTTAGAGTAATAGTGTCAATGCATTATTTGAGGCTCTCTCTCTGGTTCTTCAAAGAAAGCATTTTCAAGATTTCAAAGACATTCTCAAGGTACAGAGAGTGACTTAAAAAGTTGTATTTTCAGTATAGTGGAAAGTGGTTCCCTACCAGATGTAAGGAGGTGTGACTTATGTTTCGTCCTTTAGTTTTTAAAGCTTCTGACATAGAAGCCCAACCCAGCTCCCTTATTCTCTTGACCTGTCACCTTGAACTGTCACCTGTCCATGAGACTTAAGAAGAATTGGTGGGGATACTGACTGTTGATTGGCCTATTGAACAAAGCTATCTCAGCAAGACACTTGGCTGAACCAAGGAACAGAATTGCTTGCTTAAAAGCCTTCTTTTTCCATGTAGACCTAACTATATAAAGCTTTATTTGAACTGCAAACACTTGAACTAGGCGGTGTACTCTTTAAATCACTTATGTTTGAAGATTTCTTTATTGTGAAGTTATCCAAGGTTTAATTTAGTCCTACTTGAGAACAGGAGTTGCCTAACCTAAGTAAGCCTATCTAGCTCTTTGTTGTTAATGCTATTGGACTTTTTTAAGGATGGGAAAACATGAGGCATGTTGGGATTAATGATTTTATGTTGAATGTTGACTGTATCCAGAGATTCCCTCATTCTTACATTCTCTTAAGGTAGTCCAACTGTTTTTTTTCCCAGTGGTTTTAGTTTCGTGGTTTTAGCAAATTAAATCTTATGGACAAAAGCTATAAGTTATTCGGTAACATACGAGAGACATTCTTGTTCTGACCTTGTGGTTTTATTAGACTATAAGAAAATATTTTAACTCTACATCTGAATCTGTTACTAATAGATAATAAAAATATTTTGTTGTAAGAAGTCTTGATAGAGACCATGTTTTTTAAAGCAGAAAACAGAGTAAGGAATATAAATTCTCCAAGCACAGCTTTTTCTTTCTTCCTTCCTTTGTTTTTAAAGGAAAGTGCTTTCTCTCAGCACCCTTAGTGTTTTACTGTGTTTCTAGCAGCGCAGCTCTAGGCGTTTTTAAATAATACATTTCTCTAACAAGCTTGGGACTTCACATAGCAGAAAGATAGCTAGCTTCTGCAATCTTCCATTGTCAGGATGGGAGAGGCATTTTGTTTCACAATGCTACATTTACACATCAAGAGGTTTTCATAAATAAAGTCTTGCCTGCTAGTTTGTGCATTTATTAAGTCATCTACACACGCTTTGCTCCTCCTCGGCACCTGCTGGATGCTATGTTGCTCAGAGGGAGACCATGCTTCTGTGGGTCAGTAAGATGCCTGAGAAACAGCCGCAGCTCTGCCTGAGGATTCACTCATTGATTCAAACAACAATCTTTTGAATTTGTGTTATTGTCAGGCAGTGTGATAGGGGCATGTGATATACCTTGATTTTGTACATTTCTGCACACCACCTCTGCTACCCTTCTGTCCAAGCCACCGGTGCACCGCTCCTCATTTATTATGAGAACTCTCAACTGGATTTCCCAGCTTCTTCTACTTCCTGTTTCCAGTCTGAACTCCACACCACAGCTAGTGTTCTTTCTAAAAATCAGCATTTCCCATTGAACTGACTTATCCCTCAAATTATGTTCACTCTTATGTGCTTGCTTCTTCCCTCCTCTCCCTGTCTCAGTGTGTACCACTCTGTCCTCACAGTTTGTCAGCTACACAGGCCCCTCCCTTTCCTCATGTGGCAGACTCGTGCTCCTTCTGTGGTCCTATGCACAATTGGCTTCAATTCCTGTCTCTTGGCCTAGTTGCTCTCATCTCTGGTGAAACTGCCCTCTTCAGTGAGGCTTCTGATTTTTCCCAACTAAATGAGGCGCACTGCTTATGCCCTTTTTAACATACTGCTTGTCCTTCTCCATAAATAGAAGTGGATAGTTAGATATATGTTTCTATGATTAGCTGCCATTTTATTAGACTTTTAACTTCATATGATCAGGGGTGCTGTCTGTTCTCCAGGAGATACCCCAGTATCTAATAAGCTTTGAAATCTGCCTGAGTAGATGGGAAGATGGATGGATGGGTTGATGAATGAAAGAATAGATGAATAGAAGCTGATCCCTGGCCTCACATAGTTTATTGTGAGAGCAAAAGATGAGGAAAAAGGCAATTTAAATATGACTTGATAAAGAATAGTATGTAGGAAGTCCTGTGGGGACAGGAACTACTAAGATAGAGCCTGGGCTGTGGAACTAGACAGATCTAAAGTCAAATTCTGCTTTAGCTATGAAGCTCTGGGCAGATGTCTTCGTTCACCTCTGCCTCAGCTGCTTCACCTATGAAATCAGTAACAAGAACCAATGAAGTAATGCAGTACATAACTCAATGATTAATTCACATTAATTCAGAGGCATAAGAGCTTTCAGAGCTATCAACTCTTAAGCCAGGATTCAGGTTCCAGCCTAACTCTGTGCTTTGAACCCCATAGAAAACTGATTATTTATCTATCTAGTTATGCATACATATGTGATCATAGATGTATAGCAAATACTTTATGTGAATCTTAGGAAAAGGTGAAAGAGCTAAGCGTTCTAGTTTTTCTTCAGGATGTCCTATACATGTAGTTTTTAGTATTAAGAATTCTAGGAAGAAAAGAGATTTTATTCTGCTATCTTTGTATACCTGTTATTACCTTTATGAGGGATAAATGCATGAGCCTTAAATGAATTTTTTCTAATCTCTGTTTTCTTTTAGTACTTTGTGTCTCATATATGATAACTTGCACATTAGACCTTTGTTTTGAAATAAAAACTAAGAAATGGGTTTATCTGGTTTTCGTGCTTTTTATTTGGGTTCATGATCTACTTTTGTTTTGTTTTTGTAGCATGTAAAAATTATTAATTTCTGTTTGGCTGCCAGCCCACAAAAATGAGCGTCCCTCGCTTGCCTTTTACAAATAAACCACTTTGACTTGCCGGCTTCTTAGTTTTAGTCACCTTTGCCGTCCCCAGGGTAGGGCACCTGAGTCTCATTGTTTCACTTGAAGTGAAATGATTCATAAACAACAGGTTTTAAAAAATTCTTTCATTTTGTGGTCTTCTGTGTACTCCACAGATGGATCACTGTAGCAGCGGGGTGCCAGCAGCTCCCTTGTGAGGGTTTGTGAGGTGTTTCCAAGCCTGGGGGTAGACATCTGGTGCACAGGAGGGACACTAGGAACCTAGGCTCTTGGAAAACAACCAACTGCCTCTTGAAATAGAAATCCATTTTCCCTATATTTGATGCTGCCAATCACACTAAATGACTTTGGAGCGTTACATTTTTTGACAGGAATCACATTCATTTTCCTGAATACTGTTGAGTTGCATTAATTTCTTTTTCTCTCTGATTTTGTCATTATCTCGATGAATTCTGAGAGACATTTTGTACTCTTTTGCCTCCAGTGAATTGACATTATTTTACTCATTTCCCTGAGCTCAGCCAGTGCTATTTCAGTATATGGGAGCAAAGCACCCTGGAAGTCTGCGGAGGGCATCCTGAGCGGATGGACAGGTTGGGACTCACAGCGTAGAGGGCCCAGGAATATCGATGCTAGGTTTCACATGGTGGGACCTGAGCCATGTGGTATCTGCTTCCCTGTGGAATAATCTGCTCTAATAAAGAAACAAATGAAAACCAGGCCTTGGCTGTTGAGTTGATGCCAACTCCTATAAACCCCCAACCCCATAGGACAGTGTGGAAGAGGGTTCCTGGGGCTGTCCTCTTGGTGGAAGCGGATGGCCACATCTGTTTGTATAGCGGCTGGTGTGAATGGGGTGGGTACACGTGGCACCGTATTGTCTGATCACCTTTGCCAAGTTACAGGAACCAGGCGGATTCCAAGTTTCTAAGTTTATTTTCAAATGCATGGAAAAGATGTGCGACCCTGATCTTGCCTCTAAGAACCACCCTTCCTCTTTTCCTTGTTCTCACAGTACAAATACAGGCTGAGGGAAACCTTTTTTTTTTTTTTTCCACACAGATACAAATCTTGGAATGACAGATACAAACTGCGAAAAGAAAGTTTTGTTTTGACAAAGACAGCTTCCAGTTTCTAGAGACTGTACATCTTGAGATAGGCTGGGTATGCAGGAGCTATTTCTTAAAGTGTGTGTGTGTTGGGGGGGCGACGAGCAGTGACAGGTGGGGGAAGAAGAAAGCCTGGGGAGGAGTAAGGACACTCAGATAAGAATTGAGTCTCTGATTAGCTAATATAATATCCTTGATAATTTGTACCTGGACACAATCACACGATTCTGAGAGACAGACTAGAGGAGTTCAATTTAGGGTCACAGGTATGAACTTCTAGTTAAGCTATGTCTTGACAAACTGTATAATTCTAGTGGTGGTTCATCTAACCTATGTTGTATTTCCACCATTAGGTAATAGTGGGTTGACCTTTCAAGTTCCCCTATCATCTGATGGGTTCGAACTACTGACCTTTTGGTTAGCAGCCAAGTGCTTAAACATTGTGCCTCTGGGGCACCTTCATTCTGGTTTAGAACCCAGCCATGTGCCGTGGAGTTGAATCTGCTTGATAACAACACTTAGGACAGAGTAGAATGGCCCCATCTGGTTTCCAGGGCAATACTCTGTATGGAAGCTGGCTGCCACATCTTTCCTCCTCAGAGCCGGTGGTCAGCTCAAACTGCTGACCTTTTGCTTAGCAGTCGAGTGTTTCTAAGAGAGAGAGAGAAATCCCCAAAGTGCCCCTAGTTCTTAAAATTTTAACAGATCCCTTGTAATCTCTGAATTACAGTATTTGGAATTTGAAATTCTCTATGGGTGAGTTGTAAAGGTTTTCACCTAGAATTCAATCTGGGGTTTATGGTGTTCATCCTGAGTTTCTGTCTAGTCCCCTTGCATTGTTGTTCTGAGGTGCCATCAAGTTGGTTCCGACCCATAGCACAACACGAAATGACTGAATGACTGGCACAACGAATCAAACCCTGCCTGCCCCTGTACTGTCTTTACCACTGTTCCCATGCTGAGCCCATTGTTGCATTCCTCCCCACTTAGGTGATCAAACCTTACAAACTCTCCTATCAGTTTTCTAATCCTTTTGTCAGACTTAGAGGAGGCCTGTAGTGTAGTGGTTAAGCACTGCAATCCACATGGTTGGCAGTTTGAAACCACCAGCAGCTCCTCTGGAGAATGACTGGGCTCTCAAATCCCATAAACAGTCTTAGAAACCCATAGGGTGTCACTATGAGTCAGCATTGACTTGATGGCAGTGAGTTTGGTTTTTATCAGACTTAATATGAGTACTTTTATTCCCCCAAAACATTTTTAGGAAGCTCAGGTTCAAGTATACCTCAAAGCTTCCTTTTCCATGTCTAGTCTAGAAAATTGCAAAATACCAATTCCACAAAACAAAGCTTTAGCTTAGAGATAATTTGATGAAAGTTGCTCGTAAATCAACTTTTCAGTATAGTTATTAATTAGATAGACAAAAGGGTCATAAAGAATATTAATCAGAGGCTCAGGTCTTTCTTCCTTAATGAACTTTTCTGCTACTTGCTCTTCTTCAGTGATGATGGTGACAATATGCTTCTTTGAAACTGTCAACAAAACAAAGTGACAATGGCCTCCGAGCTGCAGGCCTGTGCTTTTCATGTGTCACCAGGCTTCTGCAGCCACCAAAGTTGGGGCGGTACCCAAATTGGACATTTTCAGGTCAGAATGACATTGGTGAAGGCTTCTGAGATTGGACCCACTTACCCAGTACAACTGGTCTTGTGGACAATGTGCTTTCTTTTCTTGGGGCCATCTCGATGCTTTTCACTGAAGCAAATAATGGTTGCCACTTAGCCTTTCAGTTGGTTGTAAAAGATGTTCTCCAAAGAATTACTGTATAACTCAGCGACATCTTTTATGTCATTAAATGAATAAGTCTCTAAACGATGTATTTAGAAAAAGGAGAAAATGACCAGTTCTTTTTTATGCTAGAATTATGATATACTAAAGTAATAATGACTGTGCAACTTTAATTAGCATTTTGAATGCATCTCATGGCTAATTCCAGTGTCTATTTTTTCTTTATAAAATCATCAGTATTTAAATGTCATTATTTTAATTATATCCAATTAAATGTACGTGCATGATCAGTATATTTTGTTACATGCATTAGTAAAAAGCACTGTAAGATGCCTTGCATATTGACTTTCATAATATGTTAAATTAGCATGCCTTAAAATGGGTTTTATATAGAAGTTTTAGATAACACATGTGGTATATGTGTGTGTATGTATATATACATATATATATACACATATACTAGATGCCATATATTTTAGCTTTTAAGCATATGTTCTGTGAAAATCTTTCATTCCTTATTCTTAGTTTGGTTCATTTTTACTTTTATAAGTTATTTTTACAATACCCTTTTCGTAACCTAGATGCATGCTCAACCCTAAAATACTAACAAAAGAACCGTTTCACCTGTGCAAATATTTGGAAGTATGCATACGTTGTAAAATTACAGTAAAATGCCTTACTGTGCATTTGTAAATGAGTGCCACATGATTTATCATGGCAGGACGCCAGGGTATTGTGATGGGTACGACCGTAGGCTTGGAAATCACAGGCTCTGCCACTTACTATCTTCAGGGTCCTAGGAAGTAGCTGAACCTGCTGAACATCTGTGTGCCAAAGCCTCGTCTGTAAATTTATACCTGTTACTGGGTTGTTACGAAAAGTATATTAGGTAGCACCAAGTAGTGTTCATACCAAGCTCTGTGTATCTAATTACAGATAAGCATTTGGGGATATTTATTTTTTTAAATTGCTGTGTAAACATTTTGAGACAAGGTGGGCATGCCTGTTTTCTTGGTGAAATGTCCATGGCATCTGTCCTTGAAGACAAAAGGAAGAACAGCCTTTTCTTGAGAGCTTGCCTGGCTGTTTTCTCATGCGGGTCATCCATCTAGGAGGGGGATCAGCATCACCGGGAGCAGAGAAGTGAGCCCCATCATTTGGTTGAGGGTGCCAGTGACCGGTGTGAAAGGCCACCAGAGGAACAATTGTTCTTAAACGCTGGCTAGATAGGAAGGGAGCTACATGGAACTCCATGTTGTAGAACCGCAGACATTGAGGGATGTTCATGTATGAAGAACGTAGGACCTAGGGACAATTGATAAAATGCAGGAAAACGTCTAATGGCTTAAAGCACAATAAATGGGCCTTTGCTGCTTCCTATTTCCCTTGATCTCCTCCATCCACGAAGAAGGATGATTGAAAACGAGTAGCAGCATATCACTGGTCCTGCACTCACTCTCCCTTCTTTGACAGCACTGAGTTGGGCGTAGGTTTCTTCGGTGCCCTGATACTTGGCTCACCTTCTACTGTAAGGTCGCCGACTTCCTCTGGCTTTGCCCTCCTTCCTTTCCACCTAAAAAAAAACATGCAATTACTTAATTTTATTTTAATTACTTTGGAAAAGTTTGAAATATCTAGAAAACAGAATATAGAATGCATGGTTTGGGATCTATGTAGTCCAAATATAAAATTGTTAATAATTTTAGGGCATCTTCATTATCGGGACAAATTCCCTGCTAACTTAAAGCCTATCGTGGGAACTTTATGAAGTCTTTTGCCTGTGATCAAATGGGCCAATAATAAATACAAGTACAATCCGTCTCCCAGGAGGCTCGTATCGTATATCGCTAGGGTTCCTTTCGTTTCTTCCCTTCTCTTAGCTGCATGGGGTAAGATGGAACACTGGGGTCAAGTTTTCCTTTAGATGAGTCCTCACTCCTTCACCTTTTGAAACCCTGATTATCCTTTAGGTCAAACTCAAGGGACATCCCCTATGAGTCTGCCCCCTGTCCTCCAGCTGCTGCCGGCGTCTCTTCTTCCCCGGCACTCCCACAATTGAGTGTAAAGGTTACCCTTGAGGGTGGGGACTGTGGCTTGCTCACCCTTGTGATGCCAATAACATTTTGAAGACTTTTGTTTATATGATGGGTCCTCACTAATACTTGCTGTATTGTATCCCATTGAAATATGTTGATGCTCTCTCAGTGGTTCTTTAAGAATAATAGAAGAAGCAGGAAAGAATAGAACAAGCAGCAGCAGGTTTGGGAAAGTACTTTCTTTGCCTTTTTACAACCAACCTCGACTTCCTGCAAAACTAGTGGCTGGCTTTAATTTACCTATTGTTTGCCATGCCATGTATAAAGTGCAATTTTTCTTCTGTAGATTTAAGGTATGGAGAAATGAATTCTCTAGAATTTACTCAAAATTATCATCTGGGTCTTGTGCTTTCAAAGCTGGACTAAAGCTCTGGCATGCTACATTTGGCTCCTAGATGAAAACTCTGATTATAAGCCCATAATAGAACTCCCCAAAGACAACTTTAATTAAAGCCAAGTCGCCTGCCCCTTTTATTGGAACACATTAGTGAACTTTTATTTTATAGCCATTTCATACTTAAAAAGCTATTAAAATAAACGGAAACGATGACAAGGGCGTGGACTGTTCATTTTAGCCGGCGGTTGGTCACATTCAGCATCAGTGAATAGGAACAGCTCTTGTGCTTCAAATACAGCAGTGTCATCACTCGTTTTTTCCCTAAGGTGCTAAAAGCCATTCATATACAACTTGGAATATAAAATACCTTTTACCATCTTTAAGACCACATGTTAGAATTATTGGTATCACATAAATTCACTGTCATTGAGTCGATTCTGACTCATAGTGACTCTATAGGACAGGGCAGAACATCCCCTGTGGGTTTCCTAGACTGTAACTCTTTTTGGAAGTAGAAAGCCTTATCTTTCTATCTCGGAGCAGCTATGGTTTCGAACTGCCCACCTTGCAGTTTGCAGCCCACCAGGTAACCCACCACACCACCAGGGATCCTATGGTGTAAACATGGAGATTTAGTATAATTATATTCCAGAAATTGATGTATTAGGAAAAAACTTTTTAAAAATTTAGCAGCTCAATTCTCCATCGGTATAGGGAATCTACACATTTTATCCCACTTCCCATTTCTTAGAGGGGAAAAAAGAGAGCTAGAGACTCAGAAAAGAAGCGAGCTTCCTAATGGCACAAAGTTTCTTAAAAGTGAGGTCAGGACTAAATCCTGGCCAGTCTCCTGACCTGCCAGCTGGTGTTCTTTTGGTGAGGTCTTGGCTGCCTCTTAGTGCTTCTCCTGGAGAAGGGAGAAGATGCATTTGATTTTATAATCATGCTTGTGTAGCACTTTTAAAAAGCTAATATGATGTTTTGGATCTCAGTTGCACAAAACGAATTCTGTTACTGTAATCCAGACGTCTACTCTTCTCCCATCCTACCTCCTAGAAACCAAACCCAAACCAAACCCCCTGCCGTTGAGTTGATTGCAACTCACAGAAACTTTCTATAGGGTTTCCAAGATGACAAATCTTTTCTGGAGCAGAGAGCCTCATCCTTCTCCCGTGGAACAACTGGTGGATTCAATTGCGACCTTTGGGTTAACAGCACACTCTTAACTCCCAGAGCCGCCTGCTAAAAGTAACCTGAAAGAAATTCTTTGTTTGGGTCAGGATTAGCAAGATAAACAAATAAAACTACTTGATTCCTTGGTTATTAAGAAAAGAGCCTAGTGCTGTAGTGGTTATGTGGTGGCTTACGAGTCTCAGACACCCAGAGGGGCAATTCTGCCTGGTCCTTTAGGGTCGCTATGAGTTAGCATCGACTCAAAGGCAGTGAATGTAGAGAAGAATCTATTTAAATTATCTCAAAGAAAATGATGTATTAAAAGAAGATGAAGAGATCTCAAGGAACCTGCTGCAACAGCTGAGGCAGAATATATTCAGAATGGGTTAATTTTTTTGAAATGCTGTGACTCTCAGATATAATGACATTTTTTTTTATCGTTTTATTAGGAGCGCATACAACTCTTATCACAATCCATACATACATCAGTTGTGTAAAGCACATTTGTACATTCATTGCCCTCATCATTCTCAAAACATCCGCT
>NW_022103928.1:22733903-22735467 GCF_000313985.2 Echinops telfairi
CTTTGACTTTCCTCTTGTCCCACTATCATGCTCAGTCTTCATTTGGGTTTCAGTAATTCCTCTTGAGTATATTACCCTTGATCACGCCCTACCAGGCCTCCTACACCCTCCTCATCACCGGTTTGAATCACTTGTTGTTCTCTTGTCCCTGGGTTTGTAACACCACTACCTGTGCCCCCACCGCCTCCTTTCCCATGTCCCTCCAGAACTGTCAGTCCCATTGTTTTCTCCTCCAGATTGTTCATCCAGCCTATCTTATTTAGACCGACCTGCGGAGATAATAACATGCACAAAAACAAGACAGAGCAAACCCAAGCAACAATATACAACAAAAGAACAACAACCAAACAATGACCAAAAAAAAACACAACAAGAAAGAAAAGCTTGTATGTAGTTCAAGGATTGTTCGTTGACCTTTAGGAGTGTTTTTCAGTCCAGTCTGTTGGGGCACCAAGCCCTGGCCCCAAAGTCTACCTTTGACATTCCCTGGGGACATCACTGCTCCTTTCCCTTGTTGTTCTGTTACACCCATTTAGTGTTTTGCCTCGGTGTGGCAGGATCATATTGGGCACAATTCCCACACTGTGTCTCCAGTGTTGTCCCCTGTAGGGCTATGGGTCAGTGAGGGACGTCATGTCTCATAGTGGGGCCGGCCATGTGGTTGTCTCTCTGGACTAGCTGCTCTGAGCGGGAACATCGTCCTCAAGGCCTGGTGGGCCAGGATGTGATCCACTCTCTCCTCATCCCCCTTCATCTGCTCCTGTGTGCTCCAATCAGGTATGTGCCTCTCCCAGAACAGCAGATTCCATGTTGTCCTCTGAAATGAGTTCTTCTGGGGGGCAAGGCAGGTGTCCACGTAGTTGGGATTGGGGCTGGCCCCTCAGACCTCTCTACTGGTTCCCTGCTCCATGCCAGCATAGTGCATTCACATCTTGGAGCTCTGGATTGAAGTCTGGTCCCTCTTTCCCTGTGGAGATATAAACAATACCCTCGCCTTGGGTGGGTTAGTTCCATGTGCCCCCGCTACCCATTTATTTTTATTATTATTATTTTTCCTTTCCCCTCCTCCTTTTTAGTTGTCTTACCATGTGTATCCCTGTATTTGGTCTGGTCCCTGCCATACTGTCTGGTCCTCACCCCAGGAATGTTTGTATACAGTAGCTTTTTCCCTATGCCCTTTTTGCATTTATTTTTTAAGCTTACCTCAGCAGACTCATATTGTACTTGTCCTTTTGTGCTTGGCTTACTTCCCTTAGCAAGATTTCCTCCAGTTCTTCCCATGTAACGATGTGCTTCATACATTATCACTGCTTTTTAGCGATGCGTAGTACTCCATTGTATGTTTGTACCACAGCTTTTCAATCCACTCATAAGTTGATGGAAATTTGGATTGTTTCCAACTCCTTGCAATTGTGAATTGTGCCACAGTGAACATTGGAGCACCAATGTCTGGCCTTGGTTTGTTTCTTGCCTCTTCTGGGTAGATGCCCAGTAGGGGATTGCTGGGTCGTATGGTAACTCGATTTCCATCTGTGTTAGATATCACCAGATTGATTTCCATAGC
>NW_022103928.1:22736787-22771303 GCF_000313985.2 Echinops telfairi
GATAGTTTCACCTCTTCCTTCCCCAGGCGAATACCTTTGATGTCTTTTCTTTGTCTTATGCTGTTAGCTAAAACCTCCAGCACAATTATAATGACATTTTCTTTGTTCAGTAACAACTGTTCTCAGCTTCTTTGGTCTCAGGACTCTCTTATACACTTAAAAGTAATGTAGGACCCTAAAGAGCTCTTGCTTATATAGGCGCCAATCTGTCAATATCTACCATATCAGTAATAAACCCCGAATAATTTGAAAGATATTTTCAAATAAATATTTATTTAGAAATAATCTTTCTTTAGAAATCATAGCTATTACATATTAGCATTATTTTTTAATAATGTGTAGGTTTTCAAAGCAAAAAAATAAATTGTGAAAAATGGCCTTGTTTTACATTTTCAAAAAATTCTTTAATGGCTGCTAGCTGGAAGACAACTGAATTCCCACATCTGCTTCTGCATCCGGTCTATTGCAATATGACAGATCTTGTCACCTCAGGAAAGCCTGAGTGGCAGGAATGAGAGTGAAAAGGGCAAATAAGCACCCCCGTATTGTGATGAAAATAGCCCGACTTCACAGTTCCCTAGCAGGGTATGGGTGACCTTTACTCATAAAATAGCTGCTATCAAGTAGATGCTGATCATGGACGCATGCAGAGTACACCTGTGCTTCATAGGGGTTTCAATGGTGATTTCTCCAAAGTAGCTTCCCAGACCTTTCGAGGCACCTCTGGGTAGATTTGAACTGCCACCCTTTCAATTATGAACCAAGTGCTTAATCATTTTCACCACCCAGGCACTCCTGGGGACCTTTCAGAGTCCCCAGACCACCTGTGAGAATCACACTTTTATAATTCTGTTCTAAAATATTTTCTGAAAGCAAATAATAAGGAAACTTCAAAACTTTATGGAAAAGGGATTGCAAGATAAAAATTTAAAAATCTAAACTTTCTTTCTCAACATAAACTCCACTAAGGTAAAGAAATGTTGTAAGTGAAGATACTAGCCATCCCTGTAGAACTGGAGTCCATCCCTAGAGAACTGAGTGAGCATGCTGGGAATGTAATCATGTCCATGCAGTCTGTTTTACATTACTAGGTATAGAAAAATGGGTTCCCTTTAAAGATTTCTTAAATTAGGAAACAAAAGAGTCAAAGGAGCCAAATTAGGATGATGTCAAATAATTCCCATAGAAACCCACAGAACTGCCCTTAAGTAATGAGAAGATTGGGGAGGAGTATTGTCATGGTGGAGAAGAATTTTCTCGTGAAACTTTTTTTTTTTAATCATTTTATTAGGGGCTCATACAACTCTTATCACAATCCATACACACATCAATTGTGTAAAGCGCATTTGTACATCATTCTCCCTCATCATTCTCAAAACATTTTCTCTCCACTTAAACCCCCGACATTAGGGTCTCCATTTTTCCCCTCCCTCCCCGTTCCCCCCTCCCTCATAAGCCCTTGATAGTTTATAAATTGTTATTGTGTGATATCTTGCCCTGTCTGACATCTCCCTTCACCCACTTTAGTGAAACTTTCATGGGCATTTTTTTCTGTTAATATTTTGGCTAACTTTCTGAAAACACTCTCACAGTAAGCAGCTTGCTCTTTGGCCCTCCTGAAAGCTAACAAGTAAAATGCCTTGATCATATGAAAACACTGTGGCCATGATGTTTTCTTTTGACCAGTCTGCTTTTTCATCGACTAAACCGCTCTTAGTAGCCATTGCTTTGAATTTGCTTTGTCTTCAGAATCATACTGGTAAAGCCATGTTTCATCTTTTAGTAAACTATTACAAGAAATGTTTCAAGATCTTTATTGCCCTTATATTAAAAAAATTTCTTTTAAAACCTTTGCACTTATCTGCAGCTGATCTAGATCCAAAAGCTTTGGCACCCACAGAGCCAAAGGCTTGTTCAACTTTAATTTTTTAGTCAGAGTTGTATAAGCTGAACCAATTGAGATGCTGATTAGCAGTTGAGATAGTTAAGGCTTATTGTGCCAACCTGGCTGATAAACACAAGTGGGATTAACTGAAGGGTGGAGACATAAATGATTCTGTGAGCCTCGCCCTTCTGGTTCTTGGGTCTCTTGCTTTCTGATGGTTGGAACAGGGTGCAGCTGCCTCAGCCAGTTCCCTGATTCAGCTGGGAAGGCTCACTTCCTGCAAGATATCCCTAAGGAGAAGCTACATGGACCTACCCTGATGCAGCCCTCTGTACTGGAGCAGCCGTGTAGAGACTCCTGCCTGAGATGCTTACACATTCACTGATTCGGCTTTCCTCCTGTAGTCTGCGTCATTGTGTGTGTTTTGTGAGATTGAGGAGGACTTTGTAGATTGGTGTTGGACATATGGGGTAATGTTGGACTTACGGGCTTGGACAGCACTGGGTTGGGATGCTTTCTTAATGTACACTTACCCTTTATATAAAACTCTCTCTTATACGTATGAGTTTCTGTGGATTTGTTTCCCTAGTGTACCCAGACGGACACAGCAGTGGTGTTGGCTATTGCTTCTGCTGTTCATCTTCATTGACCCTCTTCATTTAGGGCACAAACATGATTGCTTCCTTGTAAAGTGATGTTGATGGTGTGCTGCTGACATAATCTTCGACAAAATCTCTCTTCTTAAAACAAATGATCCATTTGTAACCTACTGCTTTCTTTGGGGCACTGACCCCATAAGTCAGGGGTCCTCAAACTATGGCCGGCAGACCACATGTGGCCTGCCAAGCACATTTATCCAACCCGCTGGGTGTTTTTGCTCCCACCTTTTTTTTTGTACTTCAAAATAAGATATGTGCAGTGTGCATAGGAATTTGTTCATAGTTTTGTTTTAAACTATAGTCCGGCCCTCCAATGGGTCTGAGGGACAGTGAACTGGCCCCTGTTTAAAAAGTTTGAGGACCCCTGCCATAAGCTCTTGATAAAGTGTTAATGATTTCACCAGTTTTCTACACATGCTCCACCAAATATTTGCTGTCTGTTCTTGCTTCACGGAGCCCTGATGGTGTAGTGGTTAAGTGTTTGGCTGCGATCTGAATGGTCAGCTGTCTGAAACCACCAGCAACTCAGCAGGAGGAAGACTGGGCGCTCTACTCCCATGAACATCTCAGAAACCTACAGGGGGTCACTGTGAGTCAGCATTGACTCAATGGCAGCGCGTTTGTTTTTTGTTTTTGGAGTTCTTGCTTCAATTTTAGGTAGAATATTCACTTGCTGTGATGGGTACTCTTTTCAAACCGATGGCTTATCCTCCTTACTGCCTCAAAGTAGATTCTGCTCAAACATGTTATAACAAGTTAGTATGAGTTTATTTTGGTGCAATTTTTGTTGGAAATTCAGGCATACTTTTATTATAATACAAATTTTCCATGTGTCACCTTCTGTTCATATCTTTTATGCTAGGTTACTTCATTAGTCAAGGAGCCTTGTTGACACTGTGGTTAGGTGTTGAGCTGCAAACACAAGACTGGCAGTTCATATCTACCAGTTACTCCATGGGTCTCTAAATAAGGTTGTCTGCTCTGGTAAAGATTTATAGTCTTAAAAACACAATGTAGGATTGCTATGAGTTGGAATCAATTTAATGGCAGTTTGGTTGTTTCTAGAGGCTTCTGTAACAGATAATCTCTAAACAGATAATCTGCTAAAACAGATAATCCCTGTCAATGGTTTACCGTTATAATGTGTTTCTTATTCACATCATAGCCCAATCAATCTCCGCCACAGTGATGCTGCCTACTGTCTTCCTACCCCTGAGCCATTTAGAAACCTATTCTCCTTCCATCTATTATCTAGAATCTTAGGGTCCTTCTGTATCTGGCTGCTGGACAGGAGAAGAGAGACCATGGAGAATCACATGGGAAGATATTTAGAGCAACATTCCCTTGGCCAGAACTCATATAGCAACACCCCCTACCCCACCCAGGCCCAGCCCCCACTACTCTGACAGCTAACGAAGGTAGTAGTCTGGCTGTGTCCAGGAGGAAGAAAGCAGCAGGATTTCTAATAAAATAAAAAACAAAAAACAAACTCACTGCCATTGAGTCAATTCCAACCCATAACAACCCTAGTAGAATACTACCAAAATAACCAACAAATTCCTACAACAATACGTTAAAGTAAAACTTTATGTTTGTGGTCAATCTTTTGCAGTTATGAAACTTAGCTAGTATTCAGTACAAAACAGCAAGGTCTTGTGCTTTGAGATAAGTTGTTGTAGGGACATGTAGTCTAAAACTAAGTTTAAAATATTTTTTAACTTTATTTTGAATTTGAAACTTGAACCCTAACTGAAAGAACTACCAAATTCCCCATCCGTATCTATCAGTGCAAGAATGTGATGGAGAAGGGCATCCAGCCTCCTCTAAGTTCACCAGGGAGGAGGAGGAGGAGGAGGAGGACAATCACTGTCAGCAGCTCAAGGCCTATTCCTATGAGGCGGAGGGTAGGCACGCATGCCACCACTCTCCAACTGTTTCCCAGTTCTCATGCCAGCTGCCCCACCCATGGCATTCGTTACTTCTCTACTATGGTTAATCAAAGATCAAACTCAGTGACAGGGCTTATTGGGGAAATAACAGAATGCAGGTGTAGCAATGGTCAAGATGCAGTTATTTTATCAGGACAGAGTCCTCAGCAGTGCCTCCCACAATCAGCAATCTCTCTCTGGCCCTCTGCCCTGCTTGGCCAAGTGTTACAAAGTTCTTTTAAGTCTGCCAGTAAGTGCTGAGAAGCACACATCTCCACCATCAAGCTACCTGCTTAGCCTTCTGGCTTTGCGCGTTGGTGAGCCTAGTTTCCCAGGGAAGTGCACAGAGGCACCTCACTCTGCAGCAAAGGCACTCAGCTTTTCCACTGTGTGTGCCGGGAAGTCCACTGCTGTCCCGTGCTGCATCTTAATACACATTTCTTTGGTTCCTGCTGCTGCTCTTTCTCTGTCACTGCTTCTCACTATCTTAAGTATCTCAACTCTCTTATCTCCTGAGCCTCCTCTTAAAGACACTCACCACTCCTGGCTCTTTTCTCTTCATCCCCTTGGCCTCTAGGATGGCTCATGTTAAACCTAGTGGGATGGAAAAACTAACCCATTCCTGTGTTGGGGTTCCTCAGACCTTTATTTGTAAGGACTCCCACACTCACATTTCATTGACATTATTAGCAAGCCACGACACCTCGTACTTGCATCATCCTAGCCAGACATGTGGTGGAAGGTACAAGACTATGGCTTCAAACAAGCGCCCAAGCTCACTGCCCTCCAGCTGACTCCTGCCATCAAGTCGATTCCAGCCCATCGCTGTGCTGCAAACACACACTGTTAGCGTGCCGTTAACAGTTGCTCTCATTTTTTGTTTGTCTATGTATATGCACATGTTACATTAGTTAACCTTTTTTTTCTGAACCTTTGGTTGTACGTTGTAGACCTCATACTTCCTTACACCCCTTTTGTGTGGATTCACTAAGAATGAAGAGATTCACCTACACAAATGCTGTTCTGTTTTCAAAATCTTGAATTTCAACCTTGGTTATAAAACTGCTATCAATGGAACAACCCCCAATGTCCTTTATTGAAGTTGTTTTCGCCCAGGATTACACACTGAATTTAGTTTTCATGTCTCTCTAGTTTCCGTTAGTTTGGAATGGTTCTTTCAGGGTATTGTCATTTCTGAAAAGTGCAAGCTAGTGAATTTTCAGCATGCCTGGTGCTTCTTTATGCTTAGTTCGGGGTGGGCGCGCCTGGCAGGGGCACTCAGAAAGTGCTCCTGTGTCCATTGTGTCACTTGGCATCAGGTATGTGAGTCTTCTCTGTCACAGGTATGCTGGCTGTGGTCACGTGGTTAAGGTGGCTTCTGCCAGGTTTCTTCATTGTAGAATTCATATTTCTCTCTTTCAAATTGATACATATATCGTGATATACTTTGAAGCTGTATAACTATCTTCCTCCTCATCAAACTTTTACCCACTAGATTGGCCTGATGCTTCTTGCTTGAATCCATCATTATTATAATGTATGCAATGTAAATTGAATTTTTAATTTTATTTTAAATAAATTTATGAATTTTCAATTTTATTTTCCAACTGTACACATAAGTGTGGTAGATAATTGTTAGTTGTCTAGCGAGTATTTTTCTCTTCTTAAAATTACCTGACTTTTGTAGATGAACCTATTACATTTGGCTATGAATGTCTTTTATTTTTGTTGTTGGTGTTAGCTGCCGTCAAGTGGGTTGGATCCATGGTGAGTCCGTGATCAGAGTAGTGTCCTCCCCATGTTTGGCCGCAGGTCTGTCTCCCTACTCCCTGTAGCTCTAGCGCTTCTGGTGAAACTGATGACAACTCAGCCCATGCAGTGGGCTGTCACTGTTGTATCCATTGGGCATTCAGTTAGCCACAGTTAATCTTTGAAGAAGAAGCCCCAGTAGCACAGTGGTTAAATGCTTGACTGCTAACCTAAAATCTGGCGGTTCAAGCCCACCAGCTAGCTGCTCCACGGGAGAACTATGTGGCACTGTGACTCTAGAGAACGAGAGCTTCAAAACCCTAGGGGCAGGTCGGCTCTGTCCTGCAGGGTTGTTAGGGTTCCAGAATAGCTTCCCCGGTTCTTGCTGGTCAGTGTTGAAAGAATACCCGTGGCTGAAGCACTTTTGCAAGTGCAAGTAACTTTGATGAGGGAAATGGAAGTTTGGGGTAATACAGTTTCAGATTAGTACACGCTATCCCTGGACAATGTGCAAGGTCGCATGGTGGGGCTGTGGGAAAGTTCTCGACTGAAAATGGCCACTCTGACGGAGCAGGAAAAAACACGTGGAAAATTGCCAGAAAGTGGAGTCCACAGGACCGAAAAAAGAAAAGAGAGGGACAGTGTGAGGCCTAGCAGGGTACACACTTACAGGCCTCGCACACGGGCAAGCTCCTGCCTCTGACCTGAAGGAGAGGGAGCCTGCCCTCAGTCCTTGCTATGTATCCCCTCACTTGGGGAGAAATATGCCTCACTTGGGGCGGGGCGCGTGGTTGAGGGCATTGGCCGTTCTAAGTGGCTGCATTTAGGTTCATGTGTGGTCTAATGTTGCTGCTGTCTGTGTGCCCAGGTTGACCTTTACCTGTGCCTAGGTGACCTTGGTCTGTGTGTGCCCAGCTTCGGATTGTCCCCATAGGTGTCTAATGTGCACCTGATTGTTGTCAAACCCCTTTTTTGTAGCATAGCCAGCTAATTTTTGTTTAGCGTAGTCATTCGGTGGAGACAACCCCCTCTTATCCCTAATCTTCCTACCTTTCAGGGTGCCTATGCTAAGTAAGAATCACCTGATGGCAAGGTGTTTGGTTAATGGATGTCCTTCTCAGAATGGGGATCATACCTCTGCTGACCCCATTAGAGTAATTCCAGGGCCTTTGCTTGGGATGTGGAAGAGGAGCGCCTCTTTGCAGCTGGCACCCATCCTGTGACCATGAGGTTAAAGCTGACACAGAGGGCAGAAGCGGCAAAACAAAGAAACTGGGTCTTTTAACACCGTCTTGAGCTTCTGAGTCAAGCAAACCTGAAGGCTGCCTAACTCCATACTTGCCAATTTTGTGAGTGTATAAATTCCATTTATTAAACAAGCTAGCTTGAGTGGGGTTTCTGATACTATTTGGCCTCAAGAGTCTTATGTGATTCTCCTAGTAATTAATAAATAGTAATAGATATTTGACGCAACATTAAAAAAAAGACAAAGAAAGATCTATATATAAAGAAGCTTCCAAAAGTTTGTGGGGAAAATCCATTATATTTTAATTCCAATTTTTCCACAACTTTTGAAGCCCCACCATACTTTTTTCATGAAGGAAGGATAAAGTGCCAGTACGTGTCCTCTTATGGCCATTTGTGCAACGTCCGACTGCATCTATGTGCCTGTGGTTCCCTAAGGTTTTATTGTTGTCATTGCTGTTTAAAGGGAAAGCAGCTCACCTTTTGCTTATTATTCCCCCTCATGGTCTTCAACACAGGACACCCCAGTGGGATGGAGCAGTTGGGCTCCAGAGCACATTTCTCTCCCCAAAGGGCCACCGCCGTCCCTTTACTCCTGGGTTCCGGGCAGCATCTGCTTGCCTCCTCTGCCCCTGCCTCAGTGTGGCAGCTGTACATGATCAGGAAGCTGTGGCTAAACAGGGCTTCCTGGCACCTACACACCCAGTCCCTGTCTGCCCTCTGTGCAGCCATGCCCTGCGGCTGGACATACTCAAAAGTTTGAATCTGGCACCTGCATGAATATTGTCCAGGCCCAACCACACCTAGAGAAGGCCAGCTCTTGTATCTAGTGAATACAGTTCTTAAGCTTTGTCTGTTAGGCTCTTATAAAGTTTTAAGATACTAGAACCTAAGGAAATTTAACTAAGGGTTGTACATGGACTGTCTGTATTTAATATGATGTCCAAATGTAGGTTGCCCTATACCACAGAACACACGGTGGATATTAAGCAACGCATGCCTGTGTGAAAATTACACTCTATGTGCCAAAGGGCACTTGAACTAATTGTTAGTAGTATCATTGCAAACATGTGGAAGGAGGCTAGAGCCTTTACGCTCTCTTTCTCTTTCATCTTTGTGTGTGTGTGTGTGTGTGTGTAAGTACGTGCAAGAGTAAGTCAAAAAGTATTACTACAAAATAGTAGAATCCTTTATTAAATAAAAAACATTACAATATGAAACTGTTGTTTTCCAACATATCCCCTGTCAAGGTCAGTAAACATCTGGAGACAGTGCTTTTATTGTTCTAAGACTTCCCAGGAAAATCTGTGCTCCTTGATTTACACCATATCCAAATGACTCTGTGTGAGCTTTGGCAGCAGAATGAAGTCTGAAGGGGCGAGATCAGAGCTGTAGAGTGGAAGGGGTAAGGTTTTACAACAAACTTCTCCCACGACGACCCTTTCAACCCTCAAGAGAAAGCAGGTGAATTGTTGTGATGGAAAACAATTGGCATGGCTTTTTTGTTTGTTTTTCTCGCACTAGTGCATTTCCATTTTTGTAAAACTTCTTCATAATGTCATGATTGCCCTGTGCTCTTTGAGATAATCTATCAAGATTACCATCTTGCAATTTAAAAAATGAAAAACATCCAGATCTCTGTTTTGATTGGACCTTTTGATTTTAAGGCACCGTCATGAGACCAAGGATCCCTTGTGGAGTTGTGGGTCACCCACTGGACTGCGGACCCAAATTTCAAACCCACGAGTTGCTCCAGGGGAGAAAGAGGAGGCTTCCTGCTTCCTTGAGAATGAGGCTTCCAGCTCATGCAGGCGGAGGGTAACGCTTATGTCTTCACAGAGATGGAAGTGTGAGTGCAGACCCCACCACAGCACACCAAACCTTGAGGACCACCAGGCCGGCCCCAATCAGAGCCAAAGTGACACCCCCACCCCCGCCGTCCCTAGAAATGTGCTACAGAGGACAACAGTAAACCTCCAGGTTGTGGGGAGGGGCCAGCCTGCCATGCCCATGCAGAAGCAAACCAAGAAGGAAAAAGAGAGAGGGAGGGACTAGACTCCATGGCCCTGCAGGGACTGCTGAGGCACAGAGAGGACTGTAGGGCCCACAACAGCAGAGGGTGAGTCCGTTCTGGCCACCCCCACAATCGGGCGAGCCAAGAACAGAGCATATCAGCAAAGGTAGTAAAACCAAGCCACACAACCCCTGAGGAGCCCCCAAAACAGACTTCAGGCTAGGAGCAGATCCAAGAACTCCCCCTCCCCCCAGGACCAGTGGGGAGACAGTCATAAATGTCAGCAGACAGAGCTGGAATTACGTATGCTTTTTCATATTTTGTTTTTGTTCTCTTTTTTTTTGCTAGTTTTGTTGTTGTGTTTTCTCATTTTATTCAATCTTTTGTTTTCTTTTTGTTTTTTCTCTGTTATTTTTGCCTACCAATATAAGATAAGCACGGGAAGCAAGCCCGAGGAGAAAGCAATGGGACTGATGGTTCTGAAGGGACTTGTGGGGAAGAGGAGGCAGGAGAAAGGAGAAATGAGCAGAAAGACAGGGGAACTACTAGGGAATTAAAAGTAACAACGAGGAGGACGTAGAGATCCCAGGGGATTTGGAGCAACAGCAATCTAGCTGAGAGGAATTACTAAGAGGCAGAAGAAGGGCAAGCATGATGGTGGGGCAGGAGGAAGGTAAAAGGAAACAGAGGAAAGATCTAGGAAGCAAAGCTATGGATACAGGTATAAACATAAGCGTGAACTTATGTAAGTATGTTAATTCATAAAAATAGAGGTGTTTGGCCTATGTACATATATTTATATGGCAATACGCTGAGGTAGTAGATGGACCTGTGGCCTCTGCTCAAGCCCTCCCTCAACATAAGAACACTTTGTTCTAAGAACCTGGCATTCTATGATGTTCACCCTCGCGACATGATTGCTGGAGACAAAGTGAGTGCATAAACAAATGTAGTGAGCAAAGTAGATGGTGCCCAGCTATCAAAAGATATATAGTGTCTGGGGTCTTGAATGCTTGAAGTTAACCAAGCGGCAATCTAGCAGAGAAGCAACAAGCCCACATGGAAGAAGCACACCAGCCTGTGTGATCATGAGGTGTCGAGGGAATCAGATAACAGGCACCAGAAGACTAAAAACAACAATTAACAACATATTGTTGAGAACGAGGGGGTGGGAGCAGACTCCAAACTCATCTGTAGACAATAGGATATCTCCTCACAAAAGGGTCACAAGGAATGGCTGAATCAACCAGGGTGCAGTATAGCACCAATGAAACACACAAATAGCCCTCTGGTTCTTTGAGGCTTCCTCACCCCCCACTATTGTGACAACAGTCCTGCCTTTCAGTTCTGGACAGCCCTGCCTTTCAGACCAGAGCATGCACATTGGCACAGATAAGAGCTCATGACACACGGAATCCAGGTCAGATAAATCCCTCAGAAACGGAAATGAGAGTAGGGATACCAGGTGGGGGGTAAGGTGGGGGGAGAAGGGGAGAAAGAGGAAGCCGAACCCAATGATGGATGCATAATCCCCCCTCCCCCAGAGGCGATGAACAACAGAAATGTGGGGGAAGGGAGACAGCGATCGGTGTAGGATATGAAAACCATAATTATGCATAATTTATCAAGGGGTCATGAGGGTGGGAGGGGCGGGAGGGAAAAAAGAGGAGCTGATACCAAGGGCTCAAATAGAAAGTAAACGTTTAGAAAATGATGGCAACATATGTACAACGATGCTTGACACAACTGATGTATGGGTTGTTATAAGAGTTGTAAGAGCCCCCAATAAAATGATTTTACAAGAACTACAGGCTTGGCAATCCCTGGAGCAGCTCTGCCATGTCCTACAGAGTCACCTTTGAGTTGGTTTGTAAGACAAGTACCGAGGGAACTCATCGACACTCATCTACTAATCACAGACTTATTTATTTATTTTTAAACCTTTTATTTGGGGCTCATACAACTGTTATCGCAATCCATACACACATCAATTGTGTAAAGCGCATTTGTACATCATTCTCAAAACATTTTCTCTCCACCTAAACCCGTGACATTAGGTCCTCATTTTTCCCCTCCCTCCCCGCTCCCCCCTCCCTCATGAGCCCTTGATAGTTTATAAATTATTATTTTGTCATATCTTGCCCTGTCCGACGTCCCCCTTCACCCACTTTTCTGTTGTCTGTCCCCCAGGGAGGAGGTCACATATAGTTCCTTGTAATCGGTTCCCTTTCCTACCCACTCTCCCTCTACCCTCCCTGTTTTGCCACTCACACCACTGGTCCTGTAGGGCTCATCGCCCTGGAGTCCCTGTATTTTCAGTTCCTATCGGTACCAGTGTACATCCACAGACTTTTATTTTAAAGCCTTTCAGAAGCATAACTCTTTTCTGAAGTGAAATAAATGTGAATAAATTGCTTTAGGATTAGATATGCTGTTTTCAGGGGCCTGTTGCCGCCTTTTTCTTCTTCCCCCACTCCTTTATTTTCTTCTTTCCCTTCATTTTCTGTTTCTTTCAAAGAACAACAAAATGTTCCCCAAGACCCCTTTCTTTTTTCTTTGTATTAATCATTTTATTGAGGGCTCATACAACTCTTAGAACAATCCATACAAAGACAGTCCTTTCATCCCTCAAAGAATGAGCAGTTGAACTTTTCTGTCTTCCTTCTTACTCTTTCTCTCTTCTTTCTTCTCCCTCTTTCTTTATCTTTGCCTTTTGCCTTTGACTTATTTTTATTCTTTCTCTTTTTTTCTCATTTCTTTTCATTCTTCACCTGCTCCTCTTTCTCTTTGTTCCCTCCCTTCTACTCCTATTAAGGAGAAAATTCCTCCAAAGAAGAGCAATGCGTGGGGTCATCAGAAATACTAGATAACATTTCTAAAACTGTGGTTGCTACCTACAAACACCCTTAGATAGCTTCAGCATTTTTCTGAGTCTGAGTCTGAGCCTGCGCCTGCTCAGCAAGAGCTCCACCTTTCTCTCTTCAGCTGGCAGTGCCCTTCATTGCGATGACGAGCCCACCCACGCTCCACCTAATGAGTTTGCATGCCCTGCACTGTGCATAGTTAACAGTAACCTCTGCACGGTGGTTGGGCAGGTAGAAAGCCCTGATGTATAGCGCTTGTCCATTTCAGTAGCGGCCAATGCCAAGCTACCAAACAGATCTCACTAAGAGATGCCTGCGGTGCAGACAGCAGGGCTTCAGCACACGTCCAGGGGCACTGCATGCATAGCTTCCACCCATCAGTGCAGGTGTTTTGTGGTACAGAATTTGCCATGAAGAAGTGAATGACTGTAATTTGAGATGGTTAATAAAATAAAATTCAGCTGCAAATTCTGGCCCCACCCCCTAGTTGCGGTTGTGTCAGTGATTTGTGGACCGTCACCCCCTTTTTACTTGTGTGGACTTGATCACAATGTCACCGTGGTTGGACAGCACCTTTTGGGTTATAGTTTTCATAAAGTTACAGTTAATATTCACTGCACAAAGTAGACTGCCATCCATTTGCCTTTTCTTTTTTAATTTGCCTTCTCCGGCATCTCTGGTAGATGATTATTAATTGTAAGCCGCTTCACATGATGTTTTATGATAAAATTTTTCCCGCAACACTTTTGTAGTGTGATGGAAATGTTGGAAATCTGGTTTAAGGCTTATCCCCCCTCCCTCCTTTTCTTTTTCCATACTGTTGTGTGATTGATCTGGTCAGTGAACAAGAAATTCTGCGAGGCCATCCATCACGCCAGGCAGCAGCTGAGCTGAACCTTCTAACTCATTGCTTCTAGTCAGTCATGCAAGATTCGGGTTATAAATATTGAATGTGCAAACAACTGTTTAAATTAGCTGTCCTATCTGTTTTAATGCAATTTCCTTGGAAAAGCAAGCTGATCTATTGTTTAGTGGCAAGAAATAGAAGACAGTGGGTTCCATATTATCCTGCCTTCCGCCATTGAATTCATCCGATTGGCAAGTATTTAAAATAGTAAGATCAAATTAATTCTTGTTCCCTTCAGTGAAATTAGAAGTAGGGTCACTGAGCATGTAATTTATGTAGCTTGGGGGGATTTTATAGTCAAATAGTAGAAAGACTGTTAGCAATCGTAAATGTAGCCATCTGTCATCAATATAGTAGCCAGTTGTTAAATGCTTAGTTATGTGAATTTTGTTACCTCCTTGCAATAACAAAAGTAGCTTAATATTTGGAAAATATTTGGGCAGAAAAGAAAATAGCAGCTGGCTTATCCTATCCTTCGCGAAGATTGAATGTGTGCAGGTGTTAGAACTTGTACTTCTTGGAGCTGAAACAAGTGTACATAGCTCCACTCATGGTGATAGCATCATAGAGAAAATGCCAACCATTTGTACTGATGACTAAAAACCTTTTCGTGTGTACCGCATGCAGGTAAACTTCCAAAGGAGCAATCTGTAGTTTATATTTGTTCTTGAAATTCTGTTATGCTGGGAACAGCCTTTCAGGTAGAAGACAAGTCTCTAAGCCTACATTAATAACATAAATGAACTGCTTACCAACAAGGAAATTATTTGGTTCCCTTTTGAGGCCCACAAGGTATTCAACAGTGTGTGTATCTTTTAGTAGTTGGATTGCAACCTAATAGAAAGCTTGGGCAATTTTTTATAGCACTTAACACGGCATCCACTGCTCAGTACTTACTCACAACCTTTTTTTCCCTTCTTCCTTTACCAGGATTTTAGCCCAGGTAGCCATGAACCCAGCTTAACACTCTCGCCTTTCCTGGCTCCCTTACTGCAGAGATGCTTCCCTGACTTAGTTTTGGCCCATGGAATGCACATAGAATTTGCTGGGTAGGATTCCTTGAAAAGGCTTTTTTTAAAAGACAGGCTCAGCTGACTTGCTCCTGGAACATTGTGCCTTTAGCACTTTTCTCTTTGCGCTTTCTTTGACTGCCTGAAATGTGACTTCAATGCATGTAAGGGCAGTAACCATCTTGAGATCATGAAAGTGGGAAAGTGGGGGGAAAAAATCTGGGTTTCTGATGGCATTATTGAGCTGACTGGCTCTGAATGACATGCCCATAAACTTGAATGCATACATAAGCTTCAGTCATGTTTAAGCTACTATTGCTTAGGGCTACTGGTAGTCTAACACATCACTAACAGATATACATCTCTGTCTGAATTAATATGTGTCTCTGTGAAATTGTGCAGTCGGTTTTTTTAAAACACCGTCATGTACTTTGGAATTACAAAAATAAATTTTACTTATACCCTGAATTAGAAATAACTCAAACCAGTGTTGTGACATGACTGACCCTCATTATTTACCAATATAAAAGTAGTGTGGTTAATAATCAGTAGTATCAAAACAAAAATAATAATAATCAGTAGTAAAGATCACACCTGTAGGAAAAACATCATCATAGCTCCAATCTTATTTGTATCTTCAATTTCTACTACTTTCTTCTTAGCTCAGTTCCTGTGCTCTTTTCTTACCCTTCAAACATAGTCAGGTAGAGGAGGCCAACAATGAAACAAGCAATTGTGATGCAGTGATATCAGTTCTAAAAATACTTGTCAAAATGTAAATCTGATTGTATTCTTTCTTTCCTTAAAAGCTTGGCATGATCCTCAGTACGAAAGGACTTTTCAGCCTTGTCTGATCAAGACAATCCCTATCCTTCTCCCTTCTTGTCTCCCAACAGAGCCCCTCTGCCCTCTGCTGTCCAAATGCACTGCAGTGTTGATAGGATCTATACTCTCATTCCTTCGTATCCTGACTTGTCCTGTTGCTTCTATGCTCTTTTTTCACCTTTATCCATGAAATTCCACTCATTCTTTCAAAACTCGGTTCAAGTATTGTTCAAGTATTGTTCTCTCTATTGTGCTTTCCATAATATTATCTTTATGCTTCTCTGATAGCCTTTATGAAGTTGCTGTCTAATTATTTACAGATCATCTTTTCCAGTAGACTATGTTCCATGAAGAAATGAGTTATGCTTTATTTTGTAGTCTCAGCACCTAAGTTAGTATCTATTTATTTTGTAGTCTCAGCACCTAAGTTGATGTAAATATTCAAACATTTTGGTATGTTTTTATAATAAAACAATATTTTAAAATTAAATGTCCTCTCATTGAGTGCTAGGATTATTTACATGTTTATTAAATCTATGCCTCTGAAGGAAATGCTGATGCTGATTAAATAACTTTCATCTTATTACATAAGAAAGAATAATCCAAAAGATCTAAGCCATTTGCTTTTCCCCTGGGCAAGCACTGAAACAATGGATTTAATCTGCAAGACAGACAGTTTAGGTTGCATAGGAGAAAAATTCCCAAACAATGAAGTCTGTTAAAAGCTAAAGGTTTCTAGAAATCTTAAACTGTAGACAAGATAAGTATTTTCATCCAGAAATGGTTGAACTAACTAATACTAAGCCAACACAGAGATGTGCTGCATGATCCAACTGGCCATCTCCTGTTCCTTTGACTATCATCTTTGTCCTTGGGGAAAATAGCATCTGAATAGCCCTAGTTTTAATCTCTCTTGTGTGTGTGTGTGTGGGGGGGGGGTGTTTGTGTGTGTGTGTGTGTGTGTGTGTGTGTGTGTGCTAAACTTAATCTGCGGTTTAAGAGTTTGTATAGGGTAACACTTTCAAACTAGGACTCATTGTAAGTACACGTATGCAGTTAGTAGCATCTGGTTTAGAAGATGTTAGTAGTGTAACTAGTTAAGACAAAGAGAATGAAGAAGTCTCACTTGTGAAAAACAATGCTTAAGCCAACTACAACTAGCAATTAATGCAGGTATAAGAAAATTGCTAGTTCACATAATAATTAAGTTGACTTCATGTTTTATATTTTGACTCAACATGTTCAGAAACTACTATATTTACCTTGGTTTTCCTTAAAAACTCTCTCAGGAAAGCCCACAGTCTATGGGCTGCTGTATAAACCCATCCTTTCCCCAAAAACTGTCCAAAATGAACAAAAAGATGCAAAAATAGGAGTGGAAATGAATTCAATTGTCATTAAGAGTTAGAAACAACGCCACCCTCGCCTACTGATCTAATAATAAAAACCTGCAGTGTTTATCCATCTGTTTAAGGTTCACAATCAGAAGTAGAGCTGCCAAAATGAAATAGTCTCTGGGCTGGGGCCGGACTAGGCAGCCCCTATCTCCTCTCTGGCTCCTCAGGAGGACAGAACTTCAAGACCCCTATTCCCAGCCTCTCGGGAAGATCAATGACCTATTGAAGTCTGCATCTTCTGCCCCAACATTCCAAGGAGCTTCTCTCTCCAGACCAAGGTTGTGCAGCCCCTGTCCCAGCACTCCAGGGCGTAGGTTGGCAAACAACAAAGGCACTTCCCACAGATCGCATCCTGACTCAAGGTCCTGCAGCTGCCAGCAAAAAATCTCCCTTCTTGTTGTCAACGTCTACCTCCCTAGCTGAGCCCTATGTATCTCCTACCGCCTCACCGACAAGCTGCGATTTCCCGGACCTAACTTGTTGGGTCTCAGAACCGCCCAGGAGCTCAAGATGCTCCTGTCCCTCTCTGCTCTCCCTTCCCTCCAGGGAGCTCTTTCCCTACCCTAATAAAGCCGCTTTAACCTCACGTTTTTGTCTCAATCCTGTCTCCGTTCAGTATCTCAGTGTTGACTCTCAGTCTCCTTATTTCTAATTTATTTATTTAAGCAAATTCCATATTATTTCCTTAGGTCAGGCCTCAAAAAAAAATCTGAGGGTTTTTTTGTGTGTGTGAGGGGGGGATAGTAAACGCTTTCTAGGACTAATCTTTTTCCAGGGCTCTTAAAAAAATGGAAGCTAATTGACAAATAAAATAGCTTTTGTATACTTGAAATTTCCACGTAAAATCACCTGAACTAATCTACCCCCAATGTAGGCACCTCTAAGCATTTAACAGGCATCAATTAATTGGGTTACAGAAGTTTTGTGGGGTTTTCCCCCTAGTGTTCGTGAAACTTCTTAGTGAGAAAATAGCTTGAAAGAAATATAAAAATGAAATTTTGTAATCTTCCCTTCCTACACTTGCAACTTTATAAATTCTGAGAATTCTTTATTCCCTTGGGTACGTACAATAAGCAACAGGGAAACAAGTAAAACACACACCCCTTTGGAACAGATGTTGTTCACCATCTTCTGTTCCCAACTCAAAGGGTGTTTCTGTGCTCCCTCTCTCAGACCTCTTTATTTGTGCTTCACATGCACTTCTAATGAGATCTCCCCCACCCCTTGGAGCCAAAATAAGAGCCAGAAAAATTAAAAAGGAAAACAGAGGAGAAAGTTTAGCAATAAGCAGGATCCATTGTTAATCAAGTAGAGGTAATCCTTCCTGTTCAAGTTTATTCTTCAGTTGTAGAGATCGCGTTTGTTGAAAGTAACTTTCATTTCATCGTACAAATTTTGGGGGGCATTATTTGATAAAAGGGCAATCTTAGTATTTCTTGGGCTCTAAGTTTCATTACCACCACTGGTCTGTCAGTTTGTTGTACTGTGGTGGCTAGTGTGTTGTTGTGATGTTGGAAGTTATGTCAGCAATTTTTCAAATACCAGCAGGGTCACCCAAAGTGAACAGGAAACTCAGTAGTGCCTCCAGACTAAGGACAGACTACAAAGAAGGCATCGCTATCTGGATCTTACTGCTTCTGAGTAATTATTTACTAGCCACCTTATTGATAGCATCAGAACATGGTCAGATACTGAAGACCTCATGAATAGAAGCAGAACATTGTCAGAGATAGTGCCAGAAGATAAGCCCATCAGCTTGGAAGACACTCAGAATAACAGAAAGTGCTGCCTTCTTAAAGTGGTATTGACTATAACGACATGGGTTTAGTAAAGCCTGTGTGAATAAAGGCTTCGAGACCTTCATTTACTGATGGGGCATGATCCAAAATGAGAAGAAACAGCTGTAAGTATCCATTAATAATTGGAACTTGGAATGTAGGCAGTATGAACATAGGAAGTTGAAAATTGTCAAAATGAAATGGAACACATAAAAAATCTATATTCTAGTTATTTGTGAGCTGAAGTAGACCAGTACTGGCCATTTTGAATCAGAAAATTATATGCTGGGAATGACAGATTTGGGAGGAATGATGTTGCATTCATTGTCATAAAGGACATTTCAATATCTATCCTGAAGTACATCCCTATCTGTGATAGGATAACATCTATCTGGATACAAGGAAATCCAGTCAGTACAACTAGTATTCAAATGTACGGACCTACCACTAAAGAGAGTGATGCAGAAATTGAATTCTACCTCTTCAGTTTGTAGCTGAGAAAACATGCCATCAAGGTGCATTGATAATTATTGGCAATTGGAATGAAAAAGTAGGAAGGAACAGTAGTTCAATATATGGCTGTGGTGATAGAATGGAAGCTGGAGATGGCATTATAGAATTTACAAGACAAACAACTTGCTCATAGCAAATACCCTTTTCAACACAAAAAACTAGACGCATGCACTTCCATCTCTTGATGAAATACACAGCTGTCATGTTGACTACATCTGCACAGACACCCAACTATGTGGACCCTAATAAACCCTGAAGAGCCTTGAGGAGAACAGAAAGTCCAGAACATTTCATCATGATCATGAAGAAATTGTACATGGATCAAGAGGCCCTTGTGGTTTAAAATTAGGAAAGGTATGCGTGAATTATAGAACATTATCACATGCAAATAAAATTTTGCTGAATGTCATCCAGCAACAGTTGCAGCAGTACACTGACAGAGAATTTCCGGAAATTCAGACCAGATTCAGAACAGGATGTGGAACAAGGGCTATCATTGCTAATGTCAGATGGATCTTGTTTGAAAGCAGAAGATACTAGAACCATGTTTACCTGTGTTCTATTGACATTGCCAGGTCATTCGATGGTGCGGTTCATAAGAAACTATGGGTAACCATGAGAAGAAAGGGAATTCCAGAAGACTCAATTGTGCCCAGGTGGAACACATATGTGGATCAAGATGCAGTTGTACTAACAGAATAAGTAAATAATACATAGTTTAAAAGCAGGAAAGGTGTGAGTCAGTTGTATACTCATACCATGCTTGTTCAATCTATATGCTGAACAAATCATCAGAGAAACTGGCTTAATGATGAAGCGTTTGCTGTCAGGTTGGTAGGCAGATGATACAACCTTACTGGCTGAAAGTGAAGATGTCTTGAAGCACGTACTGCTGGAGATCAAGGAGTGCAGCCTTCAGTACACAACTCAATGTAAAGAAAACCCAAATCCTCACAACTGGTCCAATAGGGTCCAGCTGGACAGTTTGAACCACTGAGCTTTTGGTCAGCAGCCAAGTGCTTAACCACGGCACCACGCAGACACCTAAGAAAATGGGTACTCCAAAGAAGATCCAGGATATTTCCATCTCTTGAGAAAATTGAAATGGCTTTAAATAGTTTACTGTTTTATTACGTCATTAACTTTTATTATATCATTTCATCTATTGTTAAAAAACCCTCAAACTCACTGCCCTTGAGTTGATTCTGATTCAGAGTGCCCCTACAGGACAAAGTGGAACTGCCCCTGGTGGGCTTCTGAGACTGTAATTATGGAGTGGAAGGCCTCGTCTTTCTCCTGCAGACTGGCTGGTAGTTTCAAACTGCTGACCTTGTGGTTAGCAGCTCAATGTTTAGTCCACCACTCCAGCAGGGCTTTTTATTTATACTATACATAAACCATCAAATTCCATTTCCCCACACACTTTGGTTTGCTTTGTCTTCTGTTTTATTTTCACATGTACTATAAATCTCACAATACATTGTTGTTATTTTTGACTTAAACAACCAACAATCTTTTAAAAGTTGACTTTGTTAGTTGCCATTGAATTGATGCGTACTCATGCCACCCTGGATGTCCAGAGAGTAACTACTCCATAAAGTTTCTAAGGCCTCTACTTTTTGGAAGCAGACTGTATGATGTTATACGAGATTGTATTCATCCTGCATGATTTTCCTATTTGTGTTCTTCATTTCCTTATGCAGGATCAGGATTCTTCCTGCGAAGAAGTTGTCACACTTCTTTCGGTGCAAGAGCGTAGGAGAGGGATTCTCTTGGCTTTCAGTTATCTGTAAATGCTTTTGCTTCACCTCCCTTTGCAAAGGATATTGCCACTGAATATAGAATTCTACATTGGCAGATTTTGTTTTGTTATGTTGAGTACTTGAAATCTGTCCTTTCATTGTCTTCTGGCATTCATTGTTTCTAGAAGTTGTCACTTTTGTAAATCATTGTTCCCTGAATATGTTGTAATGTTTTCTCACTAGCTTTGTCTCAGCATTCTGTCATTGCTTCTCAGAACTTTAACTATGATGAGCTTTGTTGTGATTTTCATTGTATTTATCCACCTTAGATTTTCCTGAGCTTCTTATATTTGTGATATTGTCTTTAATTACTTTGGGGAATTCTTGGAAATTATCTGTTCAGAATTTTTTCTGCCCTGTTTTTGCTTACTTCTCTTTCAGGACGTCAATTACACAAACATTAGGCTAATTGAATCTGTCCTACAGTTCTTGGATTAATTGTTGTTGTTTGCTTACTCTTTTTCTCTAAACCATTTTATTAGGAGCTAATCCAGACATCATACCATTCCATAGTTCAATAATACCAAACAGTGTTGTACATTCACTACCACAGTCAGCTTCAAAATATTTTCTTCCTTCTTGACCTCCTTAAGATCAGCTCCCCCTTACCACCACCCGCCAACTTCCCCTGCGGTACCCCGCCAGGAACCCTTATTCTAGTTATTATCTTTATAGAGTCTCCTATCCTGGGTTCATAAAGTATATCAAAAGAGAACAAGTGGCAATATTTTAACCATTCAAGTCCGATTTATCTTTTTTTCAGATTTATTCTTTTAATCTAAACATTTAAACACTTTATTACTTCTTCTGTTTCATTTTCAATATTTTCTGTTGACCATTTTTCAAGTTCACTGATTGCCTTTTGTGCTGTGTTCATTCGATTATTTTGCCTGTGGAAAGAGGTCTTAATGTTTTAGGCTATACTTATTCATTATTGGATATCTTTTTTCCCCCGATACTTTATACGTCACATGTCTGCTAAAATTCCCAGTCTATATTGTTATCTTTGCTTGTTGTCCTCTTCCAATGGATCCTTGAGGCTTTTTATTATACTTAGTTTTACTCTCGGTAGTATCATCGTCAAGGTCATTTTTCCAGTTACTTCTATTGACTCTTGACCGAAGTTTTCCTGCACCTTGGAGAGCCTTGTATTTTCTATTGCAGGCCACCCAGTGTGTGGGCAGAGTCAAGTCTGAAGTCACCTCCACAGAAGAGCCCTTGAAGGTGGGGGCTTCGAATACCAGTGGGTATTTGGGTGGGGGTGTTCTTGGTTATAGCTTTAGTCTGACTCATTTCATTACTGATGCCAGCTCTTTGGAGGGCAAGACCGGGTCTTTCTCTTTAGCAGGGCTATGGGTCTGATCATAAGAAATAACTAGCAGATCTGCAGGTGGATGTCATATTTCTAAACTGTGAAAGAGCTCCTTAATTGTCCAGATGGCAGATTTGGGGATCACTAGAAGGTTCTCTATGCTTTCAGTCCAGCCCTTGGATTCCTGTGCCTGGGGAGATCTTAGCTTCCCTTGCTGCTCCCTGCTCTGGAGAAGGCTGCCCTACACTCAGAGAAGACCTAGGGTTTTGTTTGTTTGTTGGCTTTTTGCTATTGTTTTATTCCTTGTCTTCTGCCCTGCTAGAAATAAGAACAGCCCCGAGTCTTTCCTTTCCTTTAAGGTTCTTGTTTATTTCCTGCCCACTTTCTCTTTAATCCATCCATCCATTCATTTGCATGTATATGTATACATATATATTTAATGTAGGAAAATTTAAAATAACTTCTTATTGATGCAGCGGCTCTCAACCTGTGGGTCTCGACCCCTTTGGGGGTCAAACGACTCTTCCACAGGGGTCGCCTGATGCATAACAGTAGCAAAATTATAGTTATGACATAGCAACGAAAATAATTTTATGGTTGGGTGGGGGCGGTCACCACAACATGACGAACTGTATTAAAGGGTCAGGGCATTGGGAAGGTTGAGAACCACTGATCTAATGGATGATGTCCTCTCCTGTATACCTTCAAATGACCAAAAATATCAATTGGTGATTATATCCTTCACATGTAGAGTATAATTCTGGCTTTCCTAAGGAAATATGAGATTTGCTTTCACCTTTTTTCTGTGTGCATAGGGTGTTTTAAAATGAAGATTCCCTAGCTTGTATGGTATTTTCTACCTCGTCAAATCTACAATAACCAATATTTAAATTTGATTAGTTCACAGATAACGTTGTCCCTTATTGCCCACCAAAGAGGAATAAAAGTCATATAATGAAAACAATAAGTTAAATTAATGTATTGAAACTTGTGTAACAATAAGAACTAATGATAGTTATATGACAGTTCTTGCCTGTCTATACCACAATGTTGAGATTTTAAAGTGTCATCAGTATATTTCATATCAGCTGAGTTTATCGGAAGTGACTAAAGTGAAATGACTAAATATAAACATGAAGCAAAGGCAGTTTTGCAAAGATCATCGAAAATGAAATTAGTAACTTTTATCCTTTTATATGAAGGGGCTTCATAAAATCCATGGAAAGTGGAATTAAATGGCAGTGGACTTTTCCCAGGCACTTTTTGAAGCCCCCCTATCACGTATTGTGCTTGATTTAATTTTGTCACCATAATCTTCTTGCAAGTTAAGTTGACACTTTTCCTAGAAGAGTATACAATGTTGAAACCATTGCTGTTGTTCATTGACTCCACCTGAAAGTGACACCATGTGTGGCAGAGTGGAACTGCCTTGTAGGGCTCCCAAGGCTATGACCTCTCTGAAGCGAGTCACCAAGCGTGCCAGCTGTGTAAGTTTTAATTGCCAGCCTTTGGACTAGTCCTGGGGAGCTTCACTTCATCAGACACATCGAATGCTTCCTTTTCATATCATGTGAGGAAAATGAATCATGTGTCTTTACACTTTGGGTTTGGCCCAGTACATTCTGATTCCATCTGTCAGTCTCTAGGATTTTGGCCATCATTAACACTATCTCTGCTCTTTCTAACTTGGCCCTGTTAAGGGAATAAGGGTGGGTTGCTGTGGCATGTATCTGACTGTTGGTTTAAAAAGGTAATGTGTTAGTGTGGGTTGAGTAGAGAAACAAATCCAGAGACACTCATATGTGTATAAGAAAGAGCAATTGTATATTAAGAAAACATCCCAGCCCAATCCAAATCAAGTCCATAAGTCCGATATTAGCCCATAAATCCCATACCAGTCTATAATTCCTCTTCGGATGCAAGCAACACATGCTATGGTGCCAAATACAGGAAAACCGGGTCCAGGGGCAGTGGAAGCATCTCAGCCCTCGTGTGGGTCTCCATGTGGCTCCTACAGCTCCAGAGCTCTGCCTGCATCCATGTAGCTCCATATGACTTGTAACAGAAAGGTATAGCAGGGAGAGTGTGAATCTGGCCTCCAAAGGGCTATTTATCTTCATATTGCCCCCAAATGAGGTCATCATGCTTCAACCTGATTGACAGTCTTAAACTCCACCCTTTCACTCCTAATAGTCTCAAGTTGAGACCAGATTATGTAACTATCACAGGTAAGGATGGTGCCATAAATTTGTTGTTGTTGTAGTTAGCTGCCTTTGAATCTCTCCTGACTCCCAGCCATGCTCTGTGTGTAGACCAGAACTGACCCCTAGTGAGTTCTAAGCAAGTGATTGTGGGAAAGCAGATCGCCAGGCCTGTCTTTCAAGGTACATCTGGGTGAGTTCAAACCACCAGCCTCTCAGCTGGCATGTCAGTGCTTCACTGTCTGTGCCACCCCTGCCAATACCAGGGGGCTCCAAAAATGCTGCGGAAATGTTCTATTATCGTTTAATCCATTGTCCGTGAACTTTTTGAAGTTATAGTCCAACTATACAATCATACTATCACTTGCTATTGTAAAAGACCAAGTGTCTGTAATCTTATCTTATTTCATACATCATCCTAAAAATTCTTTTTGCCCAAATATTCACTCTGTTTGACTCTCTTATATACATTAGGTTGAAAACCTCTATAAACACCAACAAAATTTTGACTAATGGAGGTGCTCAACGAATATTCATTTCCTTTCCTCCTTATTCAGAGCTCTGGTGGAACTGTGGCACCTGCTTGCCCTACTTCCATCCATTCTGCTTTTTTGTTAAAGAGAGAGAGAGAGGCAGAGAAGGAACTAGGTTGTTATAGTGCAAGAAATGAATATCTGCTGTCAAATGACTGAGAATTGTATTCACAGTGTTTCATAATTCTTTAAGCCTTCCTCTTTGCTGCATTTTTTGTGTGATTAATCAGTGCCTTTCCTCCCTTCTGGTAAGTTTTGAAATGCTGATAAAATAGGTCTTTGTCTTCATCATATAAGTAGAGGAAAGAGGATAAGATTTTGAGTCAAATCCTAGATGTGTTACAGCTCGGTCATTAATCAAGACTCTGGGCAAGCAATTTGATTTTCGGGGCACATCAGTTTCTTTACATGTAAAAGGAGAAACTGCCTTCTTCGTGTAAAGATTGTTAGGATTGTAGGGAAATAGATCTACATGCATATAGTTATAGGTTTAGTATAAAGGCAGCAGATGGACATTGGACCGCCACTTAAGTACTTACTCAGTGCAAGAACACATTGTTCTATTAAATTGGCATTCCTTGATGCACACCTTCCCAGCATGATCGCTGGGGAGAAATGTGTGCATAAGCAAATGTGGTGAAGAAAGCTGATGGTGCCCAGCTATCAAAAGATATAGCATCTGAGGGTCTTAAAGGCTTGCAGATAAACAAGCGGCCATCTAGCTCAGAAGCATCAAAGCCCACATGGAAGAAGCACACCAGCCTGTGTGACCATGAGGTGTAGAAGGGACCAGGTATCAGACATCAAAGAATAAAAAATCATATCAGTGGGTACCCACTTTCCCGATCTGATCACTGAAGACAAACGTGTGCATAAACAAATATGAAGAAAGCTGATGGTGCCCAGCTATCAAAAGATATAGCGTCTGGGGTCTTAAAGGCTTGAAGATAAACAAACGGCCATCTATCTCAGAAGCAACAAAGCCCACATGGAAGAAGCACATCAGCCTGTGTGACCACGAAGTGTTGAAGGGATCAGGTGTCAGGCATCAAAGAACGAAAAATCATATCATTCTAAATGAGTGTAAGTGCAGAGTGGAGACTTAAAGTCCATCGGTAGGCAACTGTTGTGGGGAGGAGATGAGCCAGCCAGGGTGCAGGTTAGCAATGATGAAACAGGGTGCAGGGTAGCAATGATGAAACACATAACTTTCCTCTAGTTCTTGAATGCTTCCTCCCCACCACTTTCATGATCCCAATTCTACCCTACAAATCTGGCTAGACCAGAGGGTGTACATTGGTACAGATAGCAACTGGAAACACAGGGAATCCAGGACAGATGATCCCTTCAGGACCAGTGGGGAGAGGGTGATGCCTGGAGGGTGGAGGGAATGTGGGGTGGAAAGGGAGAACCGATTACAAGAATCTACGTATAACCTCCTCCCTGGGGGATGATGGACAACACAGAAAGGGGCGAGGGGAGATGTTGGACATTTATGAATTATGAAGGGTTCATGATGGAGGGGGAAGGGAAAGGAGGGGCAAAAATGAGGAGCTGATATTAAGGGCTCAAGTAGAAGGCAAATGTTTTGAGAATGATGATGGCAACAAATGTACAAATGTGCTTGACACAATGGATTCATGTATGGACTGTGATAAGAATAGTATGAACCCCCAATAAAATGATTTTTTTAAAAAGATCGTTTGATGATTGGAAGCAGCTTTTTTTGAGCCAATTGAACAAATGCTAGTCCTTGTTACAACAGAGTGCTTCAAGTGCTCTCCTTTCCTTATAAACTTTGACCAATGGCTGGTTGGATGAGGAAGGAAGATGAAGAAAAATAGAGATTACTTAAATTGATAAGCCCAAGAACATTGGTTTCAGCATGCCCCTCATTGCACCTGGAGATCACAGCAAGCATATCAGCTTTGTGGGTGAGAGAAGGGTTATAGAACATAAAGTTCAAAAGTTCTGTCTATGGTGTTCATTTGTGGCTTTAATACACATCAGTATTGCTTAAAATTGTAGCCTAATGGATAGTTTTTGATACTTACGCTTCTAAATAGGTGTGTTTGGGAGTTTTGAGTTCTGAATGGGTTTTCGTAAGCAGCAGTGGAAGGACCCTGGTGGCGTGGGGTTTCCTAGTTGGACTAGTACCATCAGGCCCGCAGTGGGAAGCCAAGAGCTGGTCCCGGAGGAGGACAAGGCTGGGGCTTTCCGCTCTTGTCCAGCATTGCAGTCTCAGAGACACACAGGGTTGCTCTGAGTCGGAACTGACAAGATGGCAGGATGGTTTTGTTCCTTTGAGCACCCAATGAGTGTACAATCAAATGTACTCGATGAATGAGTGAATGATTTCACATGCTTAAAAAAAAAAAATTCCCACTTGATTTTCTTACTGAAAGACATTGTGGTGGTGTTGAATGTAAAGTGCATTACTAAAAGAGCAACTATTAAAAATTCCCAGTGAACTTTTGTTTTGAAATTGGAGCTATAACCCTCGGGGTTAGTTTGAGTATCCATCCCTCAGGATGGGAATACCCCCGTGTGTATATATCACGTTCTCATGTTAGCATAGTCTTACCCATTTCGTAGTATGAGGTGTTAGTTTTGTTGATTTTGTTTCTAGATAGGAACTGCCACTCATCTGTCAGTTTGTCACACTGTGGGTGATGTGTATGTTTCTATAATACTAGAAGGATGCCACTAATATTTCAAATACCAACAGGATCATCTATGGTATACAGATTTCAGCAGAGCTTCTAGACTCAAACACCAGGAAGAAAGGCCTGGTGATCAGTTTACAAAAAGTTGTCATTGCTGTTATTGGTTGGTGAGTCCATGCTGACTTATGGCAACCCCACGGGTGCACAATAGTATTGCTTGATTTAGCTTTCAAGGGCATGCCCTTTTGGAAGCAGACCACATCTATAGGGGCTTTCAACCACCAAACGATCAGCTAGTTGTTAAGTACTTCACAGCTTGTGACCTCCAGCCCCAAACCAAACTCACTGTCATCCAGTTGATTCCAACTCATAGTGACCCTGTAGGACAGGGTAGACCTGCCCTGTGCGTTTCTGAGACTGTAACTCTTTATGAGAGGAGAACGCCCTGTCTGTCTCCTGAGCAGCTGCTGGTCTTCCAAACTTCAGATCTTTCAGATCAAAACCCAACACTTAACCATAGTGCCACCTTATAGATCACAAGACAACATTGTCCATCTGCCTTGCATTTGGGCATGTCACCGGGAGGGATACATCTGGAGGAAGGGCCAAGGAGGGTGAGGGAAATTGATAGTGCCATGGGTTGGTACAGTGGCTGCAGCGAGGGACTCAAAAATGCCACGGCTGTGAGGATGATGCAGGACTGGGCAGTGTTTAGTTCTGTTGAATGTAAGGTCACCGCCAGTGAGTACAAGACCTCAGCCAGTTAATAGAACGGGGACCCCAGCCCGCTTCTGTCAGGCTCTGACAATCCATGATGTTTAACTTCATCATCTCGCTTCCTCAGTGCATGAGTAAAATGGTGACCAGCCACGTGGCATTGTGCACTATCACAAAAACCCCCAATGAAAACAACTGTCATCCAGTCAATTCCGACTCAAGGCACCCTTCCTAGTGCAGAGCAGACTGTGCTCCCTGGGGTTTCAGGTGGTAGTGGCTCTAAAGCAGTGTCACGTGACCTTCTTAGGCTCTCCAGGTGGATTCGGAAGGCAGCCTTTGGATTAGGCGGCTAGCTCTTAATCATCGAGCCTCCCAGGGATCTCTAGTACACTTGAGATGCTTTTGAACAAGCCTAAAGTTGCTATTGTTATCTCATTCACTGCTATTTAGAGCATAAGGTTTGGGATCTGTTCCTTACCATGGCACAGTTTTGTTTTTCCCTCTCAAGCCATACAGATTCGTAGAGGGCTGGCAGATCTAGACCAGATCCTAGTAAGCTTCCATAATGACTTCAGGTATTACTTCCCTTTCTTCTCTGAAGCCATCCCTAATCCTGGATCCTACTGTGGATTAAGCACTGGGCTACTAAACACAAGGTTGGTGGTTCCAACCCATCAGACTCTCCGTGGGAGACTGGTGAAAGGCTCTCAAAAAGATCTATCTATCACCTATGAAACCCTGAAGAGCAGTTCTACTCTGTCCTAGGCACTCACTGGGTGGGAATTGACTAGATGTTAGTGAGTTCGCCTTCAAAACCGGTGACCTTCAGGGTTTCTGCCTGCTTTTCCCCATTGGAATGCTGCTTACTTGGTGATCCTTGCTGTGCCATAAACCAAACCCAGAACCAAACTCGCTGCCATCAAGTCAATGACACCTCATAGGAATCCTATCGGGACAGTATATTGGGCCCTATGATTTTATAGCATCACCGAAGACTCTTGGAGTAAGAAAATGTAGAGATTGAGTACATAAATAATAAGTTAATTCTTTTAACATCTTTTCTCTCATTTCTTTGAGTACTATAACCATTCTCATTTCAGTAACATTTGCGGTGAATTTTTTTAAAGTCTCCAAATTAAGGATATGGGTGAATTATGACTTTCCTTCTTCTCACCTAACTCCAGCTTTCTTGATTTTTCTCCCCCATCGAGTTTTCTTCCTCCCATGTAGCCCTCTCCACAGATGATGTCCTTTTAGTGGTGCGTTTTTGGTCCATGTACTCAGTTTGTTCAAGACGACAGCATTTTCCTTACATGCTTATTAACCTGAGCTTCGACATGATTGGCACGTTATGAACTCCAGCTGTAAAAGGCTCCTAGTGGGCTTTCCTTCCCGCAGGCACCCAGTACTCTGCTTTGCTCCCTATGGCGGAGCCTCGGTCACTGCTCTTTTCATCCTGGATTCTCTCCGGTTTTCCACCCGCTCTTCCCCTCCATTTCTTTCTTTCTTTTTTTAATCATTTTATTGGGGCTCATACAGTTCATCACAATCCATACATACATCAATTGTGTAAAGCACATTTCTATCGGTTGGAATTTCCCAGCCCCTCAAATATCCCTCGGATAATCCTCAGGTCTCAAAAAGTGACAGGCCCTGAAATATTTCCAGTTTCTCCTGACTTCTGGTTTGAACCTCTCCATCCATCTGGGTTCCCAGTGCACTTCAGGGCATCGCAACCCCTCCCTTCCCACACTCTGTAAAGATGTTATTTTCCAGATAGCATCAGGTCGTTTCCTGTATTTCACACAGGCGCACAAGCCTTTGTATCTCTGCAATGACTATTCCGTTTCTCTGACTCCAACTCAATGTGACCGTTCAGTGTCGGACTGGGGTTATGAAGCCGAAACAGTTCTTCATCCTCACAGCTTTAAATTCAAGATGGAATGACTGCTCACTCCTGGCCATTGCAGGGAACTCATGCAGATAGAAAGTACAACAGCAATAAGGAGCCCAGGGCCCAGCAGTGCAAACAAGGAAAATACCCCTATGATGTTTCTACACCAGATTTCCAGAGTTGACCCTGAGTGTTGGGGTCTTTCAAATCCCACTAGGTGCCAAGCTTGGAGGTCTGTGAAGCCCTTTCCTTGATTAGCTCAGTGACTAACTACTGTGTAGGCCTTTTCTGGGAACCGCCCAGTAGGAACACTCAGAGAGGAAAAAGGGTCCATTGAAATGTGCAAGATCTAGCTCACGTCTGGCCACCATCATTGTAGCAGCCACCTCAGGCTTGGTACCACCCTTCTTCCTTTTGGTTAGCAAGCATGGGTGATGGATAACTTTGCATATCTAGATAAAGCCAAAACCAAATGCACTGCCATCGAATGAATGCCGACTCATAATGACCCTCTAGGGTAGAACTGCCCCTGTGGGTTTCCAAGACTGTAACTGTTCATTAGAGTGGAAAGCCCTATCTTCCTCCCATGAATTGCTGGTGGTTTTGAACTGCAGACCTTGCGGATTACAGCACAACAGGCAACCACTATGGCATTAGGGCTCCTATATGTCAAGATACGTAGTCGCTAGATGTCTTCTATCTGTCCCCACTGGTGATGCTGCCACTGCCCTTACCCCTACATCCCTATCTCAAGGACAGAGTGGTGCAACTGCCTCTTCACTCCTATGACGTTCCCAGGACCACTTAGGTGGCCCTTTGTCTTCAGGCTGTTTTCTTCTCCGTCCCACCCTCTGAACGCCTGTGGTTTCTCATTTCTGCTAGTGCCCTTCTCAAGCTCAGCTGTTCTAAAGCTTCTTCCCTCATCAGAGTCACGCTCTTCATTGATGGGGTGAGGACAACATCAGTGAGAGAAGCACCACCCACGAGTTCGCTGACCCTGGACAAATTACTTAGCCATTTTGGACCTCAAGTTCTTCAGCTTCAAGGGGAGATCATAATAATACCAAACAATCCTTAAATTCCCATGGGTTAGGACCACACACATTTCTTTCTTGCGTGTCGTACCTGTGGGCTGTGGGCAGGTACAGTTCTCTTCCACCTGTCTTTATTCAGGGGTGCAGACTGAAGGGGCAGCCCCCGTGGCACTGCGGGGTAAGCATTGAACTGCTAAGTGAAAAACCTCTGTTTCAAACCCACCAGCCGTGCTTCAGGAGAAAGGTGAGGCTGTCTGCACAGCCTCGGAAACCCCACAGAGGGTTGCTATGAAACTACTGGATGGCAGTGCATTTGGTCTGGGTTTCGTTTTTCATGGTCGGCATTATGATAAAGCCTCTGCGTGCCTCTTACATTTTCTCCTGGGAGGTGGCATAGGTCACATCTACCCAGCTCTGTCCATCGTATGGCTGGACTGTGGGGTGCACATGCATGCTCTAACAGGAAGAGAGGTACGCCTGTGAATAAAGCAATCTATTATTCTCTCATGTCGGGTTCTTAGGATGAAGTAAAAATAAGGTATTCATGGTGAGAGTTGAGAAGACTGCCTTCCTCGCTGTCTGCCTCACAGTGAGGACTCAGTAAGGGTCAGTGTACTTGTCATTTGTATTAAGTCTTGTCAGGCACTGTGCTAAGCTCTCCACTGCCGAGTGCTCAAGAAAACCCTGTGAGGTTGTGATTAACCCTGTTTTCCAGATGAGTAAATTGGGCCTTGCCAAAGGTAGAAAACATTTTCACCCAGCGTTCAAGTGACAGACAGGCATTTTAAAACCCAGTCTGCCAGATTCAAGAACTTTTGCTCCTAACCTTTCTCTGTTCCAGGAAACATGTACAGGAAAGATTCCCCTTGGGAGCCGGGTTTTGCACTGCTGCTGCCACAACCCTTGCAGACTTTGAATGAATTACTTAGAATTACTGGGAATTGCCAAAGAAACACAACTGCCAAATTCCCAAGACTGGCCACAATGACCTTTAAGTGGGGTTCATGCCATTTGGTCAGGTTAGTCAAACAAGCAAACCCCAAGTCAAACTCACTGCCATGGACTCAATGGCACTCATGGACTCATAGCGACCCTCTAGGATAGGATTGACACTGTCCGTTTCTGAGACTGTAACTCTTCATGAGAGTAGAAATCCCCTGTCTTTCTCCTGCTGATTTTGAATCGCTGGCCTTGGAGTTAGCAGCCCAACAAGTAACTACTAGGCCACCAGGGTTCCTATTCCAACAACTGAGAAGACCAGCTCAGTTGTTAGTGCCGGATGCTGACTTTTTCAATCCCAGGTGTGTTAGTCCGGGTAGAGAAACAAATCCATAGAAACTATGTGTATAAGGGAGGGTTTTATATAAAAGGTAATTGTGCACTAAGCATCCTAACCCAGTCCAGTCCAAGCCCATATGTCCGATATTAACCCATATGTCTGATAGCGATCTATAAAGTCCTCTTAAGACTCATGAAACACATGCAGTGACGCTGAATGCAGGAAGATCACAGGCTTGTGGGTAGAAAGTCTTTGGATTCAGTGACATTGTAAGCATCTCACCGCTGGCATGGTTCTCCACGTGGTTTCTCCAGCACCCAGGGGTGCATCAGGGTAGGTTCATGTGGCTTCTCTTCAGGGATGTCTCTCAGGGAGTCAGCCTTGTCAGTAGAGAGGGAGCAGAGAGAGCAAGTCTCTTCCGCCTCTAAGGAGAAAACTGCCGGACTTCCTAGAATTCTCAGGAGACGGTCATGCCCACACAGAGGCCTTATTGTTTATATCTTGATTCACAGGCCAGACTCCACCCCATTCACTGGTAATCCTCTCAAACTGACACCAGATTATGTGACTACCATACCAGGTTCAGAAAGCAGAATGTATCTGCCATCCCCAGCTTTCCATAGATGAGTCCCCACTGCACCGTCCCAAGAAAATAGCCAGATGACACAGGGAGTCTAATGGACATCACTGGTGAGAGCCTTACCTAGATGTCCTCTTGTATCTTCTCTGTGGGAAAATGCTGGATTTAGGTACATCAGCATCTGTACTCATGTAAACCTGGGCAGGCTGTCCACTTTTTAAGACTTAGTGTTCAGGGTGTACCCTTAAGAAACTGCACTGACATCCGTGTTCACCTTATCAAGCCCAGGGCAGCCAGGCCACCTTGAATGAGGTTCGCTTGCAGTTTGTCTGCCTACCCTCACCCCACCACAAGGATATGAGCTTCCTGAGGATAGAGACCACATTTCTTGAACTTGATGCATTTTCCCCACAATGCTTATGAACTTGAGCATCATTAGAAGCTGCCAGAGAGACCATGCAAAGATGAATTAGAATGACCTCCTGTCTTGAGGAAGCTCAGTCTAGAAGCATCATCTCTCAGCTGTAAAAAGGAGACAGTGATGTCTTCCTCACTGAATTGTCATGAGAATTCAATCTAAGGAAAGGCCACATGGTGACCAGAGCATACTCGGGGCCCCGCCTGCCTGGCTTGTATCCCAGCTCACCGCTTCATGTCTGTCTAAACTGACTTCATTTACCTTTTGGGGCTTCCATTTTCTCATCTCCAGGGTGAGGATAATAAAAGTATTATTTCACAGACTCATCATGAGGACTAAATGAGTTAGTACAAGTGTTGAGCACATAGAATTCAGTAAGATTGACTTCTTAGCAGGTCTGGAAGCACCTGGAAGTCCCTGGCACAATGCTTCTCTAAGTGGACATCCTCAATGAGCTATGGCACGTGTGCCAGGAAGCAAATCAACACTCTGCTTCCCTCCTTGAAAGATTCTTGCAGCAAGGAGAGCAAACAAAACGTGTTCTTGGTGATAAAGCTGATTTGCATTCTGGCTCAAGTTGCCTGCCTCCTCCGTAGACAGAGTAGCACCAGTGAGCTTCGCAGGCCGCACCTGGAGTGTCCCTGGCTTGGACGGAGGCCTTCGGGAAATACAGGTATGTGCTTCACCTGGAAAAGCTCCCTATTTAAGGTTTCTTGCCAAAGTAACAAAATAAACTTCCTACTTGACCGATTCTGTATATGTCACACATTATAAATCTACCTTTTCTTATGTTTTGATCATTCTGTAGCTTGACAATGACTTAAGAGAACATCACACACTTTTGCTGTTCAAGCCCCCAAGTCATTTTTGGGAACAGAGTATGCTTTATGGGGTCGTCGTGTGATTTCTTGAATGGACTTTTCTAGGGTATGGAAGACACACGAGTAGTATCCTTATTTTCATTTGCCATCCTATTAGTATTTATTTACATATAAAAACATTTTTAAAAACTAGGAAACGGTTTTTCCTAGTGATATTTATTTGTATGAATAAGTTCAGAAGCTATGCCTATTTCCCCCACCCCTTAACCACCTAAGTATGGTGGTGTATCCTAGAAGGAAGTAATATATTAAGTGAAAAAATGCTTTTTACTTCATTTATAAACCAAAACAAAATTTGCTGCCATCGAGTCAATGCTGACTCTGTGACACCCTATGGGTTTTCTGAGACTGTAATTGTTTACAGGAGTAGAAAGCCCAGTCTTTCTCCCTCACAGCTGCTGGTGGCCTTGAACTGCCAACCATGC
>NW_022103928.1:22771403-22773501 GCF_000313985.2 Echinops telfairi
GACTCTCAAGTTACAGTGACCAAGACAGTGTGGTTCTGGATGCATATAGCACAGTGGGTCCCCTTTTCCCACCATGACAGAGCATGTAAGGGTTGGGGTTAGGGGGTCCTGTTTCCAATCTTCCACCACCTCCCACTTGGGAGGGAAACCCCACTCATCTCCTGTTCACCCCAGCACTATAGCCCGATTTGGACCTCTTCCCTCTCGGCCCTTTCTAGGCGCCCCCCACTGACCTCCGGGGAGTCTTCAAACCCTATCCTACTTTCCCCTGGTCTTCCCAGGACCTTGTGTTGTCCCACCAGCACCCCAGGCCCCAATGGCCAGGCCAGGATGTAGATGAGCAGGAGAAGGTGCCCCACAGCTGTTGGCTGCTGTTCCACTGAGGCCTCTATGCAGACCCCTAGACTTTTGGAGGTCATGGGTTTTCTGAGACTGTAATTGTTTACAGGAGTAGAAAGCCCAGTCTTTCTCCCTCACAGCTGCTGGTGGCCTTGAACTGCCAACCATGCAGATCCAGCCCAAAGCATAACCACTACATTACCAGTTCTCCTACACCAAATTTATTTACCATGAAATTAGTGATATTAACACACAATACAATGGTGAATATTTCAACTCAACCTAACTCAAAGTTAACTACTTGCCAACTTTTGGAAATAGATCCATTCTTTTTCAGTAAAATTTTTCCCTCTTTTTAATTTCTTCAAGTAGCGTATTTTTTATGAGAGGTTTTTTGTACTCATTTCAATTGAAAGCTTAAAGACATGCCAGTCGTTGTTCTGGGAAGGTTTGAATTGAAAGAGATTCCTGTTTCCTGACTTTAAAAAAAATAGATTTGCTGGATGATGGAGGAAACCTTCTGAGTGATGGGGCCGAGGAAGGCGACTGGGTCGCCTAAGATCCTGCTCAAAGTGGCATCATGAAGACGTGCAGGGAAGGTAGCAGCCCGCTGTCATTCCAAGGGAAAAGGGGTGTAGGCGGTGCAGTCTGAAATGTCTCAGGACACGGAGGAAAATTTATTCAAAAATAGAAAAGGGCCACTTGAAAATGCAAAAGAAAGTGGATATCCTAGGAACGAATTGGATGATTTTTTCAGACCTGGAGCCTTCCAGTCACCCTAAGGAACGGTCCCATAGCTCCACCTACTGCATAAAGGCAAAGAGGCAACATGTCTGTTAGAGAAACTCTGGTCCTCGCCCCAAGGTGGATTTTGGTTTTGTTTTGGTGGCGTTTTTTTTGCTGTTTGTTTTTCGGTCAAGCAGTCATTGAAACTCCTGTTACTGTGTTGTGGTTGTTTGTAATCATCATTTCTCTCCTCTTCCTATGAGCTTCATGTGTGAAAGATTGATAGGTATCATTGCAAAAGCTGACGCTTCAAAGAAATAAGAACTGATAATTTCGTGATTTGGCTGAGGTGTCTGGAAGCGCATGCACATAAAGTGCAGCTTAGATCTATGTGGCACGCGGATAAATGTATTCCAGGAGGACTGGAAAAGGAGGAGGCTGGCGTTGTAATACGGGGTTGGGAAGAAGAGCTGAGGTTTCCAAGACCTGAATTCTCTGGCACTAATTTGCGTGGTGCCTTGGGCAAGTTACTTAACTTTCTTTGTGTGCTGCAGTTTCTCCATTAGAAAAAATGAGGGTAATGGCAGATACCTTTTCTCTGCCTCATAGAATTCTTATCAGAATGATATAAGATCAAGTAATGCCCCACTTCTCCAGCCATTATACTTCTAGCCTCAGCCATCTGCTGTGAAATCTGAGCAGCTAGCAGAATAGGCTTGTGAGCAGCCAAAGATTAAAAATAAAAAGTCTCGTGACTTGGAATTCTATTAAACAAGCTTAGTGATTTTTGTTTTGTTTTGTTTATTGTCTCTCTTCCTCTTCCTCTGACTTCCTCTCCCTGTCTGCCCTGCCCTTTCTCTCTCTTTCCTCCCTTTCCCCTCTTGTTCCTTCCTGCACCTTGTTGGGGTCTGTCAGTTCCGACACACAGCGGCCCAGGTACAACAGGAGAGACACTGCCCAATTCTGCGCCGTGCTCAGCATGCTTCTTCTGAAGTGTGAGCTCCTTGGTGGCCTAGGACACTGATTCAGAGAA
>NW_022103928.1:22774873-22815945 GCF_000313985.2 Echinops telfairi
CTGAAGATCCAAGATCAGGGAATTAGACAACAAGTCTTCCCTCAGGCAAGACAGGCAGGTGGGCCTGTAGGTCGCAGACAGCAGGGTGGGGCAGCAACAGTCAGTAGTGTGGAAGCTTAGTTAAGCAGGCCCTGATGGGATCTCAAACTGATAAGATCCACCAGCCTCCAGTTCAAATGATGTACATACCAGTGGTTTGTTGAAGCAGGTCTCAAAGGAGCCTCAAGCTCTAGAAACATAATTCATGGGTTGACTCGGCCCACAGGTAAAGCAGCACACAGTTGAGGCAAAGAACTAGCTCAAGCAGCAGCATGCTGGTCCAATCACCAGTGAGGAAGAGAGGGGATTGCTGGCTGTGGAAATTATTTTTCTCGGTTACCTTCCATCAAGCTGTGACCTGATTAAACTCTGCCCACGTGCTCCTATAGTTGGCACTATAGCATCCTTGTCTATTCATACAATAAGAACAACATGCTTTTATAGAATGTCTTCAATATGTACTGCGTTTATAAATGTGAGCGTGAATAAATCCTGGAGTTCTTTCTGTGTCCACTATCTGATGGAAACAGCAACAGTGATACCCTATTGTTCTTTCGTTCTCTTCTGAACATTCAAATAAGGTAACTGTTGACTACAAACCCACTGCCCTCTGACTCGTAGCCACTCTTTATAGGGTTCTGAGGCTGTACATCTTTTCACAAGCAGACAGCCTCACTTTCTCCCGTTAGCAAACCAGGGCTTATCTAACAGTGCTTCCAGGGCTCCTTTAGTGCTGACTCTCAAACTCACTGCCAAGGAATGGCTTCTAATTCACAGTGACCCAAGAGAACAGGGTAGAACTGCACCTGTGGGTTTCAGAGACTGGAACTTTTTACAGGAGTAGAAAGCCACGTCTTTTCTCCCACATAGCAGCTGGTGATTTCGAACTGCTGACATTGTAGTTAGCAGCCCAATATGTAACCACATGTGACCATTACTCTCTCGTGTTCATCAGAACCTCTCAAACCATTTGAAAAGTCAGCCAGATTTTTGCTTGGTTTTGTTTTCCCTTGTCTGCCTCGCTCCATCTTTCCCTTTCTGCCTCCTTCCTTCCCTTGGATTTCTTGTTTTTCTTAGACCCTGACCACTATGGGATTTAACTATTATATGATACCTGTGCATAGTTAGAGCTACATACTCCCCACCCCGGTCTATACCCAATTCAACTAGATGTAGCCATTGATCACATACTTGGATGCTTCAGAGAGGTCAAGTTCTTACATAGTTTTCTAAACCTTTACTCTCACTTTTGCTATTTATATGGTTGTTGACTGATTATAATTGGCTAGCAGGTAATACTTTGGGAGAACCCTGAGTAAGTTAGTGATTAACAGTATACCCTCTGGCTCTGCCACTTGTCCATAAAACCCCCGGCATATCGTTAACCTCTCTGCCTTGTCAAAAGAGTCAAGCTAAGAAGCACAATACTGAAGAAGAAAAGAGTTGGAGGACTGACACCACCAGACTCTCAAGTTACAGTGACCAAGACAGTGTGGTCTTGGAGAAAGATCAGTGGGAATGAAGAGAGACCAGAAATAGACCAACATAGATGTAGCCGGTGGATCGTCAACAAAAGAACAGAGGCAATCCTTAAAAAAAGGACAGTCTTCAAAAAATGGTGCCGGAACAACTGGGCATTCACATGAAAAAGAACCTAAACGCAGACGTACATCTTTCATAAAGTGAATTCAATATAAAGCATAGACCTAAGTGTGATGCAAAACTATATATATTGGTTACCTGGGGTAAAGTTTCCCAACAAAATTCTTGTAGGACAGTCTGTGCCACCCTTAAAGGAGGAGGGGACCCGTTGTGATGACGAAAAATAATTCCTGAGTGCATTTTTCCTGGTCTTTTTTTACAAATACACTTTTCAGTTTTCTTAGACATTCATAATAAGCCCCCGTGATTATCCTGGGTCCTTTGGGAAAATCTATCAAGATTATGCCTTTGGAATCCTGTAATCTCTGAGCTGATATCTTTTCCTCTGAGAGAACTATTAAGTATTTTATTCTTAGGGAAGAGATTATAAAGTGCTGAGGATATGAGCCAAAATTAGCCTTACCATAGTTGTAGAAGACAAATATAAATGTAATTAAATACAGGAAGACCTAGAGTTATAAAATCAGAGGAAAGGCTGATGGGGATTCTCAAGGTGAAAGAATGGACAAGAAAATTAGTAGTCACTGCACCAAAAATAATTGACCAGTGTTCATCCATTTGGGGAGTTGGTATGTGAATAAGAACCACTAGTTCTGAAGGAAGAAATTCAAGCTTCACTTTAGGCATTTGTAAAATAAGGTTCCAGGACTTGATGGACAGCCAATTGAGACATTTCAACAAATGGATGCAGCACTGAAAGCACTTATTTGTCCATATCAAGAGATCATGGAAGACAGTGCCTTAACAAACTAACTGGAAGAGCTCCACATTCATGCCAATACCAAAGGGAGGCAATAAAATTGAATCTGAAAATTATTGAACAATATCATTATTATTGCATGCTAGCAAAATTTTTTGCTGGAGATAATTCAAAAATGGCTGTAGCTATGTATCAAACAGGAACTGCCAGAAGTTTGAGCCAGATTCAGAAAAAGATGTGGAACAATGGATAACATTGCTGATGGGTCTTGCCAGTGGGTCTTGGTCAAAATCAGAGACTATCAGAAAGATGTCTACCTGTGTTTTATTGATGACACAAAGACATTTGACTGTGTGGGTTATCACAATTAGAATTAATATTAAGAATAGAATTCCAGAATACTTAATTATCTCATATACATAGAGGAAAAGATCATTTGAACTGAACATGGGAATACTGCATTTTTTGTAATTGAAAAAGGTAGATGACAAGATTGTATACTTTTGCCATATTTACTCAATCTGTATGCTGAGCAAATAATCCAATATAAAGAAGAAAATGGCATCAGGATTTGAGTAAGAATCTTTAACAACCTGTGCTATGCAGATGGCACAAAAATGAGGGCAACTTAATTGTAGCCGTCAGAATGGGTTACACCTGAACTTGAAGAAAACAAGAATTCTCACAACTGGACTGGTCAACCAGAAAAGGTGAAGAAATTGAAGTTGTCAAGGATTTCATTCTTCTTGGATCAAAATTCACCACCTGGAGACCTCAATAAGAAATCGTGTACTGTATTGCACTGGACCAATCTGCTGGTAAAGACCTCTTTAAAATCTTCAAAAGCAAAGACTTCACCAAAGAATGCCTGACAAAAGCCACGATACTTTCAGTCACTTTATATATGCATGTGGAAGCCAGACAATGAAAGTGGAAGATTGAAGATGAATTGACATCTTTGAATTGGGACATTGGGGAAGAATATCTTAAACCACGGACTTCTCAAAAAATGAACAAATCGGTCTTCTAGGAAGTACACCAGAATATTCCTTAGAAGCAAGGATGGTGAGATGTTGTCTTGCTTACTTTGCACATGTCATCAGGAGAGACCAATTGCTAGAAAAGGACACCATGCTTGATCAGCAAAACAGTGATCTTCAATGAGATAGATTGACACAGTGGCTCCAGCAGGGTGCTCAAACAAGACTAGACCCAATATAAGGTTGCTATAAGTTAGAATTGTCTTGAAGGAACCTATTAACAGCAACATAATTGTAAACTACAGGATAAAAAAATGCTTGCCTTTGAAAGTAAATTGATGGATTGATTGTAATTACTTATCCTGGAACCATGTTTTTTAGTGTGTTTGTCCGTTCGTCCATTTGATAGTTATTAAACCTAAATCCAAACACTATGACCAATGTCATAGAGTCAGTTCTGACTCACAGCAACCCAGTATTGGGTTTTCCAAGACAGTAAATCTTTAAAGGAGTAGACAGCCTCATCTTTCTCCTGCAGAAGGGCTGGTAGGTTTGAACTGCTGACCTTGAAATTAGTAGTAATAGTCCATTGCTTTACCCACAGTGCCATGACAATATGCCAAATATGGTTCTGGGTGCTGAAAATATTGTCATTGATCAAGGAGTCACAGTTTCTGGACTCAAGAAGTCTGCATTCTTAGGGGAGACAAGCAGGAAAATGAGTACTACGACTTATGTTGTGTGAAAGCACCGAGTAATAAGAAGGGATCCAGAAAGACCTACTTTAGTAACAGTGATCAGGATATACAGCTCTAAGGACATAACATTGGAACCGAGACCCAACGAATGACAAGGAATCAGCATTGTAAAGAGCTGGGAAAGTGTTCCGGGCAGCTGGGAAAACTGTTTTATGTGTGCTGCTCCTTGTACCAGGCATTTCAGAAAATGCATGCAGTGTCTTCTCTCCAGCTGTTTTTGACCTGTGGTGAACAAAAGAAACACAGGGAGGTTTTGTTGTTGTTCTTGTTGTTACACATCTGTGTATATACAAAACCAACTACAGTTCATGAATTGATTAACCCTAAGAAGTACATGACCAAAGGGTTCTTGCTGGACTTGACATCTCTCTTCGTAACAGAAGCATTCTTCTATCTGAGAACAGAGACACTGTTAGCAGTCACTTCTCCTTCAATTTACCATGCCAGAATGTTAGTCTCTTTGGAGTTGTTCATTTCCTCGTCCACTTCGCGTCCTCCCAGGACCTCAGTGTGGACTGATCAGGTCCGTGACGCAGAGGTCCTCGGGCATGTTCAGAGCACCAAATGTACTCCCAGTGTTGCTGACTTTATTACATACGATCCATCAGACACGGCAGACACTTCTCTGACATTTAATTCCATTTGGTGTAATGATCTTGTGAGTTTTTCTTGATACAAATTACTTTCATTTACTGTAATTTTTTGTACATTATCGACTGGACTCTTCAGTGTTAAAGCTCTTGAACATCACCTTTCTCAGGGTCCTAATTCTTTTCTTCTGAGTCTCGTGCCTTCTCTTGTGTTTTACTAGTTTCGAATCAAGGAATTGTTTGTTTCCCTTAATTTTTTTCTTGGCTGGAAAATCCTAGTGCTCTATGTGGCAGTTTCCTAGAGAGTATGGAAATTAATGTAATTCTAATACTAGCAAATACTTCTTTGTTCAGTAGAAACTGTTTGGGTTTATTGTGTTTTAGCAAAAGTAGTATGCAAGTCAAACTTTCTTTGAATTTTTAAGTTAATTTTTATAGGCTTCTTTTGAAACACAAGCTTAGGTGAGCATTACAAGAAAATGTCTAGAAATGTTCATTAATGAATCGTGAACACTTTTGTTATGAACTACTTACAGTGTCCCCTTTATGGAATCCAATGTACTGAATACGCTAAAAGACAGGAAATGAGTAATGCTGCATCTAGTGAAACTCGAACAAGAATTTAAAATGTAATCATCATTAGCAAAACTTCAAAAACAGCATGTTCTTACTCAGTACATTGGCTTCCTTGCTATCTTAATTCTATATATTTGCTTTCCTTATATAAATATGCTATTAGTATTGCAGATCTAGAGCCAATTATAGTTGAATGACCTGGATTCTGCGTTTTATGCATCAGCAACTACATTTTTCAACTACTACTGACTTTAGCAACCATAAATACAATGGGACTTCAAAAGTTTAGGGATAAAAAAATCTTTCAGTTCCATTTTCCCATCAACTTTTTGAAGCCCCCTTGTATATAAAAGGGGGAAATGTACATTTTAATTTTACATTGAGTGATGGAAGACTTCTAAATGTACCCAGATCTTTTATCTGTGTTTTGTCCTCTACTACTTTTTATTGAATCTTGTTAAAATGCAATCCACGTATCTCATCTCATATTATCTAATTACAAATGAGAGAAAAAATGGTTTTAAAAGATAAAGAATCTTTTAAGAGGGACTCTTACCTAGAAGTTTGCTACTACTACTGGCCCAAACCTCCCCCATCCCCAAACAAATCCATGCTTAATTCCAACTCACAGAGACCCATATGTAGGATTTCTGACACTGTCATTTTTTATGGGAGCAGGCAGCAGCATCTTTCTCCAGTGGAGCAGCTGGTGGGTTTGAACCACCAACCTTACCATTAGCAGCCCAATCCCTAACCCACAGTACCACCAGAAAGACAACATTAAATAACATTTGGAACTGTGGGTATTGATATTCCCTTGAAATTTTTTCCTTTAGTTCCTATTGAAAATTAATAATTAAAAGCACCTTGGAAAAATGGAGACTATTTTTAAATGACAATGAATGATTTCTAAAGATGACTAAAGGCAGAAGAAAATGTAAAAGTAACTATGGCCAACTAATTTATATTTCCCTTGTAGGACTAAACTAAGGTACAGAAATACAGTAATAGATAATCTAATACAATAGTCTCAACCTTGATACATATAACCATCATCTATTAGCTTTTAATGTTTCTTGGGGAATCATGGGCTTGTGATAATTAATAGGATTGTGTCCAGGTGTTGCCTTTCTTCTTCCTAATCTGTGGTAGGATTTCACTTTCTTATCCCTTTAGTAGGTGTGCCCGTGGAGATGAGCAGAAGCCATGTGTGTCATTTCAGAAGGAAGTTTTAGAAATCAGTGCACCAGAAGCCATGTTACCACCTCACTGCTCTGGTGATTCTAGAAGAATGTGCCAGCCGGGTTCCCTGAGCTATAGGAATAACCAGAGCCTCCTGCTGACCTCCCTGGGACATGTAGTGTGAAGAAAGCATCATCTTTGGCTGAGATGTTAAGCTTCTGAAATGTAAGGGTTAGCTATCGTGAAAGGAGCAAAGATGGGGCTTTCTACTGCCATGAAGACTTACAGTCTCGGAAACTCAGAGGGCAGTTCTACTTAGTCCTTTAGGGTCGCTGTGAGGCCTCATTTACTCAATGGCAGTGAGTATATTAGTATAGCCCAAATCCATCTTGACCGATACAGGTTTGAAATTATAACTCGTCATCGATTTAAGAGCTTGCTTTTCTAGAATGCTAAGACTTGTTCCAAGGATCAGATTTTTGCTTTAGTTGTTAGTCTGAAGTTTTCATTTTAATTACTAACTTTTTCCTTTCTACTTTCTTTGATTTTGCTGTTTTTCTAAGTTTTTAAGTTGAATGTTTCGCTTATAAAGCATGATCGTATTTTCCAATAGATACATTTAGGTCCATTGAAAGTTCTATATGTAATACTTAATTTTATTTTAACCTTGGCTGCTTTACAAGTTGTATGTCCCACTTCTGTACTTTCAGTGATTGCCCTTAAATTTATAGCATTCATATTTCACTTAACAAAGTTGAAAAGTAAGCATTCATTCCTTTATAAAACAAGCCGCTTGTTGTTTTCGTTGTTAGGCGTCATCAAGCCGGTTCTGACTCATAGCCACACAACGTGTGACTGACAGGACAAAACACTGCCTGGTCCTGCGCTGTCCTCACAAACAAGCGCCTTTCAACTTCTGTCTCTGCTTGCACCCAGCCACCTTACGTTTGTTTCTCCTCTTTTCTCTCTCTGTTCTGTCCTGCGTACCCTTCTGAGATCACTAGCTCTTTTGCTGAATCTAATAGACCAGTGACTCCCGACTTTCCTAATGCCTCAACTGTTTAATATAGTTCCTCTTGTTGTGGTGACCCCCAACCATAAAATTATTTTTGTTGCTACTTCATAACTGTCATTTTGCTACTGTTATGTATCATAATGTAAATATCTGATATGCAGGATATATTTTCATTGTTACAAATTGAACATAATTAAAGCATAGTGATTAATCACAAAATCATGTCATTCTATATTATGAAATATTTATTTCTAATTATAAATAAATGAAATTTTGTCTTGAAGCATGGTGTAATATGGGTAACAGTCTTCACGCTGGGTACTTATATGTGGGCATATATGCATGGGGGCGGACCTGCCTGGAGACGGATAGAGGAGTGGTGTCTCAGTTCCTAAGACCATCGGAAATATGTTTTCCGATGGTCTTAGGCAACCCCTGTGAAAGGGTCATTCTCCCCATAGGAAACCTAGTTACTAATGGCATTAGTTGCACTGATGCCCTGTAGGGAAGCATTGCCTTTTCTTCTGCTGGACACCTGAGGCGTTTGCTAATATAGAACAAGCTTGGGTTGTTGTTGTTTTTATCATTGTATTGGGGGCTCATACAACTCTTATCAGAATCCATCCATCCATTCTTTGTGTCAAGCACATTTGTACATTTGTTACATCATCATTCTCAAAACATTTGCTTTCTACTTGAACCCTTGGTATCAGCTCCTCATTTTTACCCCTCCCTCCCCGCCCCCCTTCACAAACCCTTGATAATTTCTAAATTGTTATTATTTTGCCAGGTCTTACATTGTCTGACGTCTCCCTTCACCCACTTTTCTGTTGTCTGTCCCCCAGGGAGGGGGTTATATGTAGATCCTTGTAATCCGTTCCCCCTTTCTACCCTACCTTCCCTCCACCCTCCCGGTATTGCCACTCTCACCACTGGTCCTGAGGCATTCATCTGTCCTGAATTCCCTGTTTCCAGTTCCTATCTGTACCAGTGTACATCCTCTGGTCTAGCCAGATTTGTAAGGTAGTATGGGATCATGATAGTTGGGGGTGGGGGGAGGAAGTATTAAAGAACTAGAACTAGAGGAAAGTTGTATGTTTCATTGTTGCTACACTGCACCCTTACTGGCTCATCTCCTCCCTGTGACCATTCTGCAAGGGGATGTCCAGTTGCCTACAGATTGGCTTTGGTTCCCCACTCCACACTCCCCCTCATTCACAATGATAGGATTTTTTGTTCTATGATGCCTGATACCTGATCCCTTCGACATGTCATGATCACACAGGCTAGTGTGCTTCTTTGTGGGCTTTATTGTTTCTCAGCTAGATGGCCACTTGTTTGTCTTCAAGCCTTTAAGACCCCAGATGCTGTATCTTTTGATAGCCAGACACCACCAGCTTTCTCCACCACATTTGCTTATGCACCTGCTTTGTCTTCAGTGATCATGTCTGGAAGGTAAGCATCATGGAATGCTAGTTTAATAGAACAAAGTGCCCTTGCATTGAGGGAGTACTTGAGTGGAAGCCCAATGTCTATCTGCTACCTTAGTACTAAACCTAAAAATATATGCCCATAGACCTGTTCCCCTATCATCATATATAAATATATTTACATATGTACATGCCTCTATTTAGACCTCTCTAAATGCCCTTTTAAATGCCATTCTCAGTTTAGGATTTTTTCACCATGAATGTAGTGTAACACCAGGCTCAGTTTAATCCGTGACTTAAGATTTTGATTTCTCACAGAAGTTTTTTTCTGGACTTGGAGCCTAAACAGACACACTTTTTTTGCTGCTTCCTTGGACCAGTAAACAGACGTTTAAGAATATCTTTTACAAAGTCAGTTGGTAATTGGGGGCAGTTGTCCCAGGATCTGGCTTTATGCAGGAGTCTCAATCACAACTCCCCATCTTGGGTAAGCCCAAAGCCAACATCTGTTGCCCCGACATAGCTATTATATTCCTGGGACTGCTGTCTATAATTTCACACACACACATATTAGCAACTGACACCAGTATATGTATTTAAGTCACCATCCACTCCCACCCACCCTACCTTGGGGTCAGCACACAACTCATCAGACGGACCTGGTGATTTCTGACAGCTGATGAACTTGCTCTGTTAACATTCAGACGCATCTGTGTTGTTGACCCTCATTTTTCTTATGTTTCATCTGGTTCTTCTGTGTATTTGCAGCAGGTAGGGACTGCTCATTTATTCAGCCAGCATGTTGATAGAGTTTCTTACTTTCTAATTAAGGAAACTAATGGTGAACCCAAATATGGTGACATAACAAAGGCTGATAGATTAAATCAGGGATAAGAAGAGGCTTGTTGGGGAAAACAGAACATTCTTCGATTTAATGTCTATTGGGTATGTACTATACAAGGTGCCCGCGACTGTTCTAGACCCTGAGCATACAAAGATGAATAAAATACAGTTCCTTTCCTCAGGGATTGTATAATCTATCAAAGAGCAGGCTCAGTTGACAATGGAGTGTGTGAGAGAAGTGCTAATAGAGGCATCTGTAATTGTTGTGGAGCCTTCCAGTAAAATGCAGGTTCCAGTTTTCCCCTTGGGAATTACATATGTGTTGCTAGAATGTGCAATCTTTCTAAAGAACACGGAAAAACCCACAAAAGTTTACTCACTGCTATCCAGTTAATTCTGACTCATAGTGACCCTATAGGACAGTATAGAACTGCCCCTAGACTGTGTTATATTTACAGGAGCAGAAAGCTTCATCCCTTGGAATGGCTGATGGGTTAGAAGCACTTGACTTTGTGGTTAGCAGCCCAGTAAGTAATTATCTACAGCACCAGGGCATACAAGAAGTACAAAAGGTAGAAAGGCATTTTAGGATGGGAGAAGAAACGTGTGAAGGTCATACCACTGACATAGACTGTTGATTTGGCCGGAGAGAAGGACTGGCAGATAGATCTAGAGAAGTAGCAGAGATTTTCAGACTTTATTCTGTGAGGAAGGAAGTCATCATCTTTGTAAATTAGGAAGATACCCCTGTGGCTATCTTTCTGTTACAGGTGGGTTTCTCTGCTCCCTGACCCCGCACGCCCCGCCCCACCACCCAAAGAAACATCTTTGAATCCTAACTTCCTGGTACTTGTGAATGTGACCTTATTTGGAGATAGCAACTTTGGAGATGTAGTTACTTACCATGCGGTCATACCGAAGGAGGGTGGCCCCAACTCAATATGATCGATGTCCTAAAGAGACAAGAGATGAGATTTAGAGAGAGGGAGGAAAAGCATTTGAAGAAGGAAGCATGGATTGGAGTTATGGTGCTACGAGGAGAGGGACAGGGAAGGATCTTCTAGAGGTTTCGGAGGAAGCACGGCCCTCCGGACAGCCTCAGCCTCTGAACTGTGAGAGAATACATTTCTATTGTCTTCAGCCACCCAGTGTGAGGTAATTTTTTATTATGGCCTGGAAAATGAAGCCACTGTCTAAAAATGTGCTAAGTTCAAGAGAGAGAATGAGAGAGAAAACTAGAATCCATATGTTAATTTAGTAGCTGCTGTAGTCATCCAGGCCACTGAGGATGGATTTTAAAAGGAAATTGTAGAGGGGAGGGGAGGAGGAAGGCGAAGGAGATTTCAGACATGGGGACTCTCAGAAATGTTCAGAGTTCATAGAAACGGGGTTTAGAGACTGATTGGATGTGGAGAATAGGAAGGTAATACTGAAGTTTATTGAGAAGTGACACCAATCACTTTCCCAAGTCATGTAGTTCTCACAAGAGCTCCACAAGATAAGTGGTAATTTACTGATGAGAAATCTGGCTCAGAGAAGGTAAGTCGTAAGCCCCCTTTCTCACCTGTGGAGTCATAACTCAGGGGCCTCGGACTCCAAGTTAGTTTGCATTCTGCTGCTTTTCTTGCCTTAGGATTTTTTTTTCATCTCTAACCATTTTTTTCCATGAAAGTCTACCCCATATTGTAGTTTTATAAAGTGAAATGATGAGCAATTCAAGAGTCTCTAAATAACTATAATTTGAAGCTTCAAATTACTTCTCAACTGTAAGCTAATTAAATCTTGCAAGGCCGTCCTCTTTAAAGTTGAAAACGATTTGGCATCTCTTCTGTGTCATTCGACTTCATCTGTCTTTGCAGTGGGATGATTTTGTGCCTGCATTTTCAGTCTGTTAATATCAGAGTGTGGCTTGACAGCAAGGGCAGACTGCCCCATAAGGGAGGGAAGCACAGCTTATCTTGTTGACTGGGTACTCCATACCTGCCAGGGATGGTAACTTTGAAAAGAGGGAGCTCGGAATGGAGACCCAAAGCCCATTGGTAGGCAAGTGGACATCCCCTTACAGAAGGGTCTCCGGGAGGAAATGAGCCCGTCAGAGTGCAATGTAGCAACAATGAAACATACAACTTTCCTTCTAGTTCTTGAATGCTTCATTTCCACCACGCCCCACTATCATGATCCCAATTCTACCTTACAAATCTGGCTAGACCAGAGGATGTACACTGGTACAGATAGGAACTGGAAACACAGGGAATCCAGGGCAGATATTCCTTCAGGACCATTGGTGAGAGTGGGGATACCGGGAAGGTGGAGGTGGGTTGGAAAGGGACAACCGATTACAAGGATCTACATATAACCTCCTCCCTGGGGGATGGACAACAGAAAAGTGGGTGAAGGAAGACGTCGGACAGTGTAAGATATGACAAAATAATAATTTATAAATTATCAAGGGTACATAAGGGAGGGGGGAACAGGGAGGGCAGGGGGGAAAATGAGGAGCTGATGCCAGGGGTTTAAGTTGAGAGCAAATGTTTTGAGAATGATGAGGGCAATGAATGTACAAATGGCTTTACACGATTGATGTATGTATGGATTGTGGTAAGAGTTGTATGAGCCCCCAATAAAATGATTTAAAAAATTGAAAAGGGGCTTTGATTTTTTTCTATAAGGAGGTGCTGTGGGTTTGGGGCAGAGACAGAATCTTTGATATGATGAAAAAAATGAGAAAGTGCGTCTTGAGCCATCCAGCCCAGTTTGGTGGGACAGTGGTGCCAAAGGTAACAATCTTCACAAAGCCACTAGTGAGAGTTATCAGAAACGAATTCAGAAGCTATGCCCTCATCGCTGAACTAGTTCACAGTTTGAAAAGCACTATCGATCACTCAGGGTTGTTTTAATGCAGGTAAGTTGTGCACAGGGTCGCTATGCGTCGGAACCGGCTTGATGGCACCTAACAACTACAACAACAAAATAACATGAAGAGATAAGAAACCTATAATAATTCTTGATGTTTTATGGCAGGACAACTGCATCTGGGGCTTTTCAAAAGGAAGATGTTAGCTAAGTAGGTAAAGCGAAAGACTTTGATTATGATGTACGGGCAGGATGCCATCACCAACATGTTTCTCCAACCAGCTGCTTCCTTTCCTCCCCAAACAAACTCGTTTTGCCCTGAAATACTAGTGATGAGCTGAAGGAGCCAGAGGCGTGGCTGTGAAGTTCCAAAATAGCCCAAACTCGTTCCTAAAAATCATACCTTACACACGTGTAAGCTAGACTTTGTGTAACAGTGAAGAGCATATGTATCATAATGGTTTAGAGAACAGATATTAGAGGCAGATTGCTTGGTGTTGAATCCTGGTTCTGACACCCACGCATCTTGTGATCCTCAGCAAGTTCCTTACTCTCCTTGTGCCTCAGTTTCCGCATTCTGTAAAATGGGGAGAATGAAAGCCTACCTCATGGGTTATTTTGAAAATTAAATAAGTTAATAATATGGGAAAAGCACTTACGAGAGTGCTTGACCCAGAGTAAGCACCATATGCGTGTTTCTTTTATTCCAGTTATTGGTATTTATAAGTAATAACTTCAATTCCCTGTGTTGCAGTGATTACTATAAGACCTATACAAATTAGATATTTTCTTTCCAGTGAGTAACATTTCCAGTAGGATAAGAATAAACAACCACTTGTATGCTTACCCCTGATGGTGGTTTCTCTGATTTTGTTGTGTAAATCTTTCAAGTGGTAATGATTAAACAGTTTTAAAGTGGCGATATAAATTGAGTACAGTTTTTGGTGCTTTTAAAAAATATGTATTTTCTGTGTTAAGCTGGAAACAAATAATTTAAGACACCCACATTCCTTCTGGTTTAAGTCATTTATAGAATTAAAATGATGAATAAAGTTGGGATTAACCAGATTTATGCTTGACCAAGGACTGCTGAGCAGCTTCCATGTAGCTATTTTCATGGCTGTAACAGCCTGGTCCATAACAGCCACCCAGTTGCTGTATAGTTCACAGCTGGCCATTTGTACGACGTATTGTCATTAAAGTAGGTCTTATGAAGAATTCCATGAAACAAACTGCAACGATTTCTCATTCTGAACTGTCTGAAGTACCCTGATTGTCCTAATCGTCTCTTGTCAGAACAGCTTTCTTCAGACTTTGCCTTCTCCCTTCTTTATTTTCAGATATTTTTAATCTACATATTCGTAACTCCACAAGCTAACCTTACATTTCCTTCATGTCATCTAGCCTTCACTGGATTGTCTTCCCTTAGGTCTTTTTGGCTGGATTTAAGCGACATCCTGCCTTCTCATCTCAGCCATTGTGAGTTGATTTTCACTACATTTCAGAGTCATTTTTCTTTAAGTGGGCTGGCTTCTTTACTCTGAGAGGAGGAGGGCAACTCAAATTATGTGTCCACCTGACTGAGTCATGCTGCTCCATGTTATGCCATCACTCTTCACTTTGTGATCTGTTGTAATCATCCTGCCTGTTGCAAATCGCAGCATCTACGAGTATGTTGCTAATGAGGCAGGATGAGTGGCAGTTATGTTAGCGAGGCAGGGTATGATCTACAGGATTAGTTGGTGTCTGGGGTCAATCTCTTTTGGCTCATAAAGGAGATTAAACAAGCAAGCAAGGTTCAGGGGGACTCCTAGGACCAGGACGGAAGAGCTGGGCATGGACTGTGTTCCGTGGACCCCGAGTCCTTGCTCTAGGAGTCGATTCCGGGAAGACGTTCTCCCTGGGCTGACAAGAGAGAGAGCCGTCCTGTGTAGCTGGAGCCCTCGGTTTGTAATTTAGTCTCCTAACCTATGAGAGCTACACTTCTGTTTGCTAAGTCCATCTGCCTGTGGTGTTTATGTTACAGCAGCGCGGGATAACTGGGACCATGGAAAACTATATTACAAATGCCTCACACTTCCCTGTCATGTCTGTGGCAGACATTGCTAATCGATCATGGCAACCTTGCAGTCCATTTTAACAGAGACTCCAGATAGTCACTACCCATCATTTGATGTTGGATCTTAAGATGAAATCTATTTTCTGTCTAGGATATGAATTTTGCAAAAGACAAATTTTTCTTCAAATAGGTTTTTCTTATATTGGTTCTCCATAAAAAATGAAAAGAAAGAAAAACAATAACTGAGGACAAAACATTAAATCTGAACTTTTTGAAGGAATTTCTTTAGAAAGCAAATGTAATATGGTTCAGAATATTAGCTGTCTCAAGCAAGCCTTTGGCAAGGGCTACAGTCAGTCAGTTCGGCGCTGGATTCTTTGACAAGAGCCTAAATACAGAAACCCTGTTATTGCTTAAGGTGGATCAATATACTTTAGATATCAGGCTGGAAGTAGAGTTAACATACTATTATAGAAGTTTAGTAGCCTGAATTTCATTCTTACCTTTTTGTGTAAAGGTGGATTAACAGAAATGACTCATTGCTCAGAAATTTTGAAAATTGCTCATGCACCTGGAGAAATACTTTGTGATAGGCTGTCGTAGAATATGAACAAAATTCAGTCAATAATTTGAGTTAACACATGAAACCTCATTCATACCGTATACTATGCATCCTGTACATTACCTTAGAGGCAAGGGTGGCAAGACTTCGTCTCATGTACTTTGGACACGTCATCAGGAGAGACCGGTCTCTGGAGAAGGGCAGCACACTTGGTGAAGTGGAGGGGCAACAAAGAAGAGGAAGGCCCTGCAGGCGCTAGATTGGCACAATGACTGCAACAATGGGTTCAAATGCAGCAGCAACTGTAAGGTTGGCACAGGACTAGGCAGTGCTTCATTTGGTGTACTGGGGTCTTTATGAGTCGGGACAGACCCAACAGACCCTCACCATAATGACGCGCATCAGCGCATGAAAGCTTCACAGGAAGCACTCCTGGCAGTGGGTGGACCGTGCTCTTTATCCAGACGGTTCTCTAGACCGCCTCGCTTGGCCCCCGTGTAAACTTGAAAGACAACGTTTGCCATTCTCCTTGTGTGACAAATCACGTCTAGTCTTTCCTGACATCTTGGTGCTGAGGTTAAAGTTTCTAATGAAAAGAAACCTCACCATCGTAATAATGAAGAAACCCAGATTAAGGTTAGGCTTGAAGAGTGGGGCAAGCATGACTTCAGAACCTGGGATCAGCGTGGCTGTTTCCACGTTTAGCCAAGAAGAAGCCGGGATTCATGGGGACAAAAAGCCAGATTGCTTTTCATGTGAAGTCCACTATGTTTCTCAAAATGTGCCCAGTGACCAACTACCTTATAATAAATCCAGCTGCTTTTTGAAAAACAGCAAATCTTATGGGAAAAACGTTTAGTGGGTCCTCAAAAAGCTAGACAGAAAGTTATCATATAACCTAGCAATTCTGCACCTAGGTATAAACTCAGTAAACTTGAAAATTGGGGCTGGAGCAGATGTTGCCACGGCAGTGTTCCATGTGACATTCTTCCCACTAGTCAAAAGATGGAAACAACCTGTGTCCATCAACAAATGAATGGATGACACAATCGTGGTATATCCATACAAAGGGATACTATTCAGCCACAAAGAGAATTGAAATTCGGATGCATGCTACTGCATAGGTAAGCCTTAAGAGCATTCAGCCAAGTACAATAAGTTGGACCCAAAAGGACAAATATTGTGTAATCCCACCTATATGAATATCTGTAGGTGGAATTACACATAGTGGATTACATGTTGAGTTGCTAACTGCAGAGTTAACAGTTTGAAACCATCAGCTTCTTTGTGGTAAGAAGATCCGGCTTTTGAGTGCCATAAAGAGTTACAGCCATAGAAAGCCACAGGCAGATTGAATCAATGGCAGTGAGTTTGGAGTTGATATGAATAACTGGAATAGGCATATGCATAGAGACACAAGTTTATTATTGATTTACAGTGGCTAGGGGAGGGGGCTATGGGTAATTACTGCCTATGGGCCACTGAGTTTCTTTTTGAGGTGATGAAAAGCTTTTGGAAATGGTGGTGATGGTTGCATACCAGTTTGATGATAATATCATTAATTATATACTTAAAATGACACATTTTCTGTAATAAACCCACTCCTCGGTTACTGACTTGGTTACACGTAAAAACTAGTGTGATGTAAAAATGGAGGATCATCACACCACAAAATGGAAGCTGACTACATCACGACATGACTACCAAATTACATCATTTCATATCTGCCCAACTGCTGAGACTCGTGGTCCAGTCAAGTTGACTCATAGCCGTAATCCTCACAGGCAGTGTTGTTCTCACCTTATGCCTCGACATTGATTACTGCCAGACATATGTCATAAATACACAAGATAGTCGGGTAGTAGGTTTTTATTATCATAAGTGTGGATGGTTGGACAACAAGATAGTTGGTATGTAAGGAGAAGATGTGTTTAAGTTTTACCACAATACTTTTCCAATACAAACCCCACAATCTCTGGGGGTAGAGTCTAGAAATCTGAATTTCTCATAAACTCCTAGATGGTTCATATATGCACTAAATTTTGAGATCTGCTTCAAGATACTACTTGGAAGCACTCCAGAAATATTTCCCCCTTATTTTGTTTTGTTTCAGTCAACAAAATAAAAACCAGTGCCCAGATTTGGGGGAACTGTGGGTCCATTAGATTGCTTTATTTGAGCCCCTGCGGCCTGTAAAAACAGGAACGGGGGAATTAGCTGGCTTTGACATTTGAAAGATGATGGAGAGGGTAAGTGTAATGGTCAGAGGTGTAGATAATACTGGTTTGCATGGGCAGAAGCCTTGGTGGCGTAGTGCACTGTTACATATGGGGCTGTTAAACGTGGGTCAAAACCACTCGTCTGTGTGGGTTTGAGTTCTGTGTGAGATTTGAGTTTGGGATGTTCTACACAGTTCTGGCTGCTTTGGGCACCAGAGTGGAATAAAGAAAACTCATTGTCATGGAGTCAATTCCAGCTCTTCGCGGCCCTAAGGACCAGGCTTCTGAGACTGAAACTCTACAAGGGTAGGAAACCCCATCTTTGTCCCAGGGAGTAGAGGATGCCCATAATTTTCACATCCCCAGAGTCCCGCTACATGGTAAACACTAAATAAGAGTTGGTGTCCAGGGAGCACTGTTGTGAGACAAGATTCCCACAAAGGCCAAACTTTGCCTCTCAAATATGCTGCTCTCCATCCAGCCTAGTTTGCAGGCTTCACTCAAGGCTTCCTTGATGTTTGCCCAGATGGCCGGTGTCCTCTTTCAGGAGTCATTCTTAATTTCATGGCTAAGTGGGAAACAATTGCTTCAACTGTTTGGTCTCCTTCAATTCACGCATCCACACAGGAGGTTTAGCTGAGAAAGACTTCTGTTTCAGGCATTTTGGTGCAATTATAGTATCAAAGGAATGAAGAGCACCAGGAGATTGGGTTGGGTATAAAATCCCATGGCCATCAAGTTGATACTGATGCTTAGTGACCCAAAATAGGATTTCTAAGGCTGTAAGTCCTTAGGAGCAGAAATCCTCATCTTTATTCTACAGAGCTGCTGATGGGTTTGACCCTCTGAGCTTGCACTTAGCAGTCTCCCCGCTTACCCAACTCTGCCACCAGGGCCCCTTAGGAGCAAATAATACTAAAGAAACCAGCTTGTTTGCACAATGGCTTTGCAAGTTAGATAGCCCCATTTTAGAGATGAAGCAACCAAGGCTTTAAAAATGAATTACTTGCTTCTGTTCAATGATAGTAAGCGGCAGAGCCAGGATCGAAAGTCCGGAACACGTGTCTCCATGCCCTATGCATCCTCCAGTGGTCCCCATACCATATACATTGTGGATTGTGTGTGCAACTGCCGTGTTTTCACAGCGAAGAACTATTACCTTCAGCCACATGTCCCCCCATGTCAGCCTACTCCCCGTCCTTTGTTCCCTTTCTCCCATGAAAGGTAAGAGAGAGGTGTCAAAATGACTAATATTCTAGTATCAAGAGCATCACAGACCAAAATGGGTGATTTCTATGCTATTGCTATAGAAACAGCAGTACAAGAAATGAGCATACACCTTTCTTTTAAATGATTCAGTTATTCTCTTTCAGACCATCAGTGGCATAACAAGCATTCTCTTTTTAAGTAAACAAGCCATGGAACGTATACCAATGCAGACTTTTACTTTCCAGAAAGACTTCATGTTATTTTTGTCCCCTGCTAAAAACATGCCATATAGACACACATGGCTTAAACAGATTTTCTTAAATGCTGCTTCAGTTTAGAATTCATTCCAATGTTTCTAGAAATCTGTTGTCTCTGGACATCTTGTATGATTTTGCTATCTCATTTGGCCAGCGTTTGTTCTGTTAGTATTTATTGAGCACTTACTCTGTGGCAGGCATTTGCTAGACCAGTTGTCTCTGCTGTCATGTTCGAACAGAGAAGACAGAGGAGCAAGTAAACAAAATACTTCAGATTGAAGGAAACAGACTGATGACTAGGGGAAGTGATGCCTGTTTGGATAGAGAGAAGGATATTACAGCTGAAACTTGAAGGGGGATGGACAACTATCACTGTGAAGAAAGGAAGACAGCGAGTCCCCACAGAGAGAAGAGGGTCCAGCCTAGTCTTGTTACTGGAACACACCAAGCGCGAGGCTAGAGGTCAATAAAACAGGGGAAGTGTGGCGAGCATATTGCTTATTCTCCCTTTGACCACCCTCCTGGCCCAAGATCTGGTCTCTGCTATTCCTTTACTTGTTTGTGCTGTGGAAAGTAGACTCTCCTGCCCTTCCATCTCATGCTAGGTGAGGAGGCTTCAGGAAGTTCATGGAAATATGGAATTAAAAGTTAGTGGCACCTTTCTTCATGTTTGTTATCTGGATAGCTTTGATTTTAGGTTTCTAATACTCACTGAGTATTGAGTTGATGCCAACTCATAGTGATTCTATAGGACAGAGTAGAGCGTCCCCTATGGGCTTCTGAGATTGTAACTCTCTACGTGGGTAGAAAGCCTGGTCTTTCTCCTGGGGAGCAGCTGCTGTTTTTGAACTACAGATCTTGTGGTTAGCAGCCTACCGCATAACCACTATGCCACCAGGACGCCTAGCTGCCAGATATTCCAGCCAACGAGGAGGACCAGCAGGAGACTTGATTGAGAGAAGTCAGGGTAGCTCTTTCCTCTGCTCTGCTTCGGAGTCTTTGCCAGTGAGCCTTCTTGCGAAGATACAGTTGCTCGTTTCTGTTTGTGCTCCCTATCCTTACAGGATTAGGAATGGCAATGGACGCCCACTGCTGTTAGTTTCTAGGTGCTTGCCTGTCCGGTGTTGGTTTCCTCACCTCTGCCCCCGCCTCTGTGAGGAGTTACAGTACTTCATGAAGACCATTTGATACATGTGGGCTGAATTCTCTTTTCATTAAGGTCCACGATTGCAGAGAATGAGGCCTGGGGCAGGGGCGGGGGGTGAGGACAGGCAATTCAGAGGCTTTGGGAGCTAGGACTTAGATATTCTCGCATCGGGGCAATGTGAAGTCACTGAAATGTGATGGGATAACATGAACCCCATTTCTGATGGCCACTCCTGGCTGCTGTGGAGGTACTGTTTGGAGGGACAAGAGTGGGAGCAGGAAAACTGACTGCAAGGCTGAGAAAGGTAATGGAGTGGAGTCCCTGGTCCAGTATAGGAGAGAAAGAAATGAGTGGATTCAACACAGAACTGACGGACTTGAAGAGAGGGCATATGAATCACAAATGACTCAGGATAAGCGATACTGCACCGGAGGCGATTGCAGCCAACGTGTGCCAGTTGTTGAATGGGACGCTGATCTGCCTTGTAAACCTTCGCTCCGTTCACAGTACGAAGTTTAAAAAAGAATGACAACTATTGAAGTTTTTGGCTTCAACCACTGGTGAAACCGCTGGGGGTGGGGAGTGAAGAGTTGTTTGTTTGTTTTTGACAGCTTTGGTTTGAAATGTCTATGAAATACCCAGAAAAAAAGATTCCAGAAAGACTCAAGGAAGCAATAGCTCAGAGAATGAGTCAGATCTGGAGATCTATACTGGGTTGTCAACTTAGTATTTATGACATTTAAAAGCATAGCTGGGAGTAGACACAGTCCCCAAGGAAAAGAATGTTTAGAAAGCAAAAAATAGTGGGCAAGAGTTCCCAGAATGTATGTTCCCCAAAAGATTTACAGTCTTGGAAACCCTACTGAGAAGCTCACCTCCGTCCTTTCGGATTGCTAAGAGTCAGAGTGCCCGCAGGGCAGACAGCAGGAACAAGGAGAAGGAGGCCAGGTAGCACAGAGGCTAAGCACTCTGCTGCAAATGGAAAAGGAGGCCAATTTGAACCCATCGGCTGCTCTGCGGAAGAAAGCGGTGGCTTCCGTAAAGATGGTAGCTTTGGAAATCCTCTGGAGCAGTTCTACTCTGACCTGTAGGGTTGCTGTGAGTCAGAATTGACTCAGTGGCAATGCGTTTGTGTTTTTGTTTTTTGTTTCAGAGCTATGAGTTAGAATCAACTTACAGCAGCAAAGGGTTCATGTGAATGCACATTTTAGTTGCTTCCAACATATTAGAGGAATGAACTACTAATTATTGAAATGAAGTATATTATGTTGAAATAAAGTATATTATTATTAGACTCTGCTATTAAAATAAAGTATATATCCAGCTTCAGATGAAATAGTATTGAAACTAAAGGCTGATTCTTAAATCAAATGTGAAACTTTATATTTCTAATAAAATAAACCTGATATATAAATAGACTTTTTTGAAAGAGCAGTAGTCTGGAAACAGTGCCTTACTTATGCTTTGAGTATAGATATGAATGTACTTTATGGGAACCCTTTACAGCCTTAAACTGGAAATGTGTGAAGGAACTATTGAACGGAGCCAGTTCATTTACTTCCTCATCTCAAGATTTTATTTCTAACAAGCAGGATAATGCCCAGATTATGCATATTGTCTATATTAATTGGAAAATGTATTTATATTCATAAGCTGCAGCCTAATTCAAATGAAGGGAAGCTGTCAAAGTGTACCTTTCTTTTACAAGAATTTTATAGGATAAAAGATAGAAGAATGTATTTTAAAGACACCAATGTGTTTCCCTAATGCATAGTGACCAAATTAGTTTGCTTTTATACTTCAAAACAATTGCCAGGCTGGCAAGCAGATATTTCTTGGTGATTTTCTTTGGGTCATCTACAAATGATCATCCTCTGACTCTAGCAACCTATAGATTTTATTATACGGCTTTCTAGCCTGTATGTCATTGCATTGAACTGTCATCTATAGCATCCATTAGAATGTTATTGACAAAATGTCCACCTGTATTGAACTAAACACTCAATAAACCACTATCAGTAAATTGTTGTGCTCTTACCTCGAAGGATAGACTATTGATTCCACGCATGAGCATGAGCTAGCAGAATGACCCTGACTGGCTACAGCAGTACCTGGAAAACGTTGTGTAATGTCTCTAGTGAGGTCTCCAGAGAGCACAGACTCTTTTTTGAAAGTTCTTTGTTAAACCTTATATTTTTATCTTGAATATTTTATCTCAAATGCAGAAGTAGCTAACCACTGAGAGGTGTAATCATTGTTTTGTCTTTATGACGCTAAAACATTTCCATCTTTAATATACACGACAGATAATAAAAGTAGATCATGCTCAAAATATGAAATTTAAATGTGACTAAAGGACCCAGAATAAAAATCGCCTCGCCCTGCATTTAAAATCATTCTCTGAAGTTAACTGCTTGGAATGGTGCTCGGAAGGGCTCCAGAGATTGTGTGTGCCTGGATGAGAATGGTATGATGACCCTTTTTGCCATGGGTGGGTTCATGCCATTCACCGTCTGGCCATTGGTTTGGTGGGGACAGTGGAATTTTCTACTTTTTAAGAAATAACGTTTTTATTGAGTTTTTGGTGCAAATTCCCATTTGACAATTTCCACAGAAACTATTCAGTGACATGAGTCAAATTTATCAAAATATGCCAGGGACTTTCTGCTACATGAAATATTTCCATAATTCTACTTATTAACCTTTCTCATTCTTTTTAGTAACTACCATATGTACTATTATATAAATATGGCATATTTATCAAGCCCCTTAGCCTGGACCTCTAAGTGTCTCTCCCTGTTTGTTACTTTTAGTATTACTAAAGTGTTAAATGATCATCCATGTTAAGTGTTTCTTTATGTATTTGTGAGATGCTCTAAATCTCTGTAGATCTTTTACATTCAGCTGCTATTGTGTTACAGGGGGCAGGAGGGAGGGCAAGATCTAAAGAGTGAATGTTGGAAGTATTCGAAGACATTTGACACATTTCCTCCCAATAAAGGATACTGTCAAACTTTCACTAGAGTAATTTACAACAATTGTTTTCATTGTCAAGTCTAAAAAATTTTCTAATTACCAACCCCACTCATCTGCCAGTTAGTCATCTGTGGTGGCATGTGTGCTGCTATGATGTTGGAAGCTATGCCACCAGTATTTCAAAGACTAACAGGATCTCTCACAGTGGACAGGTTTCTGCAGAGTTTTCAGACTAAGAACACACTAGGAAGAAGGAAGAAGATGTCCATATCCCGCGGGATTAGCCACTAAAAGCCTTATGAATAAGAGCAAAACATTAATATAGTGCCAGAGGGTGAGCTCCTTAGGCTGGAAGGCACTCGAACTATGGCTGGGAAGGCCTGCCTCCTCAAAGAAAGTAGACCTTCATGCCAGGGATGCGACACAGCTGTTGGTACCTTCATTTGACTAAAAATAAGAAGAAACAACTGCAAACACCCATTAATAGAACACATGAAGTATGGATGTAGGAAAATTTGGTAATCAAAAATGCAATGCAGTGCACGAGCACCAATATCCTAGGAATTATTGAGCAGAATTGGCCATTTTGAATCTGTACTTCATGGTAGATATTGAAATATATTTTTTGATGATCAATTTGACTCCATTCTTCTTTCTTCATTTTCAGTATAGTACAGTGCGGTTTGAGATGGGTTGATAGATATACATCCCAACAAGGAAGCAGCTAATCCAACTATTACTTAAATTTACAAACTAACCACTAAAGCCCATGATGAAGAAATTAAAGAATTCCATCAACTTTTTTCATTCTGAAACTGATCAAACATGCAATCAAGATTGCCAATGAAAATTGCTGGTGACTGGATATTGAAAGACAGAAGTAAAGAAAAAGGATCAGTAGTTGGGAAAAGATGCCCTTGGTGATAAAAATGAATTGCATGATAGAATTTGTAAGACAGATTTGCAATTTTCAATGCAAATATCCTTTTTCCACCACATAAATGATGACTTTACAGGTGGACCTTGCCAGTTGGAATACACAAAATGACAATATCTGTGGGAAGAGACCTGGAGAAGGTCCCTATCATCAACTAAAACAAGGCCATGAGCTTACTGTGGAACAGATTTTCAATTGGGAAAATGGCAGTACAGTTTGAAGCTGAAGAAAATTAAACCCATGAGATCCAAAATATGACATTGAATATATCCCACCTGAATTTAGAAATCATGTCAAGAACAGATTTGATGTATTAAACAATAATGACGGAAGATTCAATTAATTGTGGGAAAATATCAAAAACATCAAACATAATTTCCTTTCCTTTTTTAGTGTATAAGAAAATTATTTATATACAAGAGCAATATAATTTCCTTTTCTGAACTGTTTTCAAGTTCTATATCATTGGCTAAATTAATGACACTATAAATAGAATTGCCTTATGCCCCAGGGTGATGATTAGTAATGTTCTCTAACATAAAATCACAATGATATCACTAAGGTGAACCAAAGATAATGAAATGGATTTGGGGCTTACAATTAATTTTAGCCCCAATCTAAGAACAGTTACTTCTTATGACATATCCCTGTTAAATGCTTGCCCTCATGAAGAGATTACTGAAGATATGGGTGCTATATCAAAGGGTGGCTAAAAAGCTAAATGGCGTTCAGCTATCAGAAAGAATAGCATCTGGGGTTTTAAAGACTTGTCTTCAAACAAGCAGCCATCTATGAGAGACATCAACTAAATTCACAAGGAAGAAGCACACTAGAGTGTGTGGTCCATGGATTGTAAATAATAGCATCCAAATTAGAAGGAAGGAATGGTATCAGAGCTTAAATTGTGAACACCTGGTTTGCAGAAGGCACTGGATGACAGTGGAAGCCCCAAATCCATTTGCAGGGTCCACACATGGATTAAGTGTGTTAATCTGGGTTGACTAGAGAAACAAATCCACAGAAAACACTTTATATCAAAGAGTAACTGTATATTAAGAAAGCATCCCAACCCAGTCCAGATCAAGTGCATAAGTCCGATATTAGCCCTTATGTCCAATACTAGTCCATAAATTCCTCTTTAGACTCACCAAGCACATGCAATGATGTTGCATGAAGGAAGATCACAAGCCAGCAGGTAGAAAGTCCTGTGGATCCAGGGGCAGTGGAAGCATCTCAGCACTGGCATCAGTCTCCATGTGGCTCCTCCAGCTCCAGGACTCTGACTTCATTAGCATAGCACCATGTGGCTTGTCAACCGGAAGGTGAAGCAGAGAGAGTGTGTGTCTCATTTCCAGGGAGGAAGACAGGAGTTCCCAGAATCCTCAGGAGAAGGCCATGCCCACACAGAGGCATTATTGGCTATCTCCTGATTGACAAGCTAGACTCCACCCCTTCTCAAGTTGACAGATTATGTGACTGCCACTAAATCTCCAGTGAATTTACTCTGACCATAATCCAAGGATGCGAATAGTCTTGTTATCAGACAGTTGTAAAGTCGATTGTGGTATAGTTAGGTTAAAATGTAATACTTTGTCATTTGATTCCCCTTTTGACCTATTTAAAAGATGTTTCTGTTAAAAAAAAAAGTGAAAGGGATAGATATGTGGATTAAGCCTCTCGTGAATCCCTTCTGATCATAGATAAAGGATGTTGTGGCAGTTACATAATCTCCTGTCAACTTGCAAAAGGGTGGAGTCTAGGCTGTCAATCAGGCCATAGCCAGTGAGGCCTCCATGTGGGCATGGCCTTCTCCTGAGGATTCTGAGAACTCCTGTATTCCCCCCTGGAGGTGGGAGACTCTCTGCTTTGTCTTCCTGCTGACAAGCCACATGGAGCTACACTGATGCAGCCAGAGCACTGGAACTAAAGGAGCCACGTGGAGACCCATGCAAACACTGAGATGCTACCATTGCATCCACAAGACTTTCCACCCACTAGCCTGTGATCTTCCTGCATTCAGCATCATTGCATGGCTACATGAGTTGAAAGAGGAATTTATGGACTAATATTGACATATGGGATAATATTGGACTTACAGACTTGATTGGATTGGGCTGGGATTTGTTTCTTAGTCTACCTGAACTAACACAGATGTGAATAGCCTTGCTATCATGAAGAGTGCATTGGAAAGTAGATTATTGCAGATGTAATTAGGTTAAAATTTAACACTTTATCATTTGCTCTACCTCTTGACATAGTTTAAATTTGTTCTAGTTTTTAATATTTTTTACTTTATTTTTGATTGAGGTTTTACTCTGTTTTACTTTGTTGTTATTGTTTTTTATTTTAAATGTTTTTCTGAATACGAATTCCAGGAAAAGGAAATATATTGAGACAGTAACAGGATTAAAGACTTCTTGGAGATATGATAGGGGAGGTTGGAAGAAAACAGGGAGCTGATAATGAGTACAAGAAAGAGGGAAATATCCTAAAATTGATTGTGGTAATGATTATACAACTCTTCTTGATATGATTGAACTGTTGAATTGAATGATATGTAGATTAAGATCCAATAAAACTTTTTTTAAAAAATCACACATGAAGAAAACAAAATGTCATTAAACAAATAGGAAATAAAGAAAAGATCAAAGTGTATGTCTAAGCCTTCAGGGGCCTGCTCTTGATTGTAGCATAGCTAAAATAAATGGAAGAAATCAGGAAATAAGAGAGCTGAACAGAACATTTCAAAGGACAGCTTGAGAAGACAAAACATTACAATGAAATACGTAAAGATCATATCTGAAGCTGAAAGAATTGAAGGAAAAATTCAAGACTTAAGTTGCCATATTGAAGGAATCTGTGGGCAAGTTTCAGGAAGCATCAAAAGGAGGTGGAAAGAATGTGCAGAGGTTAACATTGATCTAGAACCAATGGGACTGAAAGAAGAGGTCCAAGCTGCACTGAAGGCAGTAGTGAAAAACAACGCTCTGGGAATTGATGGATTGCCAGTTGAAATGCTTCTTAAAAAACGTATGTACCAGTGAAAGCACTTACTAGTTAAGATGTGCCAAGGAATCTGGAAGATAGATACCTGGCCAACGAACTGGATGAGATCCATTATCTGTGCCCATTCCAAAGAAAGGTGACCCAACAGCATGAGGAAATTATTGAGCAGTTATTAATATCAAATCTAGGTACAATTGAGCTAAAGATTTTTTTAAAATATTGCAGCAGTACCTTAACAGCGAGCTGCCAAAAATTCAAATGGATTCAGAAGAGGGCATGGCATCAGATGGATCTTAGCTGAAATCAGAGAATACCAGAAAGAACTTTACTTGTGTTTGATTTACTATGCAAAGGCATTTGACTTTGTCAACCACAAAAAACAAACAAACTGGATAACATAGGAAACAATGGAAACTCAGAACACTTCATTATGTTTTTGCAGAATCTACACGTAGACCAAGAGGTAGTCTTTCAAACTAAACAAGGGGATACTGCACAGTTTAAAATCAGGAAGGGTGTGCCTCCGGGTTGTATCCTACCACTACATTTATTCAATCCGTATACTGGGTAAATAATCTGGAACGTTGGACTGTATGAAGTCTGAACGTGGCATAAGGGTTAGAAGAAGGCTCTTGAACAACCAGTGATATTCAGATGGCCACTGCAAGTGGAGACTGGAAGCATTTATTGATGAAGACGGAAGGCTACAACCTTCCATATGCATCATAACTTAATGTAAAGAAAATAAAAATCTTCATAATTGGACTCATAGACAAAATCATGATAAAATGAAAAAATATTGAAGTTGTCACAGATTTCATTTTACTTGGATCCTCACTCAGTGTTGAATCAGCACTCAAGAAATCAAACGATGTATATTATTACCTTGGGCAAAGCTGCTGCAAAAACCTCTTTAAAGTCGTCTTTACAGGATATCACTTTGAGAACGTGTGGGCCTGACCCAAATCATAGTTTTTGTAATTGCCTCATTTTCATGTAAAGGTTAAGACATAAATAAGGAAGACCAGGGAATATGCATTTGGATTATGGTACTGACAGAGAGTACTGAAAGTGCTATGGATTACTAGAAGAACAAACAAATCTGTCTTAGATGGAGTATACCCAACATGCTCCTTAGGATGGAGGGAGATGAGATTTCATCTCATGTACTTTGGACATGTTAACAGGAGAGACTGGTCTCTGGTAAAGGGAAGCATGATTGGTAAAGTGGAAGGTCAGTGAAAAGCAAGCAGTCCCTCACCAATGTAGATTGACACAACGACTGTGTCAAGGGGCCCAAACATAGCAATTGTGAGGATGGCCGAGGACAAGGCAGTGTTGCCTTCTGCTGTGATATGGCTGACTTGAGTTAGAGCCTACAGCACCTACAAGCAACTATAATTATCAGAGTTTGTATGGTGTTTTATAGTGATAACTGAAAACACTGAACTTGTTCTGAGTAGTAAGAAAATCTGCTTTCAAAGCCAGATATCTTCTTTATTGGAAAGTGATTAGCTGTAATGGTGATATTCAGTTCCACAGAATAGTCAATTAACTGGGAGAAAAAGAGAAAAGCATTCTTAGCCCTAAGTATGAAAGTACCTGATGTTTTATTTTCTAAAAGGGTGAATTCCTCCACAATTTATGACAAATTGTGTACTTGGTGAGGTAGAAGAGTGGGTGGTGCATGAGCACCATAATTTGAATTCTCATCTTGATGCTCGATATAGTGGTTTCTTTAAGTAGTCAGCCTAACCCAACCACGTGACTGTCGCTGCCCTAAGGGAAAGAGAAAGCTTAGTGCATTACAGCTGACAAATTAATTAGTAGTGTACATCTGGAAGAGCATTATCTGATCTTTGTAAAGCACGTCACAGTTTCTCAAATGTTTTCATGAGTACTTCCTACCACAATGGAAGGGCAGATGTTATTGTCTCCAATTTATGGGTGAGGGAATTGAGACTGGAGTGGTTGACACTTGTGTTTAATAAAGATGTGAAAATGATTGGCATTCCATAGCAATTGTGAGGATGGCCGAGAATACTACCATGAAACTTGGGTGTTTTATAGTAATAGAATAGAAAACAGAATTCTTATTCCTTCCTCTGTGATTCTCCTAAATTCCCAGTTTTACCTAACGTAATGAGAATGAGAATACTACCATGAAACTTGGGTGTTTTATAGTAATAGAATAGAAAACAGAATTCTTATTCCTTCCTCTGTGATTCTCCTAAATTCCCAGTTTTACCTAACGTAATGAGAATGAGAATACTACCATGAAACTTGGGTGTTTTATAGTAATAGAATAGAAAACAGAATTCTTATTCCTTCCTCTGTGATTCTCCTAAATTCCCAGTTTTACCTAAAGTAATCAATAATATTACCTGAATTAGTAATCACTCTCTTATAAAAGAGAGAGAGAGAGAGATTATTCACAAGCCATAACATTCACCTCTAAAAGTATTTAATCTGGTGAGGTTTAGTATAATGGTTAGAGTTGTACAGCAGTTACCACTGTGCAATTTTGGAATATTTTCATTATCCCAAAATGTGAATCCACATTCCTCCCTACCCCATCTCCCTTCTTCTCAGTCGAAAATAAAGTTTTCAAGGTTCACCCATGTTACAGCATCTCTCAGTGGTTCATTTCTTCGTATGCCTGGATAATCATTCATTTTATGGATAGACTATATTTACTTTATTCATTTTTCAGTTGATGGACACTTGGGTTGTTTCCACTTTTTGAGTATCACATATAAATAATGTTGCTGTGAACATTCATGTGCACATGTTTGCACAGACATATGTTGCCGGTCCTCAGATAGATACTTGGGAGTGAAGTTGGGCCACAGTGAACTCTAAAGTCAAACTTCTGAGAAGCAGTCAAACAGTGTTCCCCAGTGACTGCCATACCATTTTACAGTCTCACCAGTGATGGACAAGGCTCTCAATTTCTCCACGTACTAGCCACCACTTGCAGTTTTATTGTGTTTGTTTTCATTTCACCCGCGCTAATTTGTGTGGAATGCTATTTCATTGTGTTGGTTTGTGTTTTCCTCCTGGCTTATGGTCTTGAGCACCTTTTATGTGCTTATTGTCTATTTGGACATTATCTGTAGAGAAATATCTACTCCATTCTTTTTTCCATTTTTACCTGGGAGTCCTTTTCCTATTGAGTGGTATGAATTCTTTGCAAGAGCTTCAAGGGTAAACAATGCCTCTAATTGTTTTGGGAGAATGCTATAGGAAAAAGACTTTTCACACTTTCCAACCAAAACTCACTGTCTTAGAGTCAACTCCGACTCATAGTGACTCTACAGGACAGAGTACAACTGCCACCTTTGAGTTTCCGAGATGATAACTCTTTATGGGAGTAGAAAGCCTAGTCACTTCCCATTGAAGTAGCTGGTGGTTTTGAACTGTTGGCCTTGTGGTTAGCAGTCCAACAAATAAGCCCTAAGCAGCCCAATGTTTAACCAGTACGCTGCCAGGGCTCCTTTCAAGTGGGATTTCCCAAGGAATCACCTCAGGTAAAGGAATGACAAGCCTCTAGCAAGGAGGTTTGAAGAGCATGAATGTTGATATTAACATAAAATTGTATGTATAAAATAACTATTCAGGGTAAAGTAATTGTTACATGTGTTTTAATAAGCATCTAAAAGTCTTAGGTATTAGAATTACTGCTTTTATCTTATCATGAGCTACAAAATCCTCAGTGAATTTCAATGTCAGCAAAAGGGATCTCAGAACAAAGAGTGGCATACATAACAGCCCTGGGTGACTGAAAGCACCGGAAGAATGTGTGCCGCACCCCTTCAACGGACTTCCCATTTCAGTCTACACCCACCGCACCTGCTCGAAGCATTTATTTTACAGTCTCACTGTGCCCTTGCAATTAGATGGCATTACATATCACTGAAAATATACCTTTAAATTTGGTCATTTTTAGGCCTTGAGGAGCAAAAATAATAGTAATACTAATAAAGCTCATATTGGCTGAAAGAACAAATGATTCTAATAAACGAACCAAATTGTCAGAAGTCTGACATGAGCTTCTGCGAGTTCATTCTAACCTGAAGTGAACACTCACAATTGGATGCAAATGATTGTACATTCCGGAGACCAGTAGTGGGTAATCTGAACAGATGAGTTTATCTACAGTCTTGGATAGTTGCTACCATTTACTCAAATTCTCACTTAGATTGCCATTGTAGGGGGGAAAATTGTCAATCAAAAAGGAAGATATAAAAGTGAATTGGAAATTGAGTTGCAAAGTAATTTTACTTTCAAATGATTTGCAAATGTCGATGTGAAGTTCGAAATGAATGTTGTTAATGACCATAGCTGGGAGAGTTATACACCTGCTGATTACTAGAATATTATTATAAATGAGGTTGATTTTCCTGTTGACTACCCCATTTTTTCTCAACATGGTCTCATTATTTTGTCTATCACATGGCTGACCCTTAGCTAGGAAGGCTCACTTACGGACATAAGAATGTATGAACTCATATATGGTTTAAGTGCACGAGAAGTAATGCCAGCATTGCTCGTCTTTTTCTGCTTTGCTAGGTCACAGGAGGTTTCAGATGGGGAAAACCAAGCCTACATTACAAGTGAAGAGCTGTTTTACAAGCAGCCGTCTTTACAGCAACTAAATTGTCCCCAAAAAAGCGCATAAGCATAATGAAGCTTTTAAGTAGTCACACATATGCATTTATATTCTCTCTCATGAATGACTAATTTTAATTTTTTTAAAGTCGCAATTCAGCTTGCTTTCAAAACCTTTTAAGCTTATCACATGCTTCCCCTGCCCTCAAAAAACCAACTATTCTTGATTATGGAATAGGGAAGGTTTGCATATTTATTTTTGCAGAAACAGTAGAGTAAGTTCTTATTACCATATGGATGGCTCAGCCCTAACACTTTTGTCCTCAGCTGGACAGAGATCATTTAGAAATTCTTCCACAGCTCAGAGCCATGACAGTTGTTAGACTAACTGAGAATACTTTTGTGGAAATTGAAACCTGACCTCTGCACGGGCAAAGCTCCTACTGGATCCGTAGTAGTGTGGCTCCTGTTGAGCTTTGGAGACAAACGCAGTACCGCTCTTCTTCATAAATGGATTATATAGAAAGTGCAGTAGTGAAGGAATTGGTTTTCCCTTTGGGTGTCATGTGGTCTTCTGTAGTATCCTGCTTAGAAGGCTCTTCTCTCAGATGTCTTCCTGGTTCCTACCTTCTCTTACTCAACTCTTTGCTCAAATGGCCCTTTATCTAGGAAGTTTTCCCTAAATATATTTGCTAAAATAACACTTCCTAGCACTGTCACCATGTCCTACTCTATTTTTGCTTTGTAGACCTTATTGAGAGCTGTCCTATTGTATGTATGCTGGCTTATAGGGATAGTACTGCTCTCACTGCCTCCAGGACACATGTGGGGTGAGGGGCAGGCCTTTGCTATATTCTTTATAGTATCCCCAATATCTCTTCACATGGTTGGCAGGAGGAGGCCCTCAGTAAGTGAATGAGCTAACGCATGACTCCAGTAGAACTTCCACAAATGTTCCCAATGAACCGCAAAGCTTCACGCGTCGGTCTGTGAGAGTCCTGTAATAACCACGATGGCGTCTTAGCCCTCGGAGAGCTCACAGTCCACACATCTGTACACAACAGCTTACAACAAGGGCACCCCGAAGCACTGCGAGAGGTTGATCCATAACCCTACTGAGGTCTCCTTTTAAGGATGGAGGCAGTAGAAGATTATGTAAGCGTGTAAAGACCAAAAGCCAAATCCACTGCCGTCTAATTGATTCTGACTTACGGAGACTCTACGACAGAGTAGAACTGTTCCATAGGATTTCTGAGACTATGGAACAGCCTCGTCTTTATCCCAAAGAGTGGCCGGTGGGGTTTGAACTGCTGACTTGGCACTTAGCAGTTCACTCTGCCGCCAAGGCTCCTTTACCATGTATAAACCAAATCCACTGCCAACGAATGGATTCCAGCTCGTAGTGACGCTTTATAGGGTTTCTAGGATTGTAAACCTGTAAGGGAGGAGATAAGTTCATATTTCAGTCTTTTGAATATTAAAATCCCAAAATATGAAGGAGTCACTAAAACAGTCCAAAGCTATGCAAGCGGATGATGGTCAGGAGCTCTATAGAACTCCCGGAGTGCCATGCACTGTCCTGCGCCCTTTCCACATATTCATTTATACAGTCCTTACAACAATCTATTGATATTTTATTTTCTACATCTCACAAATGAAGAAACTGAAGCACAAGACAAATAACTTGCCCAATGTCACATAGGTAAAGAGGAGTGAAACCAAGATTCAAACCCAGAAATTTTGGCATCTAAATTATTGCTTTTAGTGGTTATATGTTGGACTGCGATCCACGCGATCAGCAGTTTGAAACCATGGGGCTTTCAGCTTTCATTAACAATCTAAGTCTTGGGGGCAGTTCTGCCTTGTCCTATATGGTCACTGTGAGTCAGCATTGACTTGGTGGCAGTGAGTTTAGGTTTGGGCTTTCTTTTTTTTAATCTTTTGGCATATTTCCTCTCCAGTTGGTAATGACATGGAGCTCTGTTGGCTTAGCGCGTGGCGTTCGTCTGCTAACCCATCAGCTCCGATATGGGAGAAAGGTGAGGCTGTCTGCTCCTGTAAAGACTTGCAGTCTCAGAACTCTGTGGAGTGGTTCTTCTCTGTCCGTATGATTGTTCTCTGCCAGCATTGCTTCAACAGCTCTTGGTTCTTTGTTGTTCTTGTTATGGATAATGATCAGTATAAGGCAGTAATGTATCATTCTAAAGCAGCAGCAGGATCAGTATTTGAACAGTTAAAGCAACCTATGAAGCAATTGATGGTGAATTTTTAGTTGTCTTTTTCAAAATCGCAAAATGTCTACCCTTGTCTGCCTCTGCATGTACACACTTGGAACTTGATAAATTGCTAAGCATTTTCAGACCGTCGATCTTATTTTGTGGGATTCAGAATGAGAGATTGCTTTTAAATCTAGTTATGTGCATTTGAACACCAAATCCTAGTAACCCTTTTAAACTCATTTAGACCTTTACTAGAAAGTGGTAGAACTGAGAGTCTATGGGATTGTGTGTTACTCACCATGGGAAAAAAATAAAAGATTTGCATATTTGCATCAGTTTATAGCCCATAAATTGGACTCTAGCCACTGACCTAGAACACCAAGGTGAAATGAAAAAACTTAATTAGTCATAGAGGTCAAAAAGCATGCTGTGGCAAAGCAAAGAAAGATGTGATTCTTTTTAATTTGGAGACCTGAGACGTTTTCAAGGGGGAGGTGGTATTTCAATCCAAACTGTGATGGACGAGTATAATTTCCTTTGGCATTCTAAGGAGAAGGGGCTTTCCAAGGGAAATACATGAGCAAAGCCATGAAAAGATGCAAGGAGAGGGCATGTTTAAGCAGCAAGCATGTTGGTACTATCATGTACACCAACTTCCACAGCCCACTTCCACGTCCCCTAGGCCACTTTCTGATTGCAGCTGCAGCTACGATGGACCCTTCATTGCAGACTTGCTTAGACACTCCGTTCCACATCCCGTGCATCCTAGGACCATCTTTGATTCTGTAGGAAACCATTTCACCCACAGGCATGGCTAACCTGGAAGTAATGGTAGAATTCTCATCTTCCATGTGGGTGAACTGGTTTGAAGTCCCCGCAACTGTACCTCAAATGCAGTCACTACCCACCTGTCAGTGGAGGCTGGCATGTTATTACCAAGATGAACAGGTTTAAGTGTACTTTGCCAATGAAGACATTCTAGGAAGGCAGTCCTGGTGCTCGCCTTCTAAAATCCAGCCAATAAAAACTCTATGGATCACCAAAGTCTAATCCACAACCCATCGTGGAGACATTGCAGGACCAGGCAGGTTTTCATCCCGTTGTGCATGAGGTCACCATGAGTCAGGGGCCAATTTGGTGCCCCAGAGGTAATCTTCAACCTTTCACTGGAGGACCTGGGAGTCCAAGGCTACGTGCCCCCTTTTCGGCAGAGGACAGCTCTGCAGAGGACAGTTCTGTGGGGTGTTCTTTTCTATTTCTCCAGAGATGCAAGTAGAACAGAGCCCATGCAGCCGAGAGCAGTGTTCTTGAGAGTGCATCCTTAGACTGCCTTAGCCTCCTTTGCTGTCTGTCTGTCTCTCTCTCTCTCTCTCTCTCTCTCTCTTACACGTCATGGTGCCCTTTCCCAAGCAAACTACTTTCACCCACATCCTTATCTTAGATTATGTTTTTTGTGGGTGTACTTCTTAAAGACTCTGTACAACACAGTGAAGTAAGGATATGAGATAGCACAAAGGATCAGCGTGTCAACAGACTCTGAAGAGTCAGAGACCTAAGCCAGCACTGACCTTCATTAAAAATTTCAAGGATCCATGTTGTGAGGCCAGATGAAATCTAAAGGGGTCCAGGGCTGCCATATCTGCTCTCTGGCCCTTTCCAAAGTCACCTTGACCCAAATTTAACAGATGAGCTCCCTTAGCAGTGCCTGTGGGAATATCCCTCACCCACAGGGAGCTGTTCCAGTCATTTGATGCATTTGGAGTTTATGGTCTACTTTCCAGGAGCTGTGGCCCATAAATCCATGGAATCTAGGTTTGTTTGCCATAAACAATACTAGGCAGAATAGTCCTATGAAAGAAGCATTCCGAAAGGACTCTCCTCTAATGAATACCATTATTATATTTCCTAGGATGTCAGTCATTCACATGTTTACAAGGAGCTTTGGCTGGTTACCTTACTTTCCTGTGATATTCTTCAGTGCAAAGCGAGAAGGGATTGCAGGTTTAGTAAGCAAGCAACCTTTCAAAAGCAGAGTCGGGCAACTACCATCCTCTTTAATTGTCAATAGGCTTACCAATAATTTATCATTATTCCACCCTCTGTATCTTTTAGACCCCTTACTAGCTATGAGACTTTGAATAAATTGCTTAAAGTCTCTAAGACACTCACTGAATTGGTAAGATGTGAATATTAATTATTTTTCAAAGAATTATTGCAAGGACTAAATAACACTGATGAAATCATGTCTGTTTTGAACATGGTAGGGATTTAGATGTTGCTATCTCTTTTCATTTCCCATCCCTTCTAACTGGTGCTGTAGCTTTGATATCCTCTCCCACTTAAAGTGTCTGAGTCCCTCATGTTTAGACTCCAAGCACTGATGTATTTCCTTCATATCTTAATTTAACCAGAGAGGGAAGTTATCTTCTCAGTTCAATGGCTCCTAGCAATTAACATACTTACACAACAAGAGTTTGTCTGGAGAACAAGCATTTTGTCCCAAGTGGCTGTGGGATGGAAGTTGAACAGAAGAGAACTGTTGTCAATGACGGACGTGCCAAGGATGGGGCCGAAGGCACTTGAAATGTGACTGAGGAGGAGCTGCCTTTTCAAAGTAGAGTGTACCATGGTGATGTAAATGGAGTCAAGCCTGTGGGAGTGGAGCCTTTGGGATCTTCATTTGCCGATGGGGCACAACTCAATGTGAAAAGAAATAGCTGCCCAAAAATCTACTAATTGGAACTTGCAAGAAACAAAATAAAAATCGAGGAAAATTGGAAGTCATCAAAAATGAAATGGTAGGCATGAAGATCAAGACCGATAGATAGTGAGCTGAAATGAACTGGGATTGGCCATTTTGAATCAGAAAATCACATGGTTTATTATGCCAGGACTGACACAATCAAGAGGAATGGCATTTCATTCGTTATCAGAAAGGATACTTCAAGGTCTATCTTGAAGAACAGTGATGTCTGCGATAAGATTGTATCTATCCACCTTCTAGGAAATCCAATCAATACAACTATGACTCAAATTTATGCACCATCACAAAAGCTAATGATGAGCAAATTGAAGAATTCTGCCAACATCTTCAGTTGGAAATTGATCAAACATGCTATCAAGGTTCATTGATTATTATTGGCAATTGGAATGCAAACGTTGGAAACAGAGGAGTGAAAAGTAATTGGAAAATATGATCTTGGTTATAGAAATGAAGCTCGAGATTCCATGATAGAATTTTGCAAGACCAACGACTTGTTCATGGCTAATACCTCTTTTCAATAACCCAGACAGTGACTATACATATGGGCTTCTCCAGATGGAATACATAGAAATCAAATGGACTACATCTGTGGGAAAAGACAGCAGAGAAATGCAATACCAGCAGCTGAAACTAAGCCAGGGACTGACTGTAGAACAGACCATCAATTGCTCAAATGTATGTTCAGGTTGAAGCTGACGAAAAATAAGTTCATGAGCGTCAAAATACGTTTGACCTTGAGTATGTCCCACCAGAACTTTGAGAACATCTCTAGAACACATTTGATGCATTGAATACGAATGACAGAACACCTGAGAGCTGTGGGAGGACATCAAAAACATCACTGCTGAATGAAGTCAACGAGCTGAATAGAGCATTTCAAGGGGCAGTTTGAGAAGACAAAATCAGATATTACAATGAAATATTCAAAGACATTTGACTAGAAAAACCAAAAGGGAAGAACACGCTCAGCTTATCTTAAACTGAAAGAACAAAAGAAAAAAATTCAAGCCTGGAGTTGCAGTATTAAAAGATTCTGTGGGCAAAATATCGAATGATGCAAAAGGCATCATTCAATCAAAAGAAGATGGAGAAGGCACACCGAGTCACTGTACCAAAAAGAACTGGTTGACATTCAACTAGGCCAGGAGGAAGCATACGAACTAGAACAATGACTGAAGGAAGAAGTTCAAACTGCGCTGAAAGTATTAGCCGAAAAACAAGGCTCCTGGTATTGATGGAATACCGATTGAAATGTTTCAGCAAGCTGATGAAGCACTGGAAGCACTTACTAGTCTATGCCAGGAAATTTTGAAGACAGTAACTTGGCTCACTGACTGCAAGAGATCATTATTTGTACCCATTCCAAAAAAAAGATGATTCAACAGAATGTGAAAATTATAGAGCAATATCACATGCAAGAAAAATTGTGCTGCATTTCAGTGGGTTGTTGTATACCCCCCTCCCACCCAACTCTACCCCCATGTGCTCATCCCACTTCAAAGATCATTGCTGCCTTAGGGTAAATGTGATGTCACATTTACACGTACATGTTAGTGTAATGCTGCAGTCTCACTTCTGCATTTTGAATGCTCTCTTCTCTTTTTAATCATTTTATTAGGAGCTCATAAACTCTTATCACAATCTATACATACATCAATTGTGTAAAACACATTTGTACATTCATTGTCCTCATCATTCTCAAAACATTTGCTCTCTACTTAAGCCCCTGGCATCAGGTCCTCATTTTTCCCCTCTCTCCCCGCTACCCCCTCCCTCATGAACCCTTGATAAATTATAAATTTTTATCTTGTCATATCTTGCCCTGTCCAACGCCTCCCTTCACCCACCCCTCTGTAGTCCGCCCCCCATGGAAGAGATCACATGTAGATCCTTATAATCAGTTCCCCCTTTCCAACCCACCCTCCCAGTATCGCCACTCCCACCGTTGGTCCTGAAGGGATCATCCGCCCTGGCTTCCCTGTGTTTCCAGCTCCCATTTGTACCAGTGTACATCCTTTGGTCTAGCCAGACTTGCAAGGTAGAATTGGGATCATGATAATGGGTGGGGGTGGGAGGTCCGAGCATTTAAGAACTAGAGGAAAGTTGTATTTTTCATCATTGCTACATCGTACCCTGACTGGCTCGTCTCCTCCCAGAAACCCTTCTGTAAGGGAATGTCCAGTGGCCTACAAATGGGCTTTGGGTCTCCACTCCGCACTCCCCCCATCATTCACAATGGTAAGTTTTTTTGTTCTGATGATGCCTAGTACCTGATCCCTTCGACACCTCGTGATCACACAGGTTGATGTGCTTCTTCCATGTGGGATTGAATGTTCTCTTATTGTGGGTGGAATGACTTGATGGATTTTTAAGTGCATTTGTGGCATTATATAGTACAGATAAAAGAGATGTGTTTTAGGTCTGGGGCCAACTCTGATTTTTACTATACCTTTTAACCAGTCTGCTGCTCTGGAGAAAGATGAGGCTTTCTTCTCCTGAAAGATTTACAGCCTTGAAAACCCAAATGGGCAGTTCCACTCTGTCCGATAAGGTTGCTGATGACAGTGGGGTTTTTTTGTTTGCTTCTGGGGGTTCTAATTCAGCATAAAACTGTTAAACCATTATGCAGTTTTCAACCTAAAAAGCATCAGGAATATCTCCTTTACAGTTTTCCCAGGAGCAAAGATGGTCCTACCATGGCACTACCAACCCCCAAAGCAAACAAGCAAGCATATGATTAAGAATATAGACACTGGAAGTTAGCCATTGTGGGCTCAAATCCAGACTCTGCTTGATATCTTGCTTTGAACAAGTCACTTAATCTTTCTAAACTTTAGTTTCCAGATCCGTAAAATGGAGAGGATCTCTTGTCAGGGTTACGGGGCGATTAAATGAGATTATACATCAAGCCACAAACCAGACTCACTGCTATCGAGACAATGCTGACTCTAGCGACTTGGGGGTTTCCGAGACCGTAACTGTGTACAGGAGCAGAAAGCCCAGTCTTTCTCCCGCAGAGCTGTTGGTGATTTCAAACTGCTGACCAAGCAGATCACAACTCAACGCATAACTACTACACCACCACATAAAATGCTTAATATAGTGCTGGCATATGGAAAATGTTCAAATGGAAGTGATTTTCAAATATTTTTAAAGACACCATTAAGAAAATAGGCAATAAAATTTTTATAATAGATGTATCTGACAATATGCATCCAAAAATACCTAAAAAGTCCTTGCAGTTGAATAATAATAAAACAATCCCTTATGAAACTGAGGAAAAGATTTGACAGACACTTCACACAAAAATATACCAGTAATATACAAAAATATACAATCGACTTTAGACGGGAAGGCCAGCATGGGCAGGAACTAGTAGCCTAGGGGGGCAGAAGAGGTAGAAAGGGTAGTTAAAAGATGAGACATGCAGAGGTAAAGAGTTTACAAATGTATTCTTTATAAAAGGCAGTTATTCTCAGGCACACTGCTATCAGGTCGATTCTGACTCCTAGAGAGTGTATAAGACAGGGCAGAAGCGGCCCTGCTAGTTTCCTAGACCGTTTATAGGAATAGAGTGCTCCTTTCTCCCGAGGAGCAGCTGGTGGTTTTGAACTGCTGACCTTGCAGTTAGCAGCCCAGCTCATCATACACTATACCACTAGGAGTCTTAGAGCATCCATATTCAACTCTATATGATAAATGGACATTATAAAAAGAAACAGTTATGGTCTCTTTCACTGTTAGGCTCAATTTTATGTAAGAGCAATGTACAGATTTTAACGTACCATCTCATGTGTTGGGATAAAAGGTGTACATCCATTTAAACACCATCCTAATTTAGAGAACATTTCCATCATCTTCTGAGAAAGTTCTAGCCCCTTTTAGTGAAGCCTCATACTCACATCCCTTGTTTTGGTTTCTGTCATCACAGAAATGTGAAAGAATCTCAAATCTTTTTGCCTGTTCTTGAAATTCTTAGACATCAGGTAGTATAGAATATATTCTTTGTGACAGACTTATGTCACTTAATGTAATGCTTTTGAGATTCTTCCATGCTCTACTATGCACCCAAGAGGTTTTTGTTCAGTTGGCTTTTCTGTCTAAAGTCGATTGTTTCTGGGTTTCCTCTAGCTTGGTCTCTTACTCGGTTCTTCATTCTACGTAGGATTATTATTGTTATTAAGTGCCATGGAGTCGGTTCTGAACCATACAACCCTCTGCACAGCAGACCGAAACAGTACCTGGTCCTGCGCTTCCCTCACAATTGTTGTTAAGCCCATGGGTGTAGCCACGGTGCCGATCCATATTCTAGGAGGCCTTCCTCTCCTTTGCTGTCACTCTACTTTAAGAAATATATAGAATCTGGAAAAAAAAAAAAAAAGAAATATATAGAATCTGGGGTCCTATAGGCTGGAAGATAAACAAGGGACCATCTAACTGAGAAACATCAAAGCCCACGTGGAAGAAACACACCAGCC
>NW_022103928.1:22816561-22818893 GCF_000313985.2 Echinops telfairi
AGGAGCAGATGCCAAGGGCTCAAGTAGAAAGCAGGTGTTTTGAGAATGATGATGGCAACATATGTACAAATGTGCTGGACACAATTGATGTATGTATGGATTGTGATAAGAGTTGTATGATCCCCTAATAAAAGGATTTTTAAAATAAAATTTAAAAAAAGAAAGAAATGTGATGTCCTTCTCCAGGAACTGGTCTCTCCTCACAATATGTCCAAAGTATGTAAGATGAAGTCTTGCCATCCTCACTTCTAAGGAACACTCAGGCTGTACTTCTTCCAAGACAGATAGGTTTGTCCTGTCAGTAATCCATGGTACTTTGAATATTCTTCGCTGCCACCAAGAGTTAAATGCAGCCGTTCTCCTTAGGTCTTCTGTACTCAGTGTCTGACTTCCACATGCATTTGAGGCCATTGAAAATATGATGTTGGGGTTAGGCACATCTGAACTCTGAGGAGGTCTTGTGTACTGGATTTATCCAATGCAACATGCCTTTTGAGCTCCTGACTGCTTTTGCCATGAACACTGATTCTGGATCCAAGCAAATACAAATTCTTGACAACTTCAACTTTTTCTCCATTTATCAAGCTGTTACCTATTGGTCCAGTTGTGAGGATTTGGGTCTTCTTTCCATTAAGTTGTAATCCACAGTGCAGGCTGTAATCCTTGACTTTCATCAGCAAGTGCTTCAAGTGCTCTTCACTTTCAGCAAGCAAGGTTGTGTCATCCGCGTGCTCCAGGTTGTTAATAAGCCTTCCTCCAATCCTGGTGCCACTCTCTTCTTCATGAAAGCCAGCTTCTCTGGTGGCTGGCTTGCTCAGAATACAGACTGAATAAGTAGGGTGGGAGGATAAATCTGTGTCACATACCTTTTCTGAATTTAAAGTATTCCTTTGTTTCACTTGCACAACTGCCTCTTCATCCGTGTACAAGTTCTGCATGGGCGCAATGAAGTGTTCTAGAATTCCCATTCTTCTCAAGGTTATCCATCGTTTATTATGATCCACATAGTCTAATGCCTTGGCATAGTTAATAAAACAAAAGTAAACATCTTTCAGGTATTCTTTGCTTTCAGTTAAGATTCATTTGACACCAGCAGTGATATCCCTTGTTCCACATCCTCTTCTGAGTCCAGCCTGAATCTCTCCATGTCACTGTACCGCTGCAACTAATATTGGATGATCTTCAGCAAAATTTTAGTTGTGTGTGTGATGTCAGTGATATTTAGGATAGCTCACATTTATTTTCTTTCATATACTTTCATCTTCCCTGTCCACTAGAATCAGAGTAAGGACCTTGTCTTTTTCACCATTGTATTGCCATACAAAGAATCTTGCCTGCTCAGTGACTATTGAATGTGAATGAATGAATTTCCTATATAGCTCCATGTGCCACTAAAGTGATAGACTCAAATATCGCTCAGTTTGGAGTTAATCTTACCTGTTTCAAATAGAAGTCACATTGCAGTTCCCATAAGCAAGGAAAAACTGGACCACAGGTGAGTTTTAGGTGATTCAACCCCTTTCTGCTGTCTGTTTCTGCTCCGGAATGTTACCCTTCTCTCCTCTTACTGCCTAATCAGAGCCGCTTATAGAGGAGACCTAAGAGCATCCCTACGGCAATGCTTTCCGAATATTTTCTATCACACACCCCACTAAAATATTTGAACATATCTACTACAGAAGTACATTTATTTTATTTGGGGAATATACTAATATATTGTTGTACTTTTACATAATAAAAGTGTGCACAAAATCATTTGAGACATTTGAAAGGATCAGTGAAAGAAAGATCTCCCTTGGCCTTGCTGCATTTCAGTGGGTTGTTGTATACCACCTTCCCACCCCACTTCACCCCTTGTGCTCATCCCACATTGACGATCACTGCCTGAGGGTACGTGTGATGCTACATTTACTTGTTCATGTCAGTGTAACACTGCAGTCTTCTGCAGTTTAAATGCTCTCTCTTATTTTGGGTTGAAAGATTTTATCACTTTTTAAATACATTCATGACATTTTATAGTGCAGGTAGAGTTGACTTTTTAGGTCTGGGGCCTACTCTGATTTCTACTATAAAATATATATATATAGTATATATTTAGTATATATATATGGCATATATAATGTATAGTCTATAATATACTAGTATATTATAGATTAGTATGATACCTAGTATTATAGAGTATGTATAATATATGTTATATGTGTGTGTGTTTTGGGGTATTTTTTTAACGAGAAACCAAGTGTGGCAAAATGATTATGTGTTCCACTGGTAACCACAAGGTCAGCAGTTCGAAACCAGCAACAGCTCCTTGAGTAAAAGATGAGGTTTTCTA
>NW_022103928.1:22819224-22874588 GCF_000313985.2 Echinops telfairi
CTTTATATATGAATGGGATGTTGGCTCCTCGGGGAATTGCTAATTATAGTCCATTAGCAGTATAGTACATTTAGACCAAGTTGCTAAAAATACATGAGAAATTAATTATTGTCCACAGATACAAATGCTATCTTTAGGGAACCATCCGCTCTACATTTTAGCAGCTTGCAGCCTGAGACAAGCCTGGAGATGTTATGCCTGTTGTACTACCTCTGAAACTAAAGGAAGCAGAACATAAAAATGAGCCTCTATTGATTTGAAGCAGACCTAATCTTTGTGATCATGGCTGTGGTCTAAATCTATTAAAGATGTTCAAATTCAGTGTCCTTGGTATCAGGGTGGCTTGACCTGAATAGTGAGCAATAAACGTGTGTATTATAATTCTGGTTCCAAGATATGTGCTTAGGAAGTGAAACCGACAGTCAGTGCTCTGGGCCTGTCTCTAAGCAGACAAAAAGCCTATATAAAATGACAGGTGCATTTTTAGGGAAAGAAACCCGTAATGTTTTCCTATTTAGTAGGTGACAGTATGTCCCAAGATAACACAAGCTTAAGGGGCTGGAACAAGCATGGTTATTAAAGGCTAGCCATTTTCTCAGCTCATACAAATTGAATTTTTTTTCCTTAGGACTGTGGAAATGTAGTGTAGAGTACTGAAATAAATTAGCATATTAAGTGAATTTATACATTCAGGCTTGTGAGTGCTTTGAATTTCAGGGAGAAATTTTATTGCTTCTTGAAAGAAAATGGCAATTCTTAAATTCTCTGTTTGATCTCCCTTTCGGGAAGGGTCTATATGATAAATTGTTATCTTTTTGATGATTATCTAAAGAATGGCTATTAAATTGATGAGACTCTTTCTCTTTTTTCTCCCAGGATTACTGATTTAAGAAACATCAAAAGAAGATTGTATTTATCAACAGTCCATAAGGAACTGTCCGCAACCCCTCTTCATGCAAAGATCCCACTCTTCATGATCAAGCGCAAAATTGTGAGTATAAAATGAATGTTGTTTGAGGTGTTAAATTTAATTTGGCAAACATTAATTATAGGCCCACTCTGATAGTACAAAAATGAATAAAATCCATTCCCTTTGCATTTCTCCCTTGAAAATGCTTAAAATATACTAGGTGAGAGAATACTCATATTATCATTTGAACATCCATCCATAGCACCACGAGGGGAATATTGTCCGATGGAATGCTAGGACAATGTCAGTAAACATTCAAAAATGCACAGTGGCCAAAACAGTGGGTTCGATGGAGCACACCAGTGATTGTGGAGCTGGCTCAGGACTGGGCAACATTTAGTGGGTAGTTGGCAACTAACAACAACAAGTATGACCCTATCTGTGGTAGGAACCACCATGGAGATAGTGCTGTTGGCACCATGAAAAAGAAAGGTGTCTGACTGTGGGATTAAGGAAAGGCTTCATGAAAGAGATAGCGCTTAGCATGGACATTGAAGGATCATAGGATTTCAATAGATATTGAGAAGCAAAAAAAAATTCTTTTTGGAGAAGCAAAAAAAATTCTAGGCAGAAGTGGTGTGAGTAAAATCACAAAATTGAAAAAATGATTCACTGCCATCAAGTCAGTTTCTACTCACAGAAACCCTATAAGAACTCGACAGAACTGCCCCTGTGGCTTTCTGAGACTGACCCTTTACAGGAATAGGAAATCTTGTCTTTCTCCCGCAGAGCAGCTGCTGGGCTCGAACTCCTCACCTTGTAGTTAGCAGCCAAACACATAACCCACAGTGCCACCAGGGCAAATGTATGGTGGCCAGAAAGTGGTTCATCTTTGGAGAGCATGGTTGTTCTCAGATAAAAAGACATCCTTAAGGAAACATCAGGTTGATATCAGTTATATGTTGTTACTGTAGTTGTAGGTGCCTTTGAATCAGTTCTGACTCATAGTAACCCGACTATGTACAACAGAGCAAAGCATCCCCTAGCCCTGTACAGTCCTCACAATTGTTAGATTTGAGCTCCTTATGCAGCCGTTGTGTCAGTCATCTTGTTGGGAGTCTTCAGCTTAAGATAAGTTAGGGAAGAACCTCTGAGACTTGGAGGATGGGTGGGCAAGCAGGTAATAAGGCTGAGAAGTTTGAACCTGAATCAACTGGCCAGCCTTTCTCCAGCTCAGTCATGTCAGTACTAATGACGTGACTTCAAGAATTCTTGGTGGTGTTGTGGGTTAAGTATTGGGCTGCTAACCCAAAGGTTGGTAGTTTCTGCCCAGCCACTGCTAGGCGGGAGAAAAAGGAGTTTATTTGTTCTAGATTTACGTCTCAGAAATACTAAGGAGCAGTTCTGCTCTGTGCTAGAGGGCTGCTGTGGGTTGGGACGGACTCTATGGCAGTGGGTTTGGGGTTCTGGTAATGACTTGACCCTGTGGTATACTACCTGTGCTAGTAGGAACTCAGTGCTTTCCTTGAAACGAACTCACTGCGCTCAGATGCATTTGTCTTGCAGAAAACTTTGTCTCACTCTTATACATAGAAAACCAGCCTAATTTTCCAAAACTAAAATATAACCATAGAAATAAAGAAGCTGAAAATAAAACAGTGTTGTTATATTCTAGCGGGGTTCTAGTAAGGAGGCCTCACGTCCTGGTGGTTGGGCATTGGGCTGCGACCCACAGGTCAAATCCACCAGCTGCTCCGCAGGAGAAAGATGGGGCCTTCTACGCCTGTGAAGATTTAGGGTCTCAGACACTCACAGGAACAGTTCTACCCCGTTCCTTAGGGTCCTTTTGCGGTAGCATGAACTCGATGGCAGTGAGTTTGATTGAGTTTTATTCACCTTTGAGGCCCCACCGTAGGCATGTCTAACTTCAGGGGGCCTTCCAAGACCACTGCCCTTGTGTCCCACACTCACTGCGGTTCCTGCTCTACCAACGTGCACTGCGTAATGAAAGAGGGCCTCTCCGTTTGTATCTTAGCCATGCTGAGTGTAAGCTACGAACGTTACTTCACCTCTCGTCTTCGATTGCTGCCACCCTGAGGGAAGCTAGTCAATCACAAAGGACAAATGTTGTACGAGACAACTACTAGATGGATAAACACAAAGGCAGATCTCTGCTCAGGTCATGTAATCTAATCTCATCTAACAAGCAATGAGGTGGTGTGTCCGCCTATTGCTCTTGATCCACATATCACCCCCTTATTTGTATATCTGAAAACATAACTTCAATAGAGGAGGCCTGACCTCAGCTGTGGTCAGAAAAAGACCAATCAGTTCCTGCTCTGTAGCACTATCCCATGGCCAGCCTCCATCAAGAGTCACTCTTAGAATGGTGCTCGGTGAACCTTCCTGGAAGTTCAAGTCTAGAAGCAGGGGCTGGGGAGACATGTATGTGTCAAGAAGGTGATTTTCACTTCTGTTGGTGGCAAACCAGGTGAAGCAATCTGCCTCCGGAAAAACACTTTACAGAAGGTCCTTCGTAGCCCACACCAGAAGGATCCTACTTGGAAACCCAGCTAAGTGAATTGGACTTTACCTTAAACATACCTGTAGCAGATTAAAGGAACTGAAATGCTTCCTTGGACTTAACAAAATGAAAACATCTCAGTGTGAGAAGAAGCAGATGACTACTATCCCAAGGTTATGGATTTGGAAGTAATTGGACTTTGGTTGAAGGCTCCCAATAAATGGCGGTTTAAGACTACCATATATTTCCGATGGTCATACTCTGCTTTCTTATGACATGTCAGGCTAGCAGGCATTGTTCTACTTCTGTGAGTGAGCCTTATTGAAAGTTTTGCCCTATCTTCAATCCTAATTGCATAAAAAGTATCTAATCACTTAATCTGTATAAGTTAACAATCCATGTATTTTAGCCCAAAAAGCTGCCCTACACATGCATACTTTACTTTTCTCAACAGTATTTTAAATTCTGTATCACTGGCTAAATGAATGATACTGTCAATAGATTTGCCATATGCCCCAGGGGAGAGTTCCCCAATAAAATGAAAATGATGTCTCTCAAGTCACCTGGGGGCATATATAAGCCATAGATATATGAATAGATTTCGAGCTCATGCTTAATCATAGCCCAAATCTAAGAGCAATTTGTTCTTATGGCATAAGTAGTTGCTCCTATGGAGAGATTAATGAGGATATGGGTACTATAACAAACTATGGTAAAGAGTTCAGATGGTGCCCAGCTATCAGAAAGAATAGTATCTGGGGTCTTAAATCTTAAAGGTTTGTTGTAAAACAGCAGCCATCTAAGTGAGATATCAGGTAAGTCCACATGAAAGAAACACACCAGCCAGTGTGACCAAGGCTTGTAAATAATAAAATCCAAGACTGGAGGAGGGATTGGTATTAGAAGCTTAAATTCTGATTAGCTGGTATGCAGAAGGCCATGGATAACAATTAAAAGCCAAAAATATATTTGCAGGGTCCCCTTGTGGGCTATACCTCCAGAGAGACCCCTCTCACCATTGACCAGGGATATAAATAGCCTTGCTGTCAGACAGAATGTATTAGAAAGTAGATCAATGCTAATTTAGTTTAGTTAAACGTTAACACCTTGTCATTGGTTCTCCCTTTTGTAGTGGTGACGATTGCACAACTCTTTTTAATGTTTAAACCATTAAATTGTATGATATGTTAACTATATGGCAACAAAACTCTAACAATTTTTAAAAAACAAGTAGAGATGAATATCCCTACAACAGAAGCATGTTCAAATGATATTAATATTCCTAGAGTGATATTAAATGTAACTTTTTGGTGGATGCAGTTAACTCTAATAATCTGGTATGGCTGAAGATTAGATGAGAATAGTGGACAAGTATGAGGCTAGAAAGGTAAGCAGGGGCAGTCTTGTATTCTAGCCAAGGAGCGTGGATGTCATCCCACAAGAGAAAGCCACTGGAGCGTTTACCACAGAAAGTGGCATGCTCAGACTTGCATTTTATGTAGAACCCTCTGTGGAAGATTGGTGAGAGGGGCAAGACTAGAAACCCAGAGGGCCCATTGTAAAGCCACTGCCGCAGTCACAAGAAAGTAAACTCCATGAGAAGAAGACTTCTGTCTCTTTAAGCACTGTTACATCCCCAGTGCTTATAACAGTTTACGGGCTCCTTTTCGGGTTCTTACTACAAGTCTGGGTTAAGTAAATGGATGAATGCATGATGTGAATAACAGTGATGAGGTCCTAAAGCCGGAGAATGAAACTAGAAGACAGAGGCAGACAGGGATGTTGCGCATGTTGACCAAGGGGTCTATGAGACCTGTGGTTGAGATTTTTTGAGGTACACAGATATGGAGTCCTAAAGAAAGTGTGACCCAGTTATGTATGCTTTCTCAAGAGGATAGACTATCAAAAATGTATTTGCTAAAAGAGAGATTGCAAGGGCACACCCAATTAAAAGCATCGGAGAGGCAGAAGAGTCCATGCAGAAGACAAGATAACAATGAGAAAGTGATGCAGAGCAGAGTGTTGTCCCACAGACGCCAGGGGAGAACAGTCAACATCAGCAAGTATGTGTGGGACATGGCAGCCGGAAGGCCAGTGGTACCTTCAGTTCGCATATAGCTGTGGTGGGTGCATGAGGAGGCAGAGCAGGGGACGAAGGAGAGACTGCTGGTGCATGCTGACCATTTCTTTCAAGTCCACTGAGCTTGCTGCTTCTGTCGGTGGAGGTGAAGGAAAAGAATCAAAGATAGCTTCACATTTCCAGTGTGAGGAACTTGGAGATGGGTGGCCCCTTAACAAATAGGGGCTGAATTGTGGGAGAAATGAATGGTTTCTGTTAGGAGTTAAAAAAATAAATGGGAAAAAAAAAACACCGAAAAACTCAACACCAAACTGACTGCCATCAGGTCGATTTTGACTCTGACCCGGTAAGCTAGAGTAGTGTGGCCCTTGTGTTTCCGAGGCCTTAAGTCTTTACAGGAGCAGAGAGCCTCATTGTTCTCTTGTGAAGCAGCTGATGAGTTTGAACTGCTGTGTGATGAACAAACCAATTTGTAACCCACGGCCAGGGCTCCTTTCTGTTTGGAGTACAATTTTTGAAAACCAGTTTAGTACCAAACATTCATAAAAACTCAAAATTAGATTCAACCAAAACAAAACAAACTCACTGGCATTGAATTGATTCCAACTCATAGTAAGTGTATAGGACTGAGTGAAACTATCCTGTGGGTCTCAGAGACTGTACGGCTTTAAGGGAGTAGAAAGCTTTATCTTTCTCTAGTGAAGCAGCTGGTGCACTTGACACAGGTAGCAACCAAACGCGTGATCCACTGTGTCACCAGGGCTCCGTTTAAACTAGATCCAAGTCATCAGTTATCGGAGTACGTCATTGGGACATTACAGAGAAGGCCTTCCAAATAAAACTTCACTCATCCTCTTGGTTCAGATGCTGAATCCCTTATCCATCGAAGATGGTTTGGAGCGCCGTGTTAGATGGTTTCTAAGTATTAAAATTGAGACCAGAAAGCAATTATGGCCCACTTTGCCTTGGTTGTAAAGCCAGGGGTATCAAATAAAGTTAATATTCTCATAACCACACCAATCTGAGTTGCTAGATGTAGGCCACCACTCTTCCTGTTACCATTAATCTTTCACATAAAAAATTTATTGTGTGTGTTATTCTTTATTATGAAGAATTAACTTAAATTGTAACAATTTATACTTTTAACTTAGGCTTGCAATGGCAAGAACTGTTTCAGAAATTAATAACTGGCAGATTAAACAATGGAGGTACCCACTTAGGGAAGACTCACTGGAATCAATCTTACTTCTCTTTACCGTAACTTCAATTAGTTGGGGATAGTGTCAGATGAGCGCTAATGTCTTGCCACCAAAGTATGTATTAATGTACAGTGAATTTAATTCCGTTTGAATAGGAAGTTCAGTTATGAGATATCATTCAGAATAAATCATTCTTTGCAGATACAACAAAATGGCATGATAAATTACAATGCCAAACTCTTTAGGAAGCTTTCCTACTCAAAGACCCAGTATTTGTCATTTAAATGAATAAAATTATTCTTTAGAAGTATACCTTCTTGAACCATAACTCTGATGGAATATGTTATAACTCTTATTACAAACTGAGCCTCTGGTATTATATTTTTATAAACTGCCCTCAAAGATAATTTTTCCCAGAGAGCCAATGATTTAGAAGGTTTTGCTTTTTACCAGTATTTAGTTACTTAAATGTCATTGTGTGAAAATAAAACCATGGAAGAGGCAGATTTACTTCGATACAAAGCCATTAACAAATACACATAAGAAACAATTAGAGAATGCCTCTTGATGAAATATTTATAGCCTAGAACCCATTGCAAATTTTAATGTTATTAGGTAGTTTGCCCGAAAGTAAGTAAGGAACTATCAATACAATGTACAGGGTTCTCTCACTGCCTCCCGGCCGTTCCAACTCCTGGTCCTTTGGGCTTCTGAGACTGTACCTTTTGATGGGAATAGAAAGCTTCATCTTTCTGCCACAGATCGGCTGGTACTTTCCAACTGCCAGCCTTACAGTCAGCAGCCCAACACGTAACCTCTATGCCACCAGGGGTTGCCATGAGTCAGGATTGGCTGGTCAGTGGCAGTGAATGGTTTCTTTGGGGTTGGTTTGGTTTATTGGAAAGTTTACATATGTTTTTATCTAATGCATCTGATGGTCTCTCTGAAATATCTGATTTTCTCTGTCTATTTGCCTGCCAATCTAATGTGAGAGTTGAAGAGATGTAGAGGAAAGAGCATTACACGCCTTCCTAGGTTGCCCTGAATTAATGTGAAGTAGCGACAACTAGTTCAAGAGAAGCTTGTCCTGGGAAACAAATGATTACTGAACTTGAGAATCACTCCATTATCAAATGACATGAACAGGCAGAATACTCTTAGGATTACAACTTGGGTACAAGAACTGGACTCCAAATCAAACCCAAGCCCACTGACATCAAGTTGATTCTTACTCACGATGACACAGTATACAGTTTCTGAGGCTGGACATCTTTGCAGGAGCAGAGAGTATCAGCTTTAACCAGGAGAGAGCCTTTTGGGTTTGAACTGCTAACCTTGCCATCTTAGTGTGTAACCAACATCACATCCTTGTTAGTGTGTTCCCAACCTCACCACCAGGAGGTCTTTGGAACTAAGACTAGAGAGCAGTGGTTCTCAACCTTCCTCATGCCGTGACCCTTTCATACAGTTCCTCGTGTTATGGTAACCCCCCAACCATAAAATTATTTTTGTTGCTACTTCATAACTGTAATTTTGCTACTGTTATAAATCAGGTGACCCCTGTGAAAGGTTCAAAGTCTGGTTCTCTCACTTTCCACCTAAGGGCTTTTGGGAAAGTCAGTTAATCTCCCTGTGCTTTAGGCTCTATCAAATGTCATCAACCACAGAACCTGCTTCCTAGGGCAACTGGTAGGATGAAATTAGTTATTACTTAGGACAGTGCCAAGCTCATAAATATTAGTTGATATTGTCATTATTATACTGTTTACTTTCTCTAGACATGACTCTGTTAAATGACTTGTGAATGTGATATCATGATAAACTTCTGAACTTACAGTTCATTTCAAATATTTATTGCGCTTCAGAATAGGCCATGGTTTGTGCTAAATTATATGAATCCAAAGGTGAATGACACGTGGTTTCTCTCCGTAGGGAGATTACAATATGACAGAGCAGGGCAGACATACAAACCACTAATGAGCATAAGCTGTGATAAACACCCAACTCTCTTATGAACCAAGTGCTGCCAGAAAAAAAGCAGACTTGTCTGATCGAGTTGGGGGTTGTCACAGTGGAGATATTTGTGCTAAATTGTGAAACATCAGTGGCCTTTTTTATAATATCTTGGGGAGAGCATTATAGTCACTGATAATAACACAAAAGTGTGAGAGTTCAGATCACATTTGGCCTCTTAATTGGATATGTGGTAGAGATATACAGAATGGCAAGGCTGGAAAGGAAGGCTAGATACAACCTGGAAAGACTTGGAAAGCCATCAGTCCACTCCACTGGTGGCTTATAGTCTTCTAAATATTGTTTTTCTTTTAAGTTTAAATGTCAAAAAATTTCATGATGTGGTGCTTATCCCAGAAAAGGAAGTGTGAGATGAAGATGGAGAGACTAAAACCCAGGAGCTCCAGATGAATCTGGAATAGGATAATAGCAAGGCGGTAGAAGTGGGAAACAGAACTAAGAGAAAATGCAGTAGAAGAGTCCTTGACAAACCACTGAGGAACATGGCACTGAGCTCATCGAGAGCTCAGAAGTGGCAAAGTAGGTGTGTCACCAACAGGGCATGTCCGGTAGGATTTTAAACTTTTATATGAATGCTCAGACTTCTGTTAATGACCATGACAGAGTAGCTATAGCACCAAATGGTCCTTCCTACTATAACTGAATTTAAAGCTGAGGGGGTGGGGGGTGCCTCTGAAATTACAGTTTTCAACCATTAGGCAATGGGAAGCTCCCTAAGAAGGAAACAAACGAGCTGAGCTCCATCGTCCCAAGCTTTCTGAAGACGCATTCTGGTGACAGGGACAGGAACCCAAGCACAGCATGGTAGGCTCGCTAAATTGAGACCGAGATTGATGTTAGGAATACCGAAGAACCAGAATTTATAAATCAGAGAACCTGAGAAAAGGAACTCTAAAACTTTGTGCCAGGTTCCTCTGAAGCAGCGGTTCTCAACCTGTGGGTCGCGACCCCCGTGGGGGGGTTGAACGACCCTTTTTTAGGGGTCATAACAGTAGCAAAATGACAGTTATGAAGTAGCAACGAAAATAATTTTATAGATGGGGGGTCATGACCACATGAGGAACTCTATGAAAGGGTCGCGGCCTGAGGAAGGTTGAGAACCCCTGCTCTAGAATCTTTGGTCGTTGGCCATCTGTGCATGCATTACAATAGGCAGGATAAGCAAGTAGAGGCTTACACAGGGCTGGGGCCATATTCAAGGTCTGGCCACAGGGAATAGACATCATTGAAGAGATTTAGAAGAAATTCTAGAAAGGGAAAATAATTAAGAAATGGGCTCATTTCATTCTGGAGATAAGCCACTGTTGATGTGACCTAAGACTATAAAAGCCTGTATCGAAAAGGTAAAGGTGACCTGCCAATAAATAAATTTCCTTCAGGGGCAATATTTAAACTCTTTTGAAGAGGACAATAAAAGCAGAAGCTCAACAATATAATATCTACACTCTCTATCATATAATGAAAAATTCTAGCAAGTGGGACAACATGACCCTAGCCAGTACAAAATTGATGGAATGAACATACACTAACTTGAAAACTGCTGTTATAAGTATGTTGACTCATTTAAAAGACAGTATGAACACAATGAAGAAACAAATACGGAACCTCAATAGATAGGAAAATAATGGGTATTGCAGAACTGGAAATTATAACATCTAAACTTTACTGAGTGGCTTATTGCTAGGTTAGCCAGTGGGGCAAACCAGTACAACTGAAGGCCGGGATACAGAGCCTATCCACACTAAAGCACGGAGCGGGGAAAGGAGGAAGATGAGGCATAAGCAGCACCTGAGTGGCCTGTGGAAACAGTGCCCACCGGTCTGCTTGGTGTTTAAGTGAGATATCAGAAGGAGAACAAAGAGAGATTGGGAAGAACAAAATTTAGAGACGTGAGCTTAACATTTTTTTAACTTAAAAATATAGCCACAGATCGAATCATCTCACCAAATTTTCAATTGAATGAGCACACATATGCTGCACACCCCACATAAACCACACCATACAGTAAAGCTATTGCCATCCAATTGATTCTGACTCAGAGTAACGCCACAGGGCAGAGTAGATCTGCTGTACAAGGTTCCCAAGGCTGCAAATCTTTCTGGAAGCAGTCCTCCTCACCTTTCTTCCACAGAGCAGCTTGTGGGTTTGAACTACCAACATCTCAGTTAGCAGCCAAGCACTTAACCACTGTGTATCATAATCAAATTGCTTAAAGGCAATGATAAAATTAAAATATTAAGCGCAACCAGAGGAAAAAAGGCATTATATACAAGGGAACAATGATGAAAGGGAAAAATAATGCCAACATGAATGGAAAACAATATAAAAAAAATCTTAAGAGGCATCTTTACAGGGTTGGAACGATAAAACCAACAAAAACCCTATCCGCCTAGAAGTTGAACTCACAGCGACCCCGTAGGCAGGACAGAACTGCCCTGTGGGACTTCCCAGGCTGTTCCTCCTGATGGAAGCACACTGCGCGTCTGTTTTCTGCAGAGTGGCTGGAGCATTCCAAACAGCAGCTAAGAGGTGGAACAGAAGCACTGCACGTGTCATTGGGCCAATGAACTGGGATGTCACCTCAAAACTATGACCTTAAACCCTCATACCTAGGATCCAAATTCTGTGAGGTGTTTGTTCATACATAAGCAGTTTTAATAGCTGGCTAAACCCATGAAACTATTTTCCTGGAATAATCTGTAAACCTTAAGCAAAAACATCCCCCTAAAGTCTGCTCAAAACCAAATAGGCTATCTTAACTACTGAACGTGTGTGCTTTGAGCCTGTGTTCAAAGAACTATCTCTCTGGGACCAAATGAAGAACAGCCACTCAGAAGATTAGATAGGAAATTTGGGAGGCTATTGAGTTTTTGTTAAAAGGGGAGGAACGGTTTGAAAATAGACAGTAAATGGTTGCACAACTCGAAGAACGTCGTTTCACTGATAGATAGAAAAGTGTCGAATCAGTATATGTCTGCTGTGTATATTTGCAAAACCAACAAAAACTCAGATGAGTTATTAAAAAAAGAAGTCGTCATCAGGGCTTATCTAAAGTGACTTGCTAAATAGATTAAAGAAAGGAATATTGTAATTTCCTGTTCAAAATTCCTGAACTATTTCAAGGTTACAATTAGGTTTCATGATGTGGCCAGTTGGAGTGGGGTGTTAGGACCTTTAGAGAAATATCGAGGATGCAGCTTACATGTTGGGCTGCTAACTCCAAGGTCAGAAACTTGAACCCAGTAGCAGCTCCAGGGGAAAGGAAGAGACTTTCTGAAACGAAAAAGATGTAGAACCTTGGAATTCAGAAGGGGCGCTTCGACTCTGTCCTGAAAGGTTGACTTGAGGGCAGTGAGTTATTTTGAGAAGTACTTTGTAATCATACAGAGTGTCAGAGGACTCCGGGAGAGCACTCACCTGGAGCTGAGCCGGCTGTTTTATGAAGAGACAGCTTGCATGATGGGGGTAGGAACTGGGAGGGAGACATGGATTACTGAACAGGTAGGAACTGCTTCTATAAGGAACAGATCCTTCCTTAGTTCAAGTAAGAGACAGAACTGCGCTGACTCTACAAGCTCTGGTAAACTCACCTTTCCCTGGCTTTGCAAGATCTGCTTTCCTTGGAGTGCTGTGTTGTTACACACACACACACACACACACACACTGGAGTGCTGCTGTTGTTACACAAGCACACACTGCAGTGCTGCTGTTGTGACACACACACACACACTGCAGTGCTGCTGTTGTTACATACACACACACACACACACTCACACACGTAATGGAGACATCTCTGTCCATTTGGTTGCTTGTGTGTGACCCAGATGATGAAGGCTATATTATCTGTATTTCAAATGCCAGCAGGGTCACCCAAAATGAACAGGTTTCACTGGAATTTCCAGACTAAGAATAGATTACAAAACGGTCAATTTCTGAGCGATTAGCCACTGAACCCCTTATAAATAGCAAGGGAACATTGTCAAAGATAATACCAAAAGATGAGCCCCTTTAGTCAGAAGGCACTCAAAATATGGCTGAGGAAGTAGAGTTAATCATAATGATTTGGATGGAGTAGGCCTTCTGGACCTTCATTTGGTGATGGGACATGACTCAACATGAGAACAAACAGTTGCAAGCATCTATTAATAATTGGAACATGAAATGTATGAAGTATGACTCTAGAAAAATATAAAGTCATTAAAATTAAACAGAATGCATAAAGGTTGATATCCTAGACATTAGTGCACTGGGATAGACTGGTATTGGTCATTTTGAATCCAACAATCACATGCTTGATTATGCCCGGAATGGCAAATTACAGAAGAAAGATATTGGCATTCCTTATTAAAAAGCTCATTTTAACATCTATCTTGAAGTACAGTGCTGTCTGTGATAGGATAATATCTATGCACATACAAGAAAATCTAGTTAATATCGCTATTGTTCAAATTTATGCACCAATCACTAAAACTAATGATGATGAAAGTTAAGAGTTCTACCAGCTTCTTGAATCTGAAATCAATCAAACATGCCCTCAAGGTTTATTGGTAATTATTGGCAACTGGAATGGAAAGTTGCAATCAAAGAATAAGAACAGTAAATAGTTGGACAATATGACCTTGCCAATAGAAAGGAATCTGGAGATTACATGAAAGAATTTCGCAAGACCAATGATTTCTTCATTGCAAATATCTGGTTCAACAGCATATATGGCAACTATACACATGGACTTCACCAGATGGTGAAAGAGACTCCTTATCAGCAGCCAAAGCCAGGCCAGGAGCTAACTGTGGAATAGTCCATGAATTGCTCATATGTTAAGTTTAAGTTGAATTTGAACAAAATAAAAACTAATTCAAGAGAGCCAAAATATGACCCGGAGTAAATCCCACCTGAATTTTGAATACTCATGTGGACATCTCAAGAAAGACTTGACTCCTTGAATACTAATGACGGAACCTGACAAGTCTGAAGTGATTTCAAGAACATCATACGTGAAGACAGCAAATGAAAAGATGAAAGTGGATGTCAAAAGAGATCCTGAAATTTGATTTTTATCTAGAGTAGATAAAGCAAATGGAAGAAATGATTAAAAAGCTAAACAGAAAAATTCAAAAGGGAGCTCAAGAAAATAAAGTACTAAAATGAAATGTGCAAAGAGTTCGAGTTAGAAAAACAAAATGGAACAACAGGCTTAGCATAACTCAAGCTTAAATAACTGAAGCCTCGAATTGCAGTATTCAAAAATTCTGTGGTCAAAATATTGACTGATGCAGGAAGCATCTAAAGAAGATGGAAGGAGTACACAGAGTCACTGTACTAACCATATTCAACCATTTCAAGAGATAGCATATTATTGAGAGCCAGTATTACTGAAGAAAAAGTCCAAGCTGCTGTGAAGTCATTAGCGAAAATAAGGTACCAGCATTTTAAGGAATGCCCGCTGAAATGTTTCAACCAGCTGATCCAGCACTGGCAGTTCGCACTCATCTATGCCAGCAAAGTATCCTGTGCCTTGGGAATGTAATGTGACTCTGGAGGCATCTACAAAGAAAGTAATCTTTCTTACGTATCAATAATTCACTGTCAGGTCTTTTACTTTTCTACCATAAAAACAACCTTAGGTTCTCCTACATATTAAAAGGAACATTTCTAAATAGAAAATGTTTGCCTTAAAAAAAAAGCACTATAATGTTCTTTATCAAGTGAAAATAGCTTTAAATTCTGCTAAATTTATAAAGTGATCCTTAGGTAAACTGTGTTTCTAAACAAAGTATTGAAGAGCTTGATATTTTAAAAGAATCCCAGACTGTTTCAAATACAGCTTTTCATTTCAAAAATTATTTTTCCTACTTTTGTCCTCCAGTCTTAAACATATCTTAATTTCTTACTAAATAATTATTTTCTCCTTTCCTTTAATTCAGTCAGACCATTTAGAGAACTCGTTTGATGAAGTATTGAGGTACCTAATTGTTTAATGGGCAGAAATTAGCCCCAACAAGTGTACTTTTAAAACTGGCAAATACCAGGCATTATTACAAATTCTTTAGAAGAATCTATTTCTGTACAATAGGATAATTGGTTATAAGTAGACAGGACTGGCCACAATTTAAACCCAGCTTCTACTTTCATCCACGCATTTTTCCTCTTACATTTAACAAATATAAGTGGCTAATTGTGATTAAATTAGACCCCTTGATGGAACGATTGGCTTCTTATCCCTGATTTTCAAGATTTAAGTGGTCTAACGCACCTACAATTAGCTTCCTACCAGCGCACTGCCTGCAGACTGTCATCACCAGCCGGGCCGCATGATGGAGGCGCATGGTGACATGACCCATGTGTGTAGCGCAGGTTATGATGAGTCATAGCAATTTCTAAGAAATTTGAAGCCAAAACCAAGAAAGATTTATGGAAACAGGAAAATGAGGTTTGGAGTGTGTGAGCCAGATAATTTTCTCAACTCTGAACTTGCTATATATGAAGGGGTGCCCCCAAAACCCAGAATTTTTTCCCCAAAGCCGTTTTTTTTTGTTTTGTTTTGTTTTCTACCAAACAACCTTATTGCCTTCAAAGTACTCTCCAATATAATGAATGCATTTGTCAAATCTGCAATTCCATTCGTGGGAACGTTTTGCAAACTCATCTGTTTGAAATGAAGGGATGGCTGACTGCACCTCCCTCGTTTCTTCACCTCTTCTACTTCATCACATTGCTGTCCTTTCGTGTCCCTCGGCATTCGCGGTTACAAAAAGAAGCCACGCAGAGCAAGGTCAGGTGAATAAGGTGCGTGGGGCAAAAGAGGCATGCTGGGGTTTTTTGCCAAAAACTGGCACACTGAGATGGCTGTGTGAGCAGGTGCATTGTCGTGGTGGCAAAACCAGACCCCCATCTGCCACAAGTCAGCCTTTTTTGTTGCAAACTGTTAAGCAATCTTTTCAGAACCTCTGAATAGAAAGTTTGATTAACAGGCCGATCTGGTGGACCAAACTCCAAATGCACTATCTCCGTCACATCAAAAAACACAGAAAAACCAAATGAGCATTTTCTTGATCTTTGATTTCATTTGATGAGCTTTTTTTTTTGGGGGGGGGGGCAAGGTGACGATGGTGGCTTCCAGTGGCTTGATTGATGTTTGCTTTTGGAGTTGTAAGAATGGCACCATATCTGGTCACCAGTAATGACCTTGGGGAAAAAGTCAGGGTCACTTCAGAGTTGTTCTTTCAAAGCTTGGCGTGTTTCCACTAGACGCTCTTTTAGCTGGTCAGTCAGAACCCAAGGCACAAATTTCGCATCTACCCTTCTCATTCCCAAATCTTCGGTTAAAATTCGCTGAACTGAGCTCAAGGTAGTCCAGGTAACTTCCCCGTGTATTCAGTGGTCAGTCTTTGGTCTTCAAGCACAAGTGCACAAATTTTGTTGTTGTTTTCATCCATTTGGGAAGTTGACAGGTGTTCTGAACGAGGTTTGGCATCAGTCGACATTTCACCTTTTTTGAAAGCAGGAAAGCACTCGTACACTTGACGTTCTCCCCATCGTGCTCCCCTTGTACGTTGTGTTCCACATCACAAGTTTCTGGAGCATTTTTCCAGAGCAGGAAACAAAATTTCACAGCCACACACTGTTCTTTTAAATCAGCCACTACAAAAATAGGTTTGAGCGAAATTGCTTCCACAAAAAAATTCACTGTGACCAGAGAGAACCTTCCCAGGTGATGCGACTCCTAGCAGGAAAAATGCATACTAGGAAAGCTCTGGCCAGCAGGGCGTTTTTTGTGGGGGTACCCTCTTGTATAAATAACTTGGTCATGTATGTGATTGTGGAAGGTAATGACTCTTTTTTGCCACTCTCTATTTCAGTGGTGCAATCTGTGCATTGACTTGGTAGCTTTCACCAGTGAAATCTTCAAGGGAGCGGTGTTCCAGTCACTGGATGGGGTTATTGTCTCGGCTACCTGTAAGCTACGCAAGATCTTCACTTTAAAAGCAAAGCCTCAAGACACTGCTGACAAAGATGGTATGTTCACGTTGCTGTCAAGATGTTCAAAGTTTCTGATGTGCTTTAAAATTAGACATGCCTTTGGATAGTAGGAGTGCCTGGTATAAGCAGTTTGATTTCATGTCTACTGAGTTAAATTTGTCTATAATCATGCTCATTTTCCCCCACGGGTCACATGTTTATTTTTACTTATGCTGAATGTCACCAAAATGTCTTAAGGTTTCCTTTTTTGTGGTTGTTGGGGTTTTTTTTCATTTGAGTATAAACGCACAACTTGCCATCTGAACTTCTCAGGATTCCTAGTTGCAAATGACAGAATCCTCTCCAGGTGGTTGAAAGAGAAACGGAATTTATTTAAGGAAATATAGAATCTCAAGGTGACCCAGAGAAACAGGTGTGGAGGTTACAGCCCAGGAGAGATCTAGCCTCACTACAGGACCACTCCAGGGAAGACGCTCCCCCCACCCGCACCCCCCATAGCAATGGCTACGGAGCAGAGACTCTAGGAATCACACCGTAGTGCTCGGTGCGAGACTGTAGCCTTTCTATTGCTGCTGCTCCTGAAAGCTGGACGTCTTTCCTGCCGCCCTCATCGCAATGCAGGCTTCCTCGTGGTTCCCTCTCCTGAGCAAGGTCTGGCATGGCAGTGTCTGATTCATGGGGCCCAGGGGACGTGATACGAGGGAGAATAGGTAAACACTTGGCTGAATCCTGAGTAGAGAGGCAAGACTCTGTACTATCTTATCATTTTGTATATATTTCATAAGGTCCCTTGGGAGACATCAATTTACTTTTCTAGGGGTCATGTTAAAATAGGGGGAAGAGTTGAATTGTACCTCTTTATTTCTTGAGAAACTGGAAAGAGGTTAGTTATCCTATAATTAAGGAATATACTGTGCAGGCATCTCGGCTATCAGGAATCCAGAAGACATCAAAAACTCTCTTGCTAATGAGAGTTGAAACAACTGACAGGATTGAAAGAATCAGATGCTTATCTTTGATTTCTGCCTGGGATTGTTCTTAACCAAATGAATTTTTCTAGAAGCCTAGAAAGCAGACCTACACATAAGATGGCAAAGGTGACTTCTTAGAAGTTGGAGATAGACGATAGGTTCCCAAACTGATCTGGCCTACCACCGCCGTTTCAGAAATAAATAAATACTGGCAATGAAAGCCTTTTGTACTCTAGTCCACAATCCAGAATAAAGTGTAGGGATCTGCTTTTGCAGCCTCTCCCCAATCTGATCATTCCAGCACCGCCCTGGAGGTGGTAGTGCCCACCTTGAGAAACACTGATTCTGAACTATAGACCTGTGCTCCACCCAGATGAGTGTTAGAGAAACCATTGCGTGACTCACGGTGGAGAGAACACTGTAAGTTCCATGTGGTAATAAAACACAGTAGTGCATTATGAGCTCGCCAAAGGGATCATGAGCCAGATGGCTCCTCGTCTTTTGTACCACTTAAAGGCTCTACAAGAAAGTAAAATACTTCATTAAAAATAACAGTAGTCCCCAACTAATAAGAAACTTCAAAAATCCTAACAGTATATGTATATTCTATATCAGAGCACTGGAGGTGAATCATAACCTAATTAATATTTTAAAAAGAAATGTAAGGAAATGTGGGGATCACACATGGCAGATAAAATACATCTTTTTATCACTGCTCCCTCCGCAAACCTCACTGAAATGATAATGTAAGAATAAAAAGAACTTTAACCCATCAGGTTACAGAGTACGGGAGAGAGACGCGAACAGATAGAAGTGCCCACATTTCCGTAGGACTGGAGAGTGACAACTGACTTAGAAGAACAGAGAAAGCTGAACCCTTTGTGCTTGTCAAATGAGATTCACAATAAAACCCCACTGAGCCCCAAGAATTGGCAGGCCTAGGCACTACCTGAATTTAAGGGTAAAAGCGCAAGGCTAAACAGATTAAAATTCTGCACAGGTTGCTATAGGGCAGCACATCCTCCTCTTCAAACCCGTACAAGTAGGCAGCAGATTGTATTGATTCCTTGGAGAAGGGAGCCAGAGAGCTTCTGACACCGGGCCCATTGGGTATATGATAGACACCACAGCAAATGGAAGAAGGAGCCCAGGGGAACGTACGGTAGGGAACGCAGGGGGCCTTCAGAGAGTTCCGGAAGAATAGCATTAAAGGATAATGGAGTTTTTCCATGAACTTTTTGAAGCACCTTCGTATGTCATTTATTTCAGAGTTGAGAAAAGATTATCTGTAAAATGAGAATAGGAAAGGTCGCTTGTTCTTGAATTCAATAAACATTTTATTGAAATATGTTATATTTACTATAAATGTTACTATATTATGAAATTTTATGACAGAAACTTTTGCAAATAATTAAGTGTGCAAACTGAGGAACTACCATAAAGTGAACACACTCCAGTGAGAGAACATTCCAAGCATTACAAGCCTCCTAGAAGCCCCCTCACATCACCACCCTCTCTCTTCTCCTGAGATGTAGTCTCTCTCCTGACTTCTAACACCACCTGTTATTGAATTGTTTTAGCAGTGGAATCATATAGTACATATTATTCCATGTACACATTCTTTCACAACCATCTGTTTGTAAGATTCATCTTTCAGGTTGTCCATGGCCATAATGTGCTTATTTTCACTTTGATCCAGTGGGTCATTGGGTAACTATATTTACCCCAGTATATCCAGTGTAGGCTATTGAATAATGCGACTTGAACATTCTTCTGACGGTATCTTGGAGAATCTAGACAGATGGTTCTTTGAGCCTTTATCTAGGTGACTGACTCTATACTGTAGTATTCATTCATTCTTCTGTGGGCTTTGTCCTTGTGTTTGTGATCGTTGTTATGGAGAGAATGCACAGCCGCACGTACACCAATTCATCAATGTGCCCAGGAACAATCCAGTGACACCGAGGACATGCTCTCATCTGCCATCGTCCTCACCCTCCTTTCAGCAGTGTTCCTCCTCCATTACCTGAGCGTGTTGCCCCTAAATGTCCTCTCCGATCTTTCTAGTTGCTATTGTCAGTTTCTTCTCATAGGGCTGGTTCTTAAAAGAGAGCGATGCTTATGGTAGACATTCTTTACTAGTTAAGCCAAATTGTTGTTAAGTTTTAAGAAAGCATCTGAAATTGTAGGCTTAAGATTATTTCTGAGAAATAGTTTCAGGGTCTTATCCAGTGTCAGTAACTCCAGAAACTCTGTAGTCTATGGGAATTTGAAATTAGGTTCTGCAACTTTCCTTTAGATCAGGATTCTTCTTTAGAATCTTTGATTAAAACATTCAGTAATGATAGCTGAAGCACTATCCAGTTCTTCAGGTCTCATGTGTTAGCCACACATTCTATATTCTTCCTGCAATTCCGGGCTCTAAGGAGCCTTGGTGGCACTGTGAGGTAAGCACTGCACTGTTAACCACAAGGTCAGTGGTTTAAATCCACCAACTTCTCCATGGAAGAAAGATGAGATTATCTGTTCCCATAAAGATTTACAGTCTCAAAGACCCTCTATGGGGTCACTCTGAGTTGGAATTGGGTGAGTGATGTGGTGGATTCCTGTCTACTTCTTTCTCTGTTGTTCCAGGTAAATAGAGTCCAATTTGCATGCCTTTTATAGTCTCTTCCAAGCTATTAAGACCCCAGGCACGGTGCAACAAACTAGAAGATAAAGCAAAAGCACTAAACATTATTTCAGGACAATTAACTGGGATAACTCATACTACTTGCTATAACCTGAAACCTCCAAACCAGGAAATCAAATCCCATGAGATGTTTTTTTGTATATAAACAATCACAGCAGGAGCTCTTTAGCTGTTGTGAAAATCTGTCAGAAATCTGCTGCGAATTCAACTTTCTAGGGTACAACATTTTGACAACAGTATACTTTGGCATTCTTAATTTCAGATATCTTTTTTTATTCCAGAATTTCCACTTGTGTTTTTCAGACTTTTCATTCTTCAGCTGAAATTTTCTATGTTGTTATCTAATTTATCAAACATATTAATCAAAAAAAATTTTAATGTATGGCTCATAACTCCAGTATCTGGTTTGATATGAGTCTGTTTCTTATTTTCCGAGTTCCTACCCCCCCCCCTTGCCTTCCCCCACCCCCCATTGGTCTTGTCACTGATCCGCCTGGTAAGTTTTGAGTGAATGCCCACTATTAGCATAACTAAATATAGTTATTTTGAAACTCTACGTTATATTGTCTCCCTCCAGAGATACGAAAACAACACGTAAAAAGAAGAAACCTGAGGGATTAAAATAGGATGGATATGAAGAGTATTAAAAGTTGTTTAAAATGTTGGAGATCAGAGTAAAGGAAGTCCAAAATGATGTACTAGAGAAAACAGAGACTAAAGAGATGTAATATTTCTCAAAATTGAAAGACAATGTTTTCAGATTGAAACGATGTCTCATATACCCAGAACAATTAATGTAAAAGATTTAACATCATGAAATGTCAATGCAGGAGAGATAAAGAAAAGTTTCTTTAAGCTTCCAGGATTAAAATAAACAAAATCCCAGGGGTCACACACAAAGGATTAAGAATAAGAATAACATTTGACTTCATAACAAACATTAGATAGTGCTAGAAGACCAGCAAAAATCTAAGCAAAAGTGATTTTCAACCTAGAGTTCTGAACTCATCCAATCAATCGAATGAATACAGAATATAAAGATTTCTGAAGATATGCAAGATAACAAATTTTTAATTTATTTACATCCTTTCCCTTAAAACATCTAGAACAGTGGTTCTAAAGCTTCCTAATGATGCGACCCTTTCATACAGTTCTTCATGTTGGGGTGACCCTCAACGATAAACTTACTTTCATTGCTACTTCATAACTATAATGTTGCTACTGTTATGAATCAGGCAACCCCTGTGAAAGGGTTGTTCAACCCCCAAAGAGGTCCTGACCCACAGGTTGAGAACCACTGATCTAGAAGATGTTCTCCACAAAAATGAAGGAATAGATCAAGAAAAAGGAATATATGAGATCCAGTAAACACAGGGTTTTATCCAGAAGAAAAGCAAAGGTAATTCCCAGGATTGCAGTAGAAAGAATCTACAGAGTGGGATTTGAGCAATTAGTCTAGATTTTAACAGGAAATAAAAATCAGGTGGGCATTGTCAGAAAGGGAATCGCTAGAAGAGAATGGGTCTCATAGAGTATGATGTGTCTGACCATGGAAAGTAAAATCACCAGGGATGTTACAGTACTGCTATGGAATTTGGGAGGAATTATGTTCCATATGTAGAAAACCCATGTCAAAGAAAAGTAATAGCAAGGATCAACTCCAAGAAAAAGCAAAAGTTATACAGAAAAGAAATGTATGTATTCATAGTTCATATGTGTAATGAATTTATAGATGCAATAATATATGACTCATATATAATAATGTAAAATACTGAAAAATTACCTAAAAATTATGAAAACTCATATTGAGAAGGGGCAGAGAGGGGGAACAACTGTGCAGGGAGGTTGAGGGTGTTTACAGGACAGAATCTTCTTTTTCCCAAAATAGGACAAAATAATATCACTATATTTCTCTATATTTACATAGAGATGTAAATACTAGAAGATGTGGATAGAACATTCGAAACTACCTGCTTCTGAGTTATGGGATTTGGAGATAGGTAGGACAGGAGGCCAGCAGTAGGGGAATTATTATTTTTTCTTATTATACATATTAAAAGTTTGAGCAAAATACATGCATTATTTTGTTTAAAACTTAATTTTCAAAAAGGTATTGTAACCTGTCAGAGATTCTAAGAACAAGCCAGTGGACTAATTTGGTTCAGATTACAGAATCCTAATTAGTGCAATCACTCAGATTATCACAACTATTCTGAACAGATGGCGAGGTATGCGGTGGTTCAGGTTACTGCGGGGTATAATGAGTATTTCTCCCTTGTTTTCCAATACTTGATCATGTACAAGTACTTAACCCTATCTCTATGCTTCAGTTTCCTCATCAGTAAAGTGAAGATACTAATCGTTCCTTCATTAAGTAAAGTATTCGTATTATATTCCCAATGAAAGCATAATGTCTGTAAGCTAAGTGCGTCTAAGAGAATTTAAATTGGCATTGCAGCACCTAAAGACCTAGGTTAATGTTCCCATGGTCCATCGCCATGATCATTTACCAACTTAGTGGTTTTGTGTGAGTCCTGAATAGCTGTGAGCATTGTTTCCTCATTAATTAATGTAAGATCATCATGAAGATCCAGTCCAATATGAACATATATGGGAAAGATATAAAGTGTAGTATAGCATGCAAACGTGAAGCATTTGTGAAGTGTCTCCCATGAGAACCTCACTTCGGTCCAGGATGCTCAGAGTCCCTGATTTAAGGAGCCCATGGTCCGGCAGGGGAATAAACATTAACACCTGGTGAGGATATCCATCATGCACCCAGAGAACAGTAGGAGGAAGAGAGTCTGGAGTGCTTACTCCTTATTGGAAAAAGCCATTTTGTCTGACATTTGGTTTTTCCAGGCTGGCCAAGTTCTCAAAAGAAAACTTTTGATGGTTACTCTGGAGTGTTAACTTTTGAATTTGCCAAAACAAAGCCCTAGAACAGACAAACAAGAAAAACTACAGTCTGCTTGTATGAAAAGACATTTAAACACACACACTCACACATGAAGATCTTTTTTTTCCCTATCATTTTATTGTGGACTTGTATAGCTCTTATCACCATACATACATACATACATACATACATACATACATTGTGTCAAGCACATTCGTACATATGTTGCCATCATCATTTTCAAAACATTTACTTTCTACTTGAGCCTTTGGTATCAGCTCCTCAGTTTTTCCCTCCCTCTTTAAACCTCTCTCCCTCATGAACCCTTGATAATTTATCATTTTTTTTCATGTTTTCCACTGACCAATGTCTTCCTTCACCCACTTTTCTGTTGTCTGTCCCCCTGGGAGGGGGTTATATGTAGATCATTGTGATCCATTCCTCTTTCTGCCCCCACCTTCCCTTTTCCCTCCTGGTATCACTACTCTCATTTTCAGTCCTGAGGGGTTTATCTGTCCTGGATTCCCTGTGCTTCCAGCTTTTATCCATACTTGTGTACATGCTCTAGTCTAGCCAGATTTGTAAAGTAGAATTGGGTCATGATAGTGGGGGGGTGGAAGCATTAAAAAACTAGAGGAAAGTTGTATGCTTCATCAGTGCTATACTGCACCTTGACTGGCTCATCTCTTCCATGTGGACCCTTCTGTAAGGGGATGTCCAATTTTCTACAGAGGTGCTTTGGGTCTCCACTGTGCACTCCCCCTCATTCACATTGATATGATTTTTTGTCTTAGGTCTTTGATGTCTGATACCTGATCCTATCGACCCCTCATGATCACACAGGCTTCTTCCATATGGACCTTGCTGCTTCTCAGCTAGATGGCCGCTTGTTTATTGTCAAGCCTTTAAGACCCCAGATGCTTTATCTTTTGGTAGCCAGGCACCATCAGCTTTCTTCACCACATTTGTTTATGCACCCATTTTGTCTTCAGTGGTCCTGTGAGCATCACGTAATGCCAGGTTTTTAGAACAAAGTGTTCTTGCATGGAGGGAGTACTTGAGTAGAGGTCCAATGTCACATGGAAGATCTTAATCTCAAAATAAAGGCTGCCAATTTTACCACAGGGGAAAAAAAAACATTACTTTGTACATCAATGTCTACCCACAAACTAGTGTTAGGCTTATACTTACTTTAAAAATGGCATGGGCTACTCTATATTTGTCCTCATGAAGAGATCACTGGACATATGAGTGCTGTACCAAAGTGTGGTGAGGAACTCAGATGGTGCCCAACTATCAGAAAGAATAGTGTCTGGGGTCATAAAGACTTATCTTAGAACAAGCTCCCATCTAAGTGAGGTGACAGCCAAGACCACGTGGAAGAAGCGCACTAGCCTTATGTGATCCAGAGACTGTAAATAAAACCCAAGTCTGGCAGATGGCTGTGGATGACAATGAAAGCCAAAAATCCATTAGCAGGGCCCCTACTTAGATTAAACCTCCTGAGAATCCCCTCCAACCATGGAGAAGACATGTGAATAACCTTGCTATCAGACCGAGTGCACTGGACAGCTGACTAATGCAGATGTGATTAGGTTAAAATTTAACATCTTATCATTTGGTCTCCCTTTTGATTCATTCTGGTTTTTATGGTTTTCTTTTCTATTTCTCTGCTGGGTTCAATAATTCATTGCAGAACTCACAGACAGTACTCACAGTTATGGAGTGCATTAGTCTGGGTAGACTAGAGAAACAAATCCATGGACACATATATGTGTATAAGAAAGATTTATATACAAGAGCAATTGAACATTGAGAAAGCATCCCAACCCAGTCTAGTCCAAGTCCATAAGTCCGATACTAGCCCTTATGTCCGATACCAATCTATAAGCCCTCTTCAGACTCACAGAACACATGCAATGCTGCCGAATGCAGGATGATCACAGACAGTGGTAGAAAGTCTTTGGATTCAGTGGCATTTGTAAGCATCTCGGCGCTGGCTTCTCGGCTTCAAAGATCTGGTTGCATCAGGGTAGGTCCATGTGGCTTCTCCAACTTAGATCACTAGAGTAGTTCCATGTGCCTTGTCAGCTGCAGTGACTCCCAGGGAGTGGCAGAGGGCGAGAAATGTCTCCAGCCTCTAAGGAGGAAGTACCGGATTTCCCAGAATTCTCAGGAGAAGGCCATGCCCACACTGATGGACAAGCTAGACTCCACCCCTACACTCTTAATCCTCAAACTGATAAACGATTGTGTATCTACCACATGGGGTTAATTTGGGCAATAATGCTCGAACGCGCTCAGGAATTTCTGAGACTACAACCTTTAGTCACCCACTGGGTCTGAAACTGAATTTACCCCCATAGCTCTTCAACCAAATAATAGCCATGTCTCTACGGGAAAGACAAGGTCCTGGGAAAAGACATCATGCTTGATAAAGTGAGGGAGCAGCAAGACAGAGGAGGCTTTTGATAAGACAGACTGACAAAGTGGTTGCGACAATGGGCTCAGGCCATTATGAGGCTCATAAGGCTGGCTCGGGGCTTCATTCTGCTGTCACTATGAGTCAGAATTGTTGACCGCACCTAGCAACAACAACACAATCTGAACAGTTACCACAGATCTTAGAGTAATCGTCCATGGTGGATCACAATGGCAGCATTTACCCAAGGACGAAGTTCAGAGGGTTGGGCAAGACGGAAGGATGGAGACAGGAAACATGGGGAGGAAGTGGGATAAATGATGTTACATTGTGGGGATTGCGATCAATGACATGAAACAGAAACACTTTCCCTGTGGCCCTCAACCTAGCATTGCAGAACTCTTATTGCTGCCAAGAACTGCTCAAGGGCATCTCCTTCCGCCAGCAAATCCCCTGCATGAGGGCGTTAACACTGCCTCCTCCTGAGTCTGCCCCTTCTGCTGCTTCCGATGCTGCCTTTTCTCTGCCACTGCCTCTAGCCCTCTCTGTGTCACAGCTCTGTTTCCTAGATCAAAGACATTCAGCACATGGGCCTCCGGTCCAAAGGGCACACTTACTTCTGGCTCTTCTTTCTTGATGGTAGTGAGATCCCCATTTCTGCCTCTAGGATGACTCATTTTAAACCTAGTGAGATTGCAAAACTAATCAATTCCCTCATTAGGGTTTGCTGTTTGCGTGGGCTCAACCCACAAGGGTGTGATGTACCTTATTTGCATTATTAGCAAGCTGCTCCATCCCCTTCGTGCCACAAGCACTGCATGTTTGTGTCATCTGACAGTCATTTGGTGAGAGTTGCAAAGACTGCAGCCAAACTAAAAAGACTAATAAATTCACTGCTGAGAAGTCAATTCTGATTCAAAGTGACCCTGTAGGATGGAGTAGAACTTCCCCAGGGGTTTCCAAAACTGTTCATTTTTACAGGAGTTGTGGATTAGTCTGGGTAGACTAGAGAAACAAATCCATGGACATTGTGTGAAATGTCAAATAATGAGATAGTCGATACATGAGAAGCAGATATAAGTACAATGGCATGGCGTCCTGACAAAGGATTTGAGTTCAAGGACCACGGAGGGGTGGAAGGTATAATGTGATATAGTATCTTATGACACCGCTGCGCTACGTTCTTTGGGTGCCACAGAGCTCTAAATCCAGGTTGCTGTCGTCAGAGTTCACCTGTGTAATTGTACACACTAGAAATGTTAATACTACAAGAATTCATTATGAAGCCCACTCTGAAAAGATGGCAAAGGACAGCAGACCTAATGCCAAACCCACTGCCAGCCAGTCTATCCAGCATCACATAAGGCCAGTGCATGAGTGTGCCGGGTCCATAAAGTGGGCCGCAGAAGTGATGGTGGCGGTGGTGCCCGCGGTGATGAGAGCATGAGATGTCTGAGATGTCGACACTCTTCCAGCACTTTAAGGATCATAGCCTCCTCGTGAGGTCCACTGAAGCCCCAAGACATCGAGTCATGCGCCCAGTGCCACCCAACTGTTAGTTGTTATGCCCTCGCCTAGGGAACCAGAATCTGTACTCCTAATTATTTCAGTGTGATGCCTCTCATGGAAGGGTAGAAAAGGAAGGGGGGAGGGGTGGGCATAAAATGTCACTGAATAAGAGTACCAGGATTTGGTGACAAGTGCGGTCTTGGAAATGTCTGTTTCACAATAAATAATGAATCTCCCTTTGGCTTCCCTACTGAAGAAGAATATTATCTTCGGTGCAGCTAGATTGGCCATCAAAGTATTGAGACCTATGTCATAGAGAACTTTTTGTCCCATTTCCTACAAACCACGCTGGGGTTTCATTCAGAAATAGTATTTGAGCTCAGTATTCTCTTGTCCTTGGCTTAAACTGCTACCCTTTCTTTCTACCCAAAATCAAAACCCCACTTTTCATTTAGTGAACTGCAACTCAGGGCGACCCCGTGTGTCTCCGAGTACAACTGTTCCATAGGGTTTCCGACTGCTGGTTTTTGAGAAGTACATCACCAGACCGTTCTTCTGGGGTGCTCCCAAAGGACTCTGACATCTGGTTAGTAACCAAGAGTGTTAACCACTGGCACCACCAAGAAACTTTAAGGAAAACTAGGAAATCTTATGTAATCCCTTTGCTGGGCTCTGTTTATACAGGGTAATAAAATAAAAAGTGAATTATTGGAAACTTGCACCAAGCAATTGACAAATTTTTCACTTGTCTAGTAACTGACTTGTGCTGGACAAGTAGTTAAGCAGGCTGATTCAATTTAGTTGATTATTTTTATGGCTCCTTTGGAAGTGAACTGCATTTATAGGTCGCTGGATGACTGAATCATCTGTTAATTTGTATCATTCTGTGTTTAGAAAAACAGATGGATAATAGGTGGCTAGATGGATGATGGGAGAGAGACGGGAAAGAAAAGAGATGAGGAAGGATAGAAGAATAAATTGTGCTCTGTTAAGAGTATTCCATGCCAACAATGATTTTACAGGTCTAACTCCACGGTCAGTGTTCTTTCTGTATCAGTACTGAGGTCTGCGTGTTTTGTATGCAGAAAGGCAAGAAATAAAGAATTAAAGGCATAATTTCAGAGTGCCTAGAGTAGGTCACCCTGCATTTTTATCTGTGGCACTAAACCTGGCACCAGTAACCTATCGTAAATGTTTGTTGAATTGATAAATTAAGGGTTTCCTGATTATTTGTTCAATTATTTATATATTCATTGTCTTTAATCAATAGATATTCATTGAGTGTCAAACACTGTGAGGAAAATTACCCTTTCAAAGGCCACAGAAGCAGCTAGAAATCCTGGTGTCTTGCCTTAATAGATTCCTTGGGGAGAGAAGGACCTCAGAGGACCTACAGTCCAATGGCTTAATTATACAGATGAGGAAAACAAGGCCCCAAGAACTGAGGCATCTTGTGCTGAAGCCCTACCACGGGAACTTGAGGCCACGTCTCGAGCATGCTCAAGTCTCTCTTCCTCTACAACCAGAATGGCTTGATACTTTCAATATTTCACATTACTGAGTGTGTCCTACCTCGCTCCTCTTCCCAAGGCCAGGCGAGCGCACATTGTACGAGAGTCTGTCCAGTTAAGGCTGTGATTGCACGCAATGTGCTTTTGTCGATCAAGAAAGGGACGAAGATCTCAGTGGAGCATGAGTGACAAGCAGCTAAAAAGAGCTCCTACAAGAAAGGGATCGCAAATGTCTGTTTATAAACACCCAGACTTACTCTTTTTAAAATATAAGAATGTTTATAATTTATAAGTATTATACTTAATAAAAATACTTTATTATTAAGTATGATTGAGTATTATAATACTTTATAATAACTAAGTATTGTAAAATATTATTCATAATAGAACCCTATCACTCAAAAACCCTACGGGCATGATTCCGTCAGGATTGGCAATGTTTTGGTATAGTTGAGGCCAATTTATGCTTTTAAACATCAAAACCTGTCATTATAAAATATGCATAACTAAGCTAGAGTGGTTTTGTCAACATTATAATTAAATCATACACTGAAGTGATTATGTATTATTAATAGCAGAGACTAACATACCACTTGCTCTGTACCAGGCATTATTGCCCCTGACATATATGAATTCATTTAATTGCCACAATTGTCCTACAAGGTAAGTGTTGTGTTAAAAGGAGAGGAGCCCTGGTAGCCCACTGGATATGCCTTTAGTGTAAGGTGACCAGATGTCCCACTTTTGGCGGGACAGTCCCAATTTTTAACAATTTTTCGCATGTCCCACGGCATTTTTTAAAAGTCCCGATTTTTTGAAAAAAAATGCAGAACATGCTAGGGTATACAGTTTTTGGCTGCCATGTGGCTATTTCGCCATGATCTGAGTTTTATCAATGGTGTCCCGCTTTTGTCCCGCTTTACCAATGTTAAAATCTGGTCACCTTACTTTAGTGGCTAACTGAAAGGTGAGTCGTTCGAACCCACCAGTGGCTCCTAGAGAAACATCCGGCAGCCTGCTTCCATGAAGATTGTGGCCTTGGCACCCGTGTTTTGATTCTGCTTTATAGGGTTGCTGTGAGTTAGTACCACTCAGTAGCAAGGGTTTTCTTGTTTTGTTTTGTTTACAGTTAGTAGGATGGAGATAATTACTGTGACAAGGTCATACAGCTAATAACTCACCTTGCTCCAGGGCCTGTGTGGCAGGCAATATTTTGGCAGAGACATTGGTGTTTTCTACCTGGTGCTCTGCTATTTTGGAGAGATGAGGTTTGATATAAAAAAGGACAGTACTAGGCACTGTAAGATCTTCCTGACATAAGAGAAATAAGATTAATGTAGATGAGTCTAGAACTAGTGAACTACAATAACATTGTCCTTAATCAAACTGTAAGAATTTGGAGAAGACATAAACTGCAGCACTTCTGTAAATCTCCCTATTCACAAGACATTTGTCTGCAGTAAAATGGAGGTCCTGATTTCTTTTGGATAAAATGCTTTCGAGAGATGTTACAATTGATGACTTGATTTTCACGAGTTAGATCATCAAAGGAATTAAACACCAACAAAACGATTTGCTTCATGATGGCATTATAGCCAAAGAAAGGCAAATGGGTTACAAAGTCCTTCAAACATTCTCATAGGGCACCTAACTCATAGAAGGAACAATGACATTAAAAAAAACAAACCTACCATCTGGTTGTGTTTGGATGCCACGCGAGTAAAGCCATCCACTTCCTCGGAGCTCTGTGTCAGTACCATGTTGCCATCCTAATGGACCATTCTAGCCAACATTATGTTCTTTCCGATTTGTTAGCAAAACCAGGTGAGCTTGGGTCGTGCCATTATCTGAACCATAATCAGGCGATCTGCATGTTGCCATACAGAGCTCCTTCTTTTGATCCTTTATTGATAAGCATCACCAGAGGGAGTACTTTTCAGGAGATGGCTGGACAAGAACAACCTACAGCAGAAAAGGGGGAGACTTGGTAGCTGTGTTTACTCATGGTTGGACGTCATTAAGGGACTTTTGTCCATGACAATTTACTGTGCGTCCCCTTTGACTCAGGTGCCAAACAAAATATATCACTGGAACTCTGACCAGTTTCTCTTGCCAAGTAACCCTTTGGCAAACTCTTCCAGTTCCTAAAATGCACGTAGGTCCTTCTGCCTTTGTGGCCTTGAAATGCTCTCTTCCCTCTGCCCAAGTATTCACTTCTGCCCATTTCCAGAGAAGACTCTGGTCAACCCCTTGTTGTTAGAACTCCCCGTGGGCCCTTTCAAACGCTTTTCCTTCACAGCATTGAACACTACATTTGTTTTATTCCAGACAAGGCCAGGTCACTCTTGCTCACCACGAGATTCCTAGCCACTAGATGCGTGCCTGACACAGAGACGAGACTCAAGAAGTGCTGACTGAATGGTAGAGAGAATGACTCAATTGACGCCGAGTGCACAGCTGCCGGGTGCTCACAACACAGCATCCAAGTTAAAGTTTACGTAGGATCTACGCTGTTTCAGATTCTTATTTTTTAATTATAAGTTGACAATGCCAAAAGAATGGCATTACTTTGTAATTGAATGTGGTAAGGGGGTGGTTATTTGTGGGCATTAAATTTTATTTAGAGCTATCAAAACAGGGAGCCATCAGCAAAATAGATGGTTATTACACTCAATATTCATAGTTTTCACAAAACTGAGATAAAAGCCCGTTTTCTAAATGTATTTACAATTTTTCCACTAAATGAGTCTCAAAGTTTGAGATCTGTTCATTGTTAAATAGGTTCATTTTAGTTTTGATTGCTCCTTTTTTTTTTTTTTTTGAAAGTTCTATACTACCCACAATTTCCCTCAGAGAACATTTGGGCTGCTAACCACAGGTCAGCGGTTCAAGACCAATAGCTCCTCAATAGAAAAATGAAGCTTTCTGCTCCCTTAAAGAGTTACAGTCTCAGAATCCCACAGGGGCAGTTCTAGTCTGCCCTCTAGGGTCACTATGAGTTGGAATGAACTCTAATGTAGTCTGCTCCCATAAAGAGTTCTCCTTGGGGGCAGGTCTGCTCTCTCCTTTAGGGTCCCTGTGAGTCAGAATGGACACCAGGGCACTGGGTTTGGTTTGATTATTTATTTTGTTTGGTTTGGTTTTGTGAGCACAAGGACATTTAGAAACCATGACATGGCTGATGGGTATTTAAGTTTTTAGTTAAATGATTAATTTTAATTTTGAAGATCAAGAAATTATGATCTAATTTGCAAGTCGTCCTGGTTTACAGGTTCATGAACCTAACATCATTTGCCTTTATAAAATTGGTGAGTTTATATTTACATGAAGGTGTCTTTTGGTAGATAATTCATTGAATTTTTATTACTGAGATGCACATCGACTTATAGAAATTTTATTTCCACTAGACTCTAAAAACGAAAATTTTACAGTAAAAATCAAGCATATATAAAATTTATTATGAAGCAGACAATAAAAGCTATGCTTAGTCTAACCACCTGAAGTTACGCTACATTTTGGTATATTTTCTTCTATTTATTTATTTATTTATTTATTGCCATCCATACATTTACATATGTATTATCTTCAACTGATATAGAACTTTGTGTCTGTCCTTTTCATTTAACTTTTTATCTTGAAATTTTCTCATATTACCAAGACACTGTCATAACTAGTTTCGTATGACTCCTGACTGTCCTAGCCCACAATACACTATCATGTGTTCAATCCTTCTCATATGCTGGAGATTAAAGTTGTTTATTTTCACAGAATTATAAGCCTTTCTTAATTTAGATGTTTGTCTGACTTGTTTGTGTTTCCTTTTGAATTAATCTTAGATTCGATTCTTCAAGTGAAATTTCTGAGTAAAAAACATGAGAAGTCATACAACTAAAAATGAGTTAAAAATATGAACAGAAAGTTTCCTAGAAATAAAAGTATCTATCTATATTATTAATTATGTTAAGTATCACTAGAAATACAAATTATAATAATCGGCTACTACTTTTAGGACTATTTCAAGTGTTTGAATTTAAACGTATTCAAAGGTAAGTTGTTAAGATTAGGGAAAATAGTATAAGGGGTATGTGTGAACCCTGTATTATTTTTATAACTTTCCCCTAAGTCTAAAATCATTTTAAAATTCAAGTTAAAAAAAATGTAAAAGACTCCTGTACGTGCTGTGGATGCTTAGCTCCTTCAGTAATGTCAATGTACTACGGTACTGATTGGCTAGACTCCCAGAATGTTGACTGGATGATGCTTAAGGAGATCTTCACACATATAGTCTTTCTTAGAAACAAATAGAAAGCAATTCCCACGAATATTCTCATTTATTACATGCACATTCAATCCTTACTACAAACTTAGGAAGTAAGTAGTAGAATGTTTTTATGTTATGGATTAGAAAACCAAGAATGGGAGATTAAATCATTTTCCCAGGTCACAATCTGAATGGTTTTACTTGAATAGGTTTTATTTACAAGATGCGTCCACTTGGAGAAAGCCCTTACACTCTGGAAATGACTCTTTGTCTTTGTTTCCAGCTGTATACGGTGCCCCTTTCCCAACAGATGAACCTACAGACATTATTCCACGGAGCTGCCAACTAACAACAGACGTCCCACAAGTCACACAGCTGCTCAATATGACCAAACTGCGCCAAACGGAAATAAAATTTGGAGGTCATCCCCTGCGTTCAGCAGAGTCAGGTATGCACTTGGACTCCTAATTTGCAAGCATATTTGTAAGGCCAAAGAAAGAAAACACATGCTGGTCATCATGCTTTAAAGCTGGAGGTTAAGTATTAACTTATTTAAGAACTATCTACTCATATCCGTGACAAACCCTTATTTAAATTTTCCTTCTAGACTTTAAATTTTGTTTAAAATATTTTTGAACATGGAAAATCAAAACATCTTTGATAATCCCTCTCCTTTTCCCTCTTTCCAAGTCCCTCCAATGATCCCTTCGGAACCAATCTCAAACATCCTACTGAGGCTGTTTCATTGTTCTCGCCCCAACCATCACTCTCCCGTAAGGCTTTAGCTTCCACTTAATTTCCCAAATTGGTGTCAGAGTTATCCTTTTGTAATAGAAATGTGATTACATTGCTCTTTGATTAAGACGTAACTTTTAATACCATAGCTACCATCTAGATCAGCGGTTCTCAACCTGTGGGTCATGACCCTTTTGGGGGTCGAAAGACCCTTTCACAGGGGTCACCTAAGACCATCAGAAAACACCCATTTCAGATGGTCTTAGGATGGAGACACCACTCCTCTTTCCGTCACCAGGCGGGTCCACCCACATGCAGATATGCTCATCTGGTGAGAAAGGAGCTATCTGAACCTTCGCAGTGATGTTGGCTTTTTATGCACACTGTCACAAAATGTATCAATGTAGTTAAGACTGTTACCCATGCTACACCATGCTTCAAGACAAAATGTTGTGTATTTAGAAGTCCAATGCACTATCCATTGCACCACAGGGCCTTGTTAAAATTCTGTGTATGTAAAATTAGAAATAAATATTTCACAATATGTAATTACATATTATTTTGTGATTAATCACTGTGCTTTAATTATGTTCAATTTGTAACAATGAAAATACATCCTGCATATCAGATATTTACATGACGATTCATAACAGTAGTAAAATTAGTTATGAAGTAGCAATGCAAATAAGTGTATGGTTGGGGAGTCACCACAACATGAGGAACTGTATGAAAGGGTCGGGGCATTAGGAAGGTTGAGAACCACTGATCTAGATGACAAGATGAAATGTCTTTGGGAAGACACTGAAAGCCAACCTCCCCTCAACTAAACATTTGAGTAGTCTAGCTTCCTCTCCAGACGCTTTCCCTGCAAAACCTGTGTGTGGTATGCTCACCATTCATTGTCCCACATGCTTTCACGTGTTCGTGTCTTGAGAACGATGATCTGTTGGTCTAAAATGTCCTTCTTTGAATATGCTGCCCAGGTCATTCCCATCTCATTATCTACTTAAATGCCACCTCTTCTCGGCAGCTATCCCCAGTTCCATGGCCACAGTGCACTTCTCTGTTCATGACTCTCATTTCTTTTCCTCTTTCTTATCATACTTTTTAATATATCTGCATCTCCCAACAAAGGGTGATACTTCCGGAGAGATCACTGAGCCTCATTCTTCTGTATTCCCAACGCAGAAGGCAGTATTTGCCATATTCCAGGCCAGGGGCTAAAAACTCATATCACCACAGAAGCCAAGAAGATACCATACCTGAATAGAATGGACTGAATGATTGAATATTTACTTTATAACCACTGTACTTTTAACAGCGACTCTCATTGCCCAGGTGGGGCAGTGTGACAGGGAAATAGCTTACTACCGTGAAAACAATGATCTAAACCACTCTGTAAATAGTGTTACAAATGGCAGTTAGTACTCAGCAGCAGTGAGGCAGATTCGGGAAGGGGTGGGGACTACAGCAAACTGGAGAGGGCATTCGCAGCCCAGATCTTGTGGAGAGCTGCGCTCCAGGTCTAGCCAAGTTCTAGCCTTGCAAGAACGTAGATCCAGTGTCACCAGAACTTCTGATTTTTCAAGATAAATGAAGTATCTGAATCCTTAGAAGTATCTCAATTTTAAGATAGGATCTGAAAGGTTTTTGACTCACTATTCTGTGAGTCAAGCAAAACATTCCAAGGTAGCTAGTTTTCTTCCTCTCTCGTCGACAGTCAACACTATTGAATAGAACTTACACACTGAGAAATTTGATGTAGTGATGGGTGTTTCTTAGCCTTCTGTACCTTAGAATCACCTAGCATACTTTAAACAGCCCTGCTATTAAAAAGAAAGAAAGAAGCCTGCTGTCTGTGTTTCCTCAATGGATTTTGATTGGTTGATGACAGACAAGTGTTACTGCAATCAATCAGATGAAACAAAATGTGTATGAATTGTTGGATGGAAAGCTGATTTGTTTTGTAAGCCTTCAACCAGTTGACAATAAATTACCAAAAAACAAAAAGCAAGAACTCTCTTAGTGATTCTAGTGAGGTTCTTGGGTGGTACAAGTTTAGCTACTGAAAAAAAAAAAGTTTCTGCGTGCATGAGAAGAAAGGCCTGGTGATCTGCTTCCAAATGGGTCCAGCCATGTTCTCTCTGAAACATGTGGGCCACAATTAGTCAGCATCAGCACAATGTCACTTGGTTAGGATTTTGAAGTTTTAGTGATTCTAATGTACAGTCAAGATTGAGAACCACAGAATTACAAGTCCCATGAAGATGATTTTGTTTAGATGGCACTCAGAAACACCACAGTAATTTCGCTCAAACTCCCTGCCATCGAGTTGATTCTGACTGATAGGGACCCTGTAGGACAGATTAGAACTGCTCCTTTGGGTTTCTGAGACTTAAAAGTTTTAATAGGAGTAGACATCCTTATCTCTATCCTGCAGAGCAGCTGATGGGTTTGAACCATTGACCTTGTGGTTAGCAGTTTAGTGCGTAGCCTATTACACCACAAGGGCTCTAAAAGTTCACTTGGATAAGGTAAAATAGCAATTGTAAAAAGTCACTTATGCAGGAAGACACAGATCTTGAAAGTATGAAATATATGATAATCTAAGCTTTGGATAAAAAGGGAACATTTGGGGCAGAAAACAAAGACACAGAAAAATTCCTGGATGTGTTTCCTGAAAAATTAATAAAAAGAATAGACTGATCAGGCAGAATTGGCTATTGGAGGAAAACTCTAGAGTAACGACAAGTTCTTTTTTAGGAAGTTGAATTTAGTAGGATTCAAGATCCATCTTGAAGTCAAGTGACACCAAGATCCAAAGAAACCACTGCGATCTCTTTGCAGCAGCCTAGAAAGAAAAGGACAAGGGCCCCAAGGAACCGGGGCTGTGGGCGTGGAAGGCGATGTCCCCGGGCGTATCCTTGGGAGAAAACTTGGCAGAACTTGCTGATTCTCATATAACAAAGGGAAAGAGAGTGTGGACAAAGCATGGAAAGAAAGGTCAGAGTTGAAACAACACAGTAGAGAAAGGCCAGGGTAAAATTGAATGGGTGGCAAAAATGAACTCAGCACTACTGCCCATCCTGGTACTGGTCACCCATTAATTTATTCTGGGTTTCTTTCATCTCTATCAATCCTCATCAGTATTACTGGTGCAAAATTGTATATTCCTAGAAAATCAGGAGCTATTTTCTAAAATTTCCAGGGTAAACTCTGGCAGAGGCCCATGTTTAAGTAGCACTATATTTTTAACCCTTTTTAATGAAATTTCTAAATTTATAGAAAAGTAAAGTGAACACACAATGAACCTGCCAGCTTACTTCCACAATTACGAATTTTAGGCAACACTTTCTGGTAGCAAGGAAAGCATACTGTATAATTATATATTATATTGTAAATATATAACATTATATACTTATACATTCTATTATAAATATATTAGATATATCATTATATTAGTTATATTTATATTTTAAATAGTAAGCAGAATTTGATATTTATATTATATGATGAATAAGGAGCCCTGGTGGTGTAGTGGGTTATACATATTAAGCTGCTAAATGCAAGGTCAACAGTTTGAAACCACCAGCTGCTCCTTGGGAGAAGGGCTTTCTACTCCTGTAAAGGGTTACAGTATTGGAAAACCACAAGAGCAGTTCTACTCTGTCTTATAGGGTCATTATGAGTCGGAATTGGCTCAGTGGCAGTGAGCATGGGTTTGGTTGTATATAATCCATATTGCACAGAATTTTATAATTACAGTTGGCCTTTGGGATTCATGGAGGATTGGTTCCAAAACCCCCATGGATCTCAAGCTCTAAGGATTCTCAAGTCCCTTATAGAAAATGGCATATAGGCCTATGACCTGCACACATCCTCCTGTATACTTTACCTCACCTCTAGATTACTTGTCATTCCTAATGCAGTGTAACGCTATGTAGCCCACACTTTATGCTTCCTCATATTCTTTGAGCAATTGCTTTGACCACCTCATGGCTCTCCCTCCCCCATTAACTTCTATTCCCAGTTCATTGACTCCCCAAATGCAGAACCAACAGATATCAAGGACTACGTATATGTTCGAGTATAAGCCAACCCGCATATCAGCCAAGGCACCTAATTTTACCACAAAAACTGCATTAAAATATGTGCTGAAAAACTTGGCTTATATAAGAGTATATACTAATTTAAAAAAAAACACTTTCACTTTCCATACGCAACCTCAAGTTGTAGTGGAATATATTAGTATATATTTTGTAAGTCCCATACATGGACTCTCAAAGCATAATAATGGTTGGCTTGAGCCATATATACCAAAAATTAATAATCACCATCTAATAGCATATTTCTCCTGCCTAGTGAATCCCAATATTAATATTCATTTCTAACCGCAAGGTTTATGATGGCTCCTCCCAAGTAAATCTCACTGAATATCTATAGCAGCTAAGATTACATGATCATACATTATACTTTGTGGTTCCCTTTCCACAAATATGTTTTAATTGTTCATTTTGACATTTGTAGGCTCCAAAACTTACTATAGATGAATAAAATAAAAATTATTATTCTCTATGTAAAATACTTTATTTAAAAGGTGTAGCTAATGAGTAATAATGCCCAGGGACAGGCTTGTTAATCATAGAAGAACCAGGAATATGTCTTGATTTGAACTACTTGTTTTCTTTTCTGTCTAAAAAATGGACTTCCCATGATGAGATTCGAATTGCATGAGGGAATGCCTGTGTGCTGTAATAATTGAGTCTGTCGTATAAACGGTGACATTTTACTAACAGCACATCTGGAAAGATCCCACTGCCATGCACCACAAACAGAAGTAGTAGGTGTTTTTCCTGGATGCTTTCCAGCATTTCCATCCAAGCAAGAGTGGAAACCTTGACCCTTCTGACTTTTTCTGGGGTGCCTTTTGTTGACTGTCATACAACTTAATCAAGTGCAAGTTTGTGCCAAAGTCATTTAATGAAATTAATAAAATAATTGTGCTTTCAAAAAGCCATAATATGTATACACACTCGCACTCTTCACTTTGCTAATTCCCAGTGCACATTAGCTAATGACTGTGAGTCTGCAGAGGGCTGTGGGATCTGATGATCTTATTTTCATTAATGGGATCCCAGCTTAATTGAACCAGAGAATCAGGCTCAGTTATTGAAGTTGAACATTCAGCTACTAAAAGATAAGATGTGCTGGTCCACTAAGCACAAATCAAAATTGTCATTTACTTAAAAATTAGAGGACAGTTTTTCCAAGTTCCCTCCTTTCCTCAGCAACAGTCTTAATGAGTTTTTATTCCCTTTTAAATAAGAAGCCGCTTGCGGCCCTAGCTCCTAGTGCAATTGCAAATAGATAAATTAATATATCCACCAAAAACCATGGGGCCATCATCCAGCTATAGCTGGCTTTGGTAAGATCCTCATTAGAATTTCCTCTTTGAGTTCCACATTAAGAAGGCAAAATACAATCAAAGCAATACACTCGACAGTAAAGGCAAACCTAAACGAAAAGCAATCAATGCTAACTTAAGAAGAAAAACACAAAACACACCACCAAGGCACTCTCTAATCTCCTCTAAAGCCGTGCTTTTGTTTAGCGTTGTTCTAGGCTTGCTGGTTCAAGAGATGCCCCTGTCTGTTGATAATTAACATAACTCATTCATCTCTTGTATTTGGATTACATTTCCTCTTTCTCCATCTTCACTAAGAATGATATATAATTAGCCACATTCCTTTACTGTGAATTTTTTTAAATACAAAAAAATTCAGTATGGCTGTTGATTACTATCTACAGGGTGATTTTGGTTTCTCTGCAAAATTTCTGCCAAGTATTGAAATGCTTCGGGAAAAAAATTGATGCTCTAACACAAAATATTATATATGAAAAATGAATTTAATCTATTAGTTTGACAAGTGTCAAACTGCAGGATTAAGTCGTGCCAACCTTTATAGTTTTCCTTTGCATGTTTAGTACAACATTATGTGTAATCACAAAAACATGGAGCCCAATTACATGAGTGTAAAAACGAACTGGTTAAAGAGCCACACAGTGAAATATGATGCTGTGCACAGAGTGAAGCTGACTTCCCTGGAGTGGTCTGCCAAAGTCTCACAGCTGGGTCAGCCAGTGGAAAACAAAAACCTGCAATGCTGCTGTTCCAGGGTAATCCCATTGATGGGAATTAAAAGGTAGGCTGGTAAATTCATAGATTCTTAAGGAAATATAGAAACCAAATAATTCGCCTTGGAGAGGGACTACTGCAAGCAGGGACCAACAGAAGGAGTTTGCTTCTCATGTCTTTCTTCCTTTTAGTTTTCTAACTACCGTCATGACTTACTATGTCAACAGATATATTACAGTGATGAATTATGGAACACGTCAAATTTTTTCTCTATCATTTTCCTTTTTTTTAAAACCCTGCCGTGGTGATGTTAGGCCCGGTCAAGTCAATTTGGGGCCCCAAGAGACCCCATGTGACAGACTAGAACTCCCCATAGGGTTCCTAGGCTGTGATCTTTATGGCAGCAGATCACCAGGTCTTTCTCTGGTGTAACCACTGGGTAGGTTGCAACTGCCAGTGTAGCAGTTAGGAAATCTGTTGTCAATTTGAGACTTTAAGAGTGAAGTTTAAGGGTGGAGTTTAGTCTGTCAATCAGGTTGCAAATTGATGACCTCATTTGGAGGCTCTAAGGAGATAAATAGCTCACTGGAGGGGGACACTTATGAGACATTCCTGTGTACAATACACATGGAGCTACACTAGTATCCTGGAGCTAGAGGAGCCACGTGGAGATCCCTGCCAGTGCTGAGATGCTTCCACCACCACTGGATCCACAAGACTTTCCACCCAATGGCCTGTGAGCTTCCTGCACTCGGCGTCATTGCATGTGTTGTGTGAGTCTGAAGAGGACTTTATAGAATGGTATGGGCTACATATGGGCTAATATCAGACTTATGGACTTGATCTGGACTGAGCTGGGATATTTTCTCAACATTCAATTGCTCTTGTATATAAAGCTCTTTCTTGTACACATATGAGTCTCCCTGCATTTGTTTCTCTAGTCTACCCAGGCTAACACAGTCAACTTTTTGGTTAGCACCAAGCACCGGTGGAAAATACTAAGGATTGCTGTAAAATTAAAATCTAAAAATTATATTTCTCTAACAGCAATATTTTCAGTTAAAATGCATAATGGGAAGTAAATCCCAAATTATTGGCCTAGTTAAAATCTATGAACATATAGGTCAATATGTGTGGGGACTTGAGAAAATGGTGTGGGACCCACATATGACCTCCTTCAGCTTCAATAGGAAGAAGAGAATCCAACTCCCCATCAACCCAAGGCCATTTGTGACAAGGCAGAGGTCACTTCTCTGCTGGTATGGATAGTTTGCTGCAGTGGACACACAGAATTCACAAACAATACTCACAAGTATGAGGATTTCTGGGGAAAGTTCCACCACTTGTCATTTTGTGGTGGTTTACGTGCTGCCATGATGCCGAAGCGATAGCACTGCTATTTCGGAAACCCAAGGTGAACAGGTTTCAATGGCGCTTCCAGGTTAAGAACAGGCTACAAAGAAGGAATAGATTTTGAAGGAGTAACCACCAAAAACCGTAACAATAACTGCAGAGCATTACTGGATGTAGTCTCAGCAGGTGAGCTCCTCAGGTCGGAGGTCACTCAAAACATGACTGAGCAAGAGCTGTCCTCTCAAAGAAGAGTCAGCCATAATGATGTGGAGGGAGTAAAGCTTTCGGAAACTTCGTTTGCTGGCGGGTTTGACTCAACCTCATGGCCCCTTGTTTGTTGACCCAGAAAGCCCACCCGCTGCTCTCCCTCATGGTCTCTGTCTCAGCACTGCAGTCTCTGGTGCCTCCTGTGGTCCCACTTGCTTTAGCCTGGGGTCTTACACATGCACCACTGGTTACTCTTCTTTGCTGACGGCCCCAGGTTCTCTCTTCTTCCTGAGGAATGGCAAAATTGACTAGTCCCTGTGGCAGTTACATAATCTCCTGTCAATTTGAGCGAAGGGGTGGAGTCTAGCCTATTAATCCTGTCACAACCTGATTGATTCCCTCCTTGTGGGCATAGCCTTCTGAGTATTCTGGGAACAACTTCTTCCTCCCAGGAGGCTGGACACACACACACTCGCTGCTTCATCCACCTGTTGACAAGCCCCATAGAGCCACGCTGATGGCAATCAGAGCCCTGGAGGTGTGTCTACTGCCACTGGATCCACGAGACTTTTCACCCCTTGGCCTGTGATTTCCTGCATTCAGCATCATTGCATGTGTTGCGTGAGGCTGAAGAGGAATTTATAGAGTAGTATCGGACATATGGGCTAATCACAGACTTAGGGACTTGATCTGGACAGGGCTGGGATGTTTTCTTAATATTCAATTGCTCTTGGGTATAAAACTCTCTCTTACACACATGAGTGTCTCTGGCTTTGTTGCTCTAATCTACCCAGACTAACACAGTCCCCAAGTTAGAGCCCTCCACACTTTATGTGCATGGTTCCATCCAATCATTTGGTGGGAGCTACAGACAAGTGGATAGAAGAGCCATGTTTAAGCGATTTCAGTTTACCACCAGTATAATAGGGAAATGTATGTGATTATCTGTACTATTAATTCAATGTTTTGCCCATAGACTCTTTTAATATAACAGGAGGCTTTTTTTCCTCAGTTCAGATTCAGTTGTGCTGAGTGTGTTCTTCCTTTCTGGTTTTCTATCTCCAAGTTTCTGCACACCTCACTAGAGTACGTTAGTCTTCTCGAACTGCCTTTTGAAGCTGTTCAATTTTACTTCGTCATTTCTTTTACTTCATCAGGCGTGCCATTTGCTTTAGCTCCACTATGATCAAGAGCAAGTTTCAGAGTCTTTTCTGACATCCACTTTGATCTTTTCTTTCTTTCCTGCCTTTTAAATGACCTTTTGATTTCTTGATGTGTGATGTACTTGATGTCACCCCACCCTTCATCAGGTCACTAGTGTTGAATAGTCAATGTTATCGAAATGTTCTTGAAGTCCAAGTCATATATACTCAAGGTCATATCTTGTCTCTCCTTGACTTGTTTTAACTTTCTTCAACTTAAGTTTGAACTCACATATGACAACTTGATAGTTCTGAAGGAAGAAGTCCACGCGCTAATAAAAGTATCGGTGAAAAACAAAGCTCCAAGACTTGACAGAATACTCATTGAAATGTTTCAGGAAGCTCATGAAACACTGGAAGCACTCAGGTTTATGGTTTATTAACATGAACAAAAAGTAGGCTAATTCTAACTTTTAATACATTAAGAGTTTGTTGAGAAAAGTAACATCCTGTGCTTTATTACTTTTTATCTTATTGACATATCCCAACTTTACACACAAGGCGAAGATAATGTGTTTACATTGTGTAAGGTCCTACTTCTCTGCAGAGGAGAAAACGGCATTCTGATTTTCATTTCTAATATTATTCTATCATCTTTCAAGATGTCTTCAACTTTTAATTAATAAGATAACTAGTATTTGTTTTAATTATAAGCAAAAATATTTTAATCACCTAGAGCCACTCCTGCTTTAGTCATCTGCCAATCCACTATTCTTTTCATCAGGTTCTAGGCTGTTCCAACTGACAGTCCTCCCAGCAGGTCTAAAAAAAATGTATTATTAAAATTCTGTACACAATTAGCCATGGTTTCCCCACATCCCTACATATAGCTGCTTGTCATCTATATGTTATCTGCCTGGTGTTGAAGCCTCTTAGGCTTGCTACCCTTGCAGAATCCATTCCTCATTTGTAGAATTCTGGTACCCATTTTCCAGAGAGCAAAGCAACAGTTTGGTTTAGATGGCTCCACAAAATTGCACTTGTTAGTCTGGTTGGACTAGAGAAACAAATTCAAAGACACACATATATGTATAAGAAAAAGATCTTTATATATAAGCAGTTGAATATTGAGAAAACATCCCACAGCCCAGTCTAGATCAAGTCCATAAGTCCGATATTAGCCCAGATATAACCCATACCATTCTATAAAGCCCTCTTCAGACTCACACAACACATGCAATGACGCCCAATGCAGGAAACTCACAGGCTAGTGGGTGGAAAGTCTTGTGGATTCAGTGATGGTGTAAGCTTCTCAGCACTGGCAGGGGTGGCTCCTCTGGCTCCAGAACTGTAGGGTAGCATCATGTTAATGTTAATGTCTCGTGCTGGGAGTGAGCATGTGCCCTGCCTCCAATGAGCTATTTATCTCCTTAGCGCCTCCAAATGAGGTAATCTAGCTGTGACCTGATTGGCAGGATAAACCCCACCCCTTCACTCCTAAATCTCAAATTGACAACAGATTATGTAACTACCACGTGCACTGGAAACAAATGGTTAATATGAGAAGTGTCCTTTGTGATGTCCCCCTCATGGTACACTAAGGAATACTGCCATATGTGGTGAAAAATAAATCACAAAGGGGCTTTGGGACACTTGTGTTCCGAGTCCTTGCTCAGAGTGTAAGCCAGTCTCTAAACCGGCAAGTCTCGTTTCTTCCTCTGTGAGATAAGGTAGTAGTGTCCCTCAGGATGTTTACATGGAAGTCTCATGGGTACATCATGATATCCATTGTCGGGCTGCTGCAAGGTCAGAAATTCAAAACCACCAGCCGCTCCACAGGAGAAAGATGAGGCTTTCTAGTCCCACCACGAAGAGTTATAGTCTCAGAAATTCTACTCCATCGTATAGGGTTGCTATTAATCGATCGACTCTAATGGCATTGAGTTGGTTTGGGTTTGGTTCAGATCTCATGTTGATTGTCATTTCCCTGACCTCAAACGCTGGTGACCATCCCCCTGGGAATGACACTTGTAATCCTTTGATTTTTGATCCCTCATCACAGATGTAAATGTCTAGTTATTTATGGAATTACTTGCTCCAACCTCTGTCTCCCCCATGAGGCTGTGAGCTCTTGAAGGAGGTGCTTTGTCCATCTTACAGCTTTCTTAGTCTATAGAGCAGGGCCTGCACAGACTGGGTCCCCTGTCACTACTCGTAAGAAAGGGTGGGTGAAGGCATTAGTGGCTGTGAAAAGAATTTGTGAATTGCTAACTGCTTCTCAAGATGGTAGGAGCCCTGGTGGTGTAGTGGTTACACATTAAGCTGCAATCACATGGTCTTGTTACGTTTCTGGAGTGGTATGCTTTGGTTCTTGCTTTGAAACGCTGAAAGAATTCCCACGAGAGAAGCACGTTTGTTATCCAAGCGACTTTTATGAGGAAAAGGGAGGTTTCAGGTACTTACCGGAATCCCAGTGACCAAGAGCAGGAATCCCCAAAGAGCACCCTGAGAGGGAGCCCTGGCCCCAGGGCTCAGGCGGCTCCTGTGTGCCCCACCCTCTTACCTCTATGAGCATACCCCAACAAAAGAGGAGTCGAAGAGGAGTCCAAAGAGGCTTGGCCTCCCTGTTGCAGCCTCTTATCTCCTTCAGCTGGGGAGACATGTTTGAAGGTATTGGCTGACCTCATTTGGCTGAGTTTAAGCACACCTTGGGTAAGGTCACGTGGCTGGGACTAGTCTGTGCACCCAGGTGTACCTCCCACCTGGGCCTAGGGGGCTTCTGTCTGAGCATGCTCAGTTTGGATCTTTCTACAGGTGTCTAATGGATGCCTGATATTTCTGGAGCCCTCTATGGCGGGAATGGGAGGGACAAGCTACCCCCTTGTTCCTAAGCTAGTTGCCTAACTGTGTGCAGTTAGAAACCACCGGTGCCTGCACAAGAGAAAGACTGGGCGTTCTCCTACCATAAAGAGTCTTAGAACCCCATGGGTTCAATATGAGTCAACATTGACTCATTGGCAGGCGGTAAGTTTGGTTTCGGGATAATGGAAACTATTGACTATCAGTAGGAAATATTTATGTGCTAGCACAGTGAGTTACCAGGTGAACTGCTAACCACAAAGTAACCAGCTGCCCCAAAGGAGAAAACGAGGCTTCTAACTGGTCTTCTGTAAAGAGTTCCAGTCTCGGCACCCACAGGGGCCACTCTGTTCAATCCTGGAGGGCCCCTTTGAATCCAAATTAACTCAATGGGGGTGAGTTTGGTTTGGTTTGAGCACAGTATTTAGCATGTTACATGCATTGATTCATCTAACCTAACAACAATGCCATGGTTTAAGTACTCTTATTATTCCAGTCTTATGGGTGAAAGGTGAGGCTTCGAAAGGTGAAGTACCATATTTTAACATTCCTATATTAGATCTGTTTGGGGTTGGGTTTTTTTGGGGGGCGGTATTCTTTCTAACATATAATAAAATAAAAATTAATCCAATTCATCTAGATTCTGGCACCAAATGTAATTCTGACTTGATTGTTAGGTAATGGACGTAAGTCTTGAGCGTCTCCCCTCAGTGATTAGAGTTGAAATTTCAGCACCTTTTTCTGGTTAAGCTTTGAAGCTCCTGCAATCAAATGACTATAATAATTAGAACATTGTTTCTCGAGACAGAAATGAATGTTTATTTTTCTATAAGACAATTAGAGAGTAGACCCTCAGGTTTTACAGTCTAACTACAAAGGTAGATACCCCGCAGTAAAATAGCAAAATAATTAATGGTAACATCCCTGACCCACACCAAGTTCATTTTCTGCAAATTCGAGAAAATGAAATGCCTAGAGCATGGCTTTAATCTAATCTTGATTTTTAACCTTCTATTATGCACATTGATAGCAGCTCTTAAAAGAACTTTGAAATTCAAAAGTCATGCATTTCTGCTTCTAGTTCTCTTTTATTAAGATTTTTCTCATTATTGCAACTTGGTCCTTTCTACTTTTTATTTTAGAAACCAAAGGTCTAAATTGCTTTTGCTTGTGGATTTTAATTAGGACCCTATTATAATATATACACAGCTTAATACATGTTTATGGAGATAATTAGTGGCAATATGATTATAAACAGAATTATGAAAGTGAAACGAGCTTTTAGAAGTGGTGTGTGTTGTTTGTACTAACAGGATTAAAGTGATCTGTGTAATTACACACATAGTTAACAGTGGAGTATTGGGATACTGGCTCCGACAACATAATGGGAACTAATATGTGTAAATTTTTAAAATAGATTTAAATACAAATGCAGCAAGCAGATTACTCTTTAGAGAAATTTTATTATGAATTATTTCATAAAATACAGAATGGCATCCAATTTCATATGATATTTAGATTAAAGCATATCAAATATAAGTATATCTTTAAAGTCACTGGTGTCCTGTGTCTGCTAAGGAAATGAAAGCTTAAAAAATTCAAGGTATTTTATTAATAACTGTGTTCAATTTAGCATGTTTATGTCATTGAAATTAGATTGTGCCAGTGTTATTTTTAAAGTACTCCCTTCTCCTCCCAAAACAATCTTTTTACTCTTGGATGTAAGCCACACTCTTGATGGTATTTATTCATTGTCTACCATGTGCTGTGCTGGGTTCACCAGCTGGGGATAAAAATGGTACTGAGTAACTGGTCTTTTCTACTCAAAACAACTTAAATTGAGAGGTAGAAGAGCAAAGCTTTCTAGCCTTGGGGGATAGAGAAGGTCCATCTTTGGAAGCTCTGAGAAGGTCCATCTCTTGAGAACAGAGAAAACAGAGGCATAGGATATGAAGTGAATCCAGAACCTGCAGTTTTCTGCAGACCATGGTAAGCGCTTTCTTCTTAGTCTTAAGAACACAAGGAAGCCATGGAAGGGTGCTAAGTGAAGTAAAGGGAATGACTCGGTCAGAGTTAGGTTTCTGTAAGACCACTCTGGCAGCATTGGGGGTGGAAAGGGTTGAGGGGCCAGCGTGAACACAGGAAACACTTGAGAGGCTCTGTGGTCACCAGAAGAGGGTATTGGGTACTTTGATGTCAGTCGTGACGGAGGAGCTGGAGGGAGCACATGGATTCTATATGGAGAGGGATGTGTCCAGAATGGATGAACTACAATGCCATTCATTAGATCAAGTTCTTAGCTTGGCAGAGTTGAGTTTGAGGTGTCTTTGAGACAGCTAAGAGGAGCTGGTCAGGGCTACTGGGTGCAATAACAAAACTGAGAAGAGACGACCGGGCTAGAGATAGTAGCCTATCTCTACTATCTACTATCAGAATCATCTGATGTCTGAATCTTCTTTTTTTTAATATTGAGGATAGCTATTCAGACCTCTGCTTGGACACAAAAACGACAGAAAATCCGCCATCTTAACAACCGAACATTCTTTCAGAAGAAACATTCTGTATACTTGTCTAAAACCTTCCTGCACGTACAGCGTGCTTGTTAGTTTCTGGTTCTGCCCTTTGGACAAATGTTTTCCTGCTTAATGGGACTTCATAAATCTGAAGAAACCCAACATGGAGTAGCCCCTCCCCACTGGGCTTCCCACCTCAGGTCTTTTGTCCAGCAAAAATGCTGTCAGTTCAGTTCAATAATCTAGCCTCTCCCATCAGTTCAACTTCATTTATTATAAAGAGAAAAAGATCCACACAGTCCACACATAACTCAGACACCAAAGCTGAGTGCCGCCAACTCAGTGCCCACTCTCAGCGACCCAGTAGGACAGGGGAGAACTGGAACTGCCCCAGTGAGTTCCCAAGACTACTCTTTAGGGGAGTAGAAACGCCATCTTTCTCCCTCAGAGCTGGCTGGTGGTTCCAAACTGCCGACCCTGTGATTAGCAGCCCAACATGTAACCAGTAAGTCACCCGGGGCCCTCCACCCCATCTTTTAATTCACGTTTCAATGAGCCTTTTGAAGCCTCCTCTTACATACTGGTCAGAAAGTGTGCCATTTCTCATACTGTTGCCTGAGGAATAGTTTTGAGTTCTATCACATATGTAAAATCACAACTCTTCAACAGAGAGTAATGGGACTAACTAGATAGGAATTTTTTTTTTCAGAGGCGTGGATCAGACAGGAAGTAGCTAGTAGCTCCTAATATGCCCATGACTGTGGTATAAATGTGGACTTCTTTAAGTAGTCCTGTCTTGCAAATCCTACCCAGCAGAAGACTTCTAGGTAGTGGGGACTGCTTTGAGTGGTTAAGCGCCTTCACCATTACAGCTTTATTAGTCCGGAGAGGCCAACTGCAGTAACAGCCCCAGGGCCCCAATCCCTTCCTTAAATTTATTCAGAAACCAAACTCACCTACTGGCTCCCCCCTTATTGAGAGATGATGGCAGTATGGGTTACTGGATAATGCAGAAGGTTCAGTAGTCAGGAAATAATGGGAACTACTCACATCCACATCACAGTTTTCCTTAACCACAGTTCAGACACGTGGCCCGTATAACTGCAGCGAAGCTAGAAAGTAGAATTTAGTTGTGTGCCCCATAGGAAAAGGCAGCAGCGATGGGATGAGCATTCTTCCCTTATCCTAGAAGTGATACCAGTATCTTTTTCTCCACCAAATCTTCAATAATATCCTGTTGCCCACAAAATTTAGAGCAGGTACTTAGCATGTTATTACTCTTTTCATTATTCCCAAGTCTTCCCATCCGGCTGATCTTATCACTTCAGTATTCCCCAAGCATACTTGCCCGTTCCCTCTTCCATGCCTTTCTTCTGCCTTTGGCAGCCTACACCTCTCCTTGAACTCTTGCCCGTCATTCCAGGTCCATCCAGAAGCCTACTTATTCCCACTGGCCTGCCTTATATTATAGTTGCTTGTTTGTTTGTCTTATCACCTTTCGCCAGACTCCCTGAAGGCATGCAATGTGTCTTCTCCATTTTGTGTCCCTGAGAACCTCTAGGAGCTGCCTGAGAAAGGAAATGCTCACCCAAGTGTTTGTTGAATGGAGTTTCTGTAGAAGGGAGCTCTGGTGGCACACTGGGTTACTCACGGGACTGCTAACCACAAGGTCAGGAGTTTCAACTCACCTGTCACTCCAGGAGAGATAGATGAGGCTTTCTGCTGCACAAAGAGTTACAGCATCTGGTACCCAGTGGGCATTTCTATCCTGTCCTATAGAGTCACCGCCATGAGTAACTGAGGGATTTTTTATAAAAACGATGTGGTGATGGCATCTGACTTCCATTGACTTCACAAGGGGGACCAAACCAAATTCATTGAATTAATTCCAATTAATGGCAACACTGTAGGCCCCTGTGAGTTTCCGAGATTGTAACTTTTTTACAGGAGTAGAAAGCCTCATCTCCCCTGGAGCGGCTGGTGACTTTGAACTGCACACCTTGTGATTAGTAGTCCAATAGATAACCACTGCACCATCAGGGCCCCTTTCATGAGGGGAAAGGAGTATCACATTTATCGACCCAAGGATCTATGAAGAGGTGGAGGTCACCCTCCAACCATCCCTACCACAGCACACTTCACTTCTCTGCTGTTTGATAATTCATGACAATGGCCACAAAGAACTCAGATAAAACTCACAATTATTAGGAAGTTAACAGGTTACAATTCAGGATCAGAAAGGCTCAGAATACAGTTGTCACTTAAGATAACAGTTTCTCAGCCATGCCCACAGGCGCACACCATGTGGCCCCTTGGCCTCTGCCCTGCTTGGGCAATGTCAAAGCTCTTTTAACATGACTGATAAATTTCCAAAGGGCATGCTACTTTACCATAAACCTTGGCCCAAAGGTGCTCAGCTCTTGCCCCAGGGGTCAGCAAACAAACCTTCCCCAATGAAATGCCTAAAGGCATGCCGCTTCACAAGTGAGCCTTCTGCCCAAAGGCACTCGACTCCACATGTTCACTGCTCTGCCTGGTGCTCTGGCTCTTGATGCTGATGCTGCCCCTCGGGTGGTGGGTGGTGTCACAGCATTCGCATCCCTGGATGGAGAGGGTTTAGCACTCAAGGGTCTAGTTTAGGGGTCCAAAGGATGCACTCTCCTCCTGGCCAGACCCTTCTTGACAGTAGTGAGAGCCCTCCTCCTGGCTCATTTGATATGCAGCAGGATGGCAGATCCCCAATTAGCGTTCCAACTTTTTATGGCCACAATCAATCCTGTCAGCAATCACTCACAACTGAATCATATAATCAGCATTTTGCCCACCTTCTCTTAGCAGACCCACCCAGTAAAGAGGAAATATACCCCCTAAAGGGTTGCCGTGGGTCTGAATTACCTCGAAAGCAAGAAGTTTTGAGATCTGAGCATGGTCATTTGGTGAAAGTCCTCTATAAAGACTCTTATCAAGTAAATCCCGCAGTTTTCCTTTAATCGTTGTATTAAAGAGAAACTAAGATGCTTCCTCATACTCACTTTTAATTCTCTCTTTTAAGGAAAAACATTTGTGGCAGTAGTTGGCAAATGATATTGAGTATGAGAATCACTTGGGTAAACGGGTTAAAAGTCTAGATCATAAGTCCCTAAATTTAATTGGCCTACTGCCCCCTTTGCAGAAAAAAAAACAGATGACTCCATATACCCCTTTGAAAACTTTTTAACAATGAAAAACTTGTACTATAGCCCCTAATCCAGAACGAAGTATAGGTACCTGCTTTTGAGGGGCGGGATGACATAGTGGGCTGGGCCCTGAGCCGCTAGTCACAGGTTTGAATCCACCAGCTGGTTCACAGGAGAAAGGTAAGGCTTTCGAATCCCAGAAAGATTGAAAGTCTTGGAAACCCACAGGGCCAGTTCTACTGTCCTATAAGGACCCCAAGAGTCATAATTGACGCGATCACAGTTAATTTGAATCTGCTGTGGGAAATTAATAACCACTATGATGTCGTTTATGTCCAAATTGGGAGTCTCTCTTCTAGCCCTCGGTCATCTCAAGTCGCTCTCAAAAGTCCCCCAGGCCGCGAGCGATATTCAGATGGGGCTTATAAGGCGACAACTGAAGCCAGTTCGTTCAGCGGGGCTGGAGGGCACCGGGGTTTTATATTCCTTTCTGTGGGTGAGCAGGGAGGGGTTGAGGGCCCTGCGGCAGGGAGGGAATGGGGTAAGGGACCAAAGGCACATTCTGAGAACAGGAAGAGGTTAATTAGCATTTGGGTAACAATTCACTTCCAAGCACATCTTGGGGCAAAGCCGGGGCGTGGGGCAGAAGGAGGTTACATCCTTTGGGGCAGAAGGAGGTTACATCCTTTAGGGATAAGAGAGGCCTGGGCAGCCGTTTAAATTTTAAAATGGGGTCACACAAGCCTAGGAGAGGTTCTTACACCAGCCTCTCCCAGGGCACTGTGTCATCTACTTTGGGCAATGCTGGTCTCGATTTTGGTCTTCTCTCCTCAGCCCTAGGATTCTAATTCTAGAAACATGATAATTTGGTGTGGATCCCAGGACCTATGTTTTTAATGTGTCCGGCGGTGATTCGTACCACATGGATGTTTTCAGAAATGCTACAGCATAGTTTCTTATGGTCATTGTATTAGTGGATTGTTTTGACTTCTTTTTACCGAACAGACCAGTTCATTAACCGAGGAGTGGGCAGCGGACGCAACAATAAAAACCAAGATGTTTGTCATATCGCCTTCGGATCCAAAGTTCCCGGACCACCTCCACTCTCTGGCAGAAGGAACAACATGAGGATATCCCGTGAGGTAGGAGCAAGCCTCGGAGACATTAGCGGAACTTGAGTGGCATCCCGAGGGAGCGTTTCGGTTTGGGGTTTCATTTTATCCATTGTCGAGAAAAAAAGGAGAGAGAGAAACCTGCATGTCAAAAGCAGAAGGCTGAATAAACTTGGGACAGAAATTCTGGATTTTAAAGCACCTTGAAATGGTTTCCTTTTTGTCAGGTCAACACAATTAACTTTCTAGAGTATTCTTTTCATTAAACCTGTGTTCACAGAAACCATCCGCAAATGCATGTGCTCGGCATCTCCTTCTAAAAGGAATTGGAGCACCGCCGCCAGACACCTCACAAGGAAAGGCTTCTCAAGTGCTGTGTGTTTTATTTGTATGTCCTTCTGAATTTCTGACACACAACTGATTTTTAATTCACCTTCTACCGACTAATGGTCGAGTATAGCAAAGGAGCACATTTTGATTTATGTGTCTAGGAGACTTGTCTTCCATTTTATCGCACATTGTTTCCTTCTATTTTTTTCTCATTTTCTACCATAATTTTCTTTTCTCTCACTTCTTAGCCTTCTCAATTCCTTTAGATTTTTAATGTTTCCCCTCACTCTTTCTCCAAAGATTATTTTTGCTGTGTCAATTCTACAAAATCTTCTACAGAAGATAAAGATAATTTTAATATTTTAAAATATTAAATCTTCTTCCTTCTAGTCACTTCACTCCATCGGGTCCAAAAGCAGCAGGTCCTGGCTGCAGCCCCCCATGGAGAAGTGTGTCAGCAGTGTGGACATGCCCGCCTTACTGACCGCTGAGTCTGAGGAGCAGGGGGACAAAGAAAACATTCACCAAATAAAGCCAGCTCTACCTGCATGTGGTAAGAAAGAATAATGCATAAAGAGTGAATAGCTGGTGCAAATTGTGAGAAGTGTTCTTGTTGGGATAGATCAGAAATTAGATTGAAAGAACAATCACTTTATAAGTTTATCATTTCATGTACTCGGTTACTTCAAATTGCCCGTCTTTTCACTTTGAGATGGGCGGTGAGAAAATTAGAATAGCATTCCGTTGTCATGATGTTTTGGAAACTGCATTTTATGCCTTCTTAATTTTATTTTTTAATTGAGCCCTTGCATTTATAAAATGTTCTTTATTTTCTTATTTGATATGCAAAACAACTCTGTGAATTAGGAGAGGACTATTGGGCCCACTTTATAGATACAAAGTTCAAGGTTGAAACAGATTTGTGGCCTATAATCATTGGAAAGATTCGAAATAAGAGCCCTGCCCATTTTTCTGCTCTTAGCTCAGTGTTGTCAGGCTCGATAAACAGGAGCATCTGGGTTCTTTGCTGGTTCACTATTTAGAAAGCACTGACCATTGTTGTAGGTAATATCCCCCACGGAGTATAAAATTGAGATAAGGAAAGGAAATGAGTAACATAGACATCCAGCCCCAGCTCTACATCTGTTTGGGAGGCTTTGATCAAGTTTCTTAAATTCTATGAGCCTCGGTTTCCTCAACTGTGAAATGGGAATCCCATCACTACTAACACTTGCAGTTTATAACACCTGCCGCAAAGAGTCTTTGTGAGGATTCAATGGCGAAAGCCAGGGCAGCACATGATATTGTGCCAAGCAATTAAGCATTCAGTAAATACCACTACCATAAATTTGATGGGAGGATTGCATCTTACTTTCACAATGCTTTTCCAGGTGTGAACCTCAGTCCTCCAGGGCTCTTTGGAAAAGCACTCAAGAAGCCCTGTTGAACCATATACTTTCTCTTATGAAGAAAGGAATAATGTCCCCTTATTGACTGTCAATTTATTTTCTGTGCTGCTTAGCATAGCACTTTCTCTAATATGAATCAAACTAGGTGTCCATCTCTGTAAGGTTCTATTACATGAGGAAAATGTACCAGCAATTTTGAAAGCCTGACATGATCCTAATATTGAAATAGGAATAACTACCTGTTTCCCATGGAGGAATAATTCGTGGTTTTGTTAAGTCTTATATTGTTTAGTCAGTGAGACCTGAGTAGTCTCACGGTAGCCATAATTATATTTACTTAGTTATTTCAAAGTGATTTGTACTTTTATTTTGGCTTTTTGTTCTTTGATATGAAAACTTACCAGCCAGTCTACACATTATGCATCCACATCCCCCTCAAGAAGCATCGGCAGATAAGAATAATAGCAGAAGAAGATTGCGATTAAAAAGCTCCAGCAGGGAAAGGACAGAGACGCCCAGCGGTATGGCACGAATTCAATACTGTCTTATAGTTGTACGTTGTTCAGGGCAACGGAATCTCTTACTCTGCAGCTTGTCAATTTCAAAGAATGATGAGCCAACTCATTTAAAATATAAATGTCTTTTCTACAGGGATTATGGAAATAAAAGTTTCCGCAAAAGGATAGCTCAGCCAGCCTAGCAGAGATTTGCCAGATTAAATAGACAGTGAATTCAAAATGGTCATGTGGCTCCGTGGTGAAGGTCCTGGCTGCACATCAAAAGGTTGGTGGTTCAAACCCACCAGCTGTTCCTCAGGAGAAACAGGTGGTACTTGGTTTCCGTAAAGATTGGCAGCTTGAGAGACCCCATGAGTCGGTTCTTCTCTGACCTATAGGGTCACAGGCGGTCTGAACTGACTCAAGGGCAGTCAGTGGGTGCTGGTTTTTGTTTCCTTTTTACCATAGAAATAGCTGAATTTTCTTTTGACTCTCAAAATTTATTAAGCTTAAATTACTGTTTGTTTGTTTAATGGCCCAAATGCCTGGGGGCTCAGGATCATACCATCTAGCCTCTGGGGACACCAGGGTCAACTGGCAGAACATAATGCACGAAGCCAGTGTTCTCGATCTAACTTCAGAGTGTACTGACTGGGGTTTTAAAAGATCCTGAGGGCCCATTTAAGGTGCTCCCTGTCAGGAGCAAGGAAGAGGGAAGAAACAACATTACAAAGAAGTTATCAATTCAAATGAGTAACGGACCATGTGAGCCCCAGCTCAAGATCAGAAGAAAGAGAGGGACCCCAGCTACCACGGCTGCCCTGCTTTGCAAGGAATCACCATACAGGGTCTCGGATAGAGGGGGGAATGTGGAACAAAATTCAGAATCATTAAAAAAAAAAA
>NW_022103928.1:22874688-22876801 GCF_000313985.2 Echinops telfairi
CTCACTCCATGGTACAGTCCACCGTACAATATCCAGAGGGCAGCGTTTGCCTGGGCTAAGCTCAGATGGCAGGAAGGAGCAGGAAAGAGAGGCACAGGAGCAGTTGCAACCAATGGCACCAAACAAAATGTGTGTAAACTACTGAATGAAACCCAATTTGCTCTGTGCACGTCCATCCAAGTCACAATTTAAAAACAAACTTTATGGCCCAAATGGAACCAAGGAAGTCCCTGCATTCAGATTTTATTAAAAATGAACTAGACTATTAGCATTTTTCATTATGTCTCCTCTTTGTAAATTAGGCATTTTTTAGATTGTTTTTCTTTTCGTGGGCTCTTCTCTGGACTCTTTGTCATCTGATTGAATGTAGGTTCAATTTTAAACTCACTGTAACCAGTAAAGCATTAAACAAATGGAGGTGCCTATTTTAATGATTCCTTTAAATAGTGGATTTAAACCCTGTGTGGATACTTTTGCATATACGTACATATATCTGTTAGCATAGGTGTGTAGGATTTCCAGACTGGGCTGAAATTCTGCCTGCTAGGCCTGATGTGGTTTTTATAAAACAGCAAATAGAAGTATTAATTCTACAATAATGCCTGCATTCAGTTTTTTAACATATCATACAATTCAATTGTTCAATCATATTAAGATTTATGCAGTCTTTGCCGCCATCAGTTTCAGAACGTTTTCTTTTGGTGCTCATTGTTGTTTGCTCCCCCTTTACTCTTGTCCTTCCCTGTCACCACCCCAGGCAAGTATCAATCTAGTTTCTACCTCTATAGATCTACTGTCCTAAGTTTCACATATAGAAAATTGTACAAATTACAAACCAGACACAAGAAAGCAAACAATGGCTAAGCAAAACATAGTAAAACCTCAGAAAAAAAGAATATTAAAATCTAAAACAATTTTATGTTCTCTGTCATAAAATGATTATGATGTCTCTTAGGTGAACCAGAGAGATAGATAAACCATGCAGCTGTGAATGGATTTTAGACTCGCGCTTAATCCTAGCCCCAATCTAAGGACAATTAGTTCTTATGGCATGCCCCTGTTTGATGCTTGCCCTCAGGAAGAGATTATGGAAGATAGAGATGCTATAGCAGTGTGGTACAGAAGCCAAATGGTGCCAGGCTTTCAGAAAGAACAGTATCTGAAGTTTTAAAGGCTTGTTTTCAAACAAGCAGACTTGTAAGTGAGGCATCAACTAAATCCACATGGAAGAAACACACCAGCCTGTGTGATCCAAGGGCTGCACGTAATACAATCCTAATCTGAAGGAGAGAATGGTGTATCAAAGCTTAAATTATGAGCACCTGGTTTGCAGACAGTTGTGGATGACAGTAGAAGTCCAAAATCCATTTTCAGGTTTGCCACATGTATGAAGCTTCCCCACTCTGACATAGTTGAGGGATATGAATAGCCTTGTTGTCAGACAGAGAGCACTGTAACGTCGATGATGGCAGATGCAGTTAGGCTAAAATGCATTCATTTTCTTATAGGTACTGAAGAAAAAACTTTGGGTTAAAGAGTCTAAGTTTAGGAAGAAGTATAATTTAAAGACAATACATTCCATTTTATGTGGAACCAAAGGAGAAAAATATAAGACCCTTTAAAACTTCTATGGGTCTTGGACTTCCTTTTATTACATATTATAAAACTTAATTTAAATGTTTCTATGCAGATATCAAAGCCTCTGCAAGGCTGCAATTGAGTTCATCTTTAAAGCATGCAACTGCAAAGGAGAGGAAAGCCTGTAATCCACATTATTGACTCTAATTTGCTTTTAAATAATCAAGTAGGAAAAAAATACCAAATTAATTTGATCCTTTAAAAATGCATAGCTTTTCGAAATATCAAAGGACGTACATAATGGAAAATATTTATTCCAATAAAGGCAGCTCTTCTGGAAATAACAGGAGCGAAGACAAAGCCACAGCCATCCTCACCTCTCTGTCCCCCCCAAGAGAAGAGACACTGAACCCCAGCACTCCCGAAGCCCAGTCTCCTGATCAAGCAGGTTGGCATCGTTGGTGTAACATCTTGTTAGTGATTAGTAGGACATTGAGGTGTTAAATATTTCAACCCCAGTCATTATGAAAAATTG
>NW_022103928.1:22877629-22878863 GCF_000313985.2 Echinops telfairi
AGATTCCTGTCCAGTATTTCCACTCAGATGGGAAAGAAGTGCAAGTGAATTCCCCAGGGCTGAGGTCATTACCTGTGGGTCAAATGTGATCATGGTACAAGTTGGTGGATAAATGCCCTTCCTTGGCTTCTGCGTTAGTTCATAGATCTGTATTTCAACAAGAAAGTTTAACCTAACCGCCTGTATCATAACACTTTTCTGGAATGCTACTCTAATTATTGTCATCTTTTCTAAATGTCAGATGAGTGGATATTTCCTCACAATTATGATCCCATTCCCCAATTGGAATCTAGTAGACAGTCTTTACTTCTGGATGAGGACTGCTGTGAGGCTTCCCACCTGTGGCCAGAGGTCAGCCAGGAAATTGAACATGACCACCAAACAGAGGCAAGCCAGGTCGTCCCAAAGGGCATCTTCACTTTTTCCTCACGACCGCGCTCAGCTCCTCGGGGAAAGACTCAGAGCTTGTCCCCAGAGGGGTGCCCGTTTACTTTGGATCTGAAAGAGGAGCGCAGTGAGAGAAGTAGAGGGGCCCAACTGGATGGTTTCGATGGCGATGACAGCGTGTAACATCTTGTTAGTGATTAGTAGGACATTGAGGTGTTAAATATTTCAACCCCAGTCATTATGAAAAATTGGAATTCAGTGACTTGCTAAAATGCATCATTTCTTTTGTAAATCTCCTTTTAATTTCAATTTTATTTCAAAATTTTAGTGAAACAAAGAGTATTTTTATTTTTAAGTTGTCATGCACCAGTTGGCCTGTTGAAGATGAAATTTTTCAACTTTTCACATGGCACTGTCACCCTCCCCAAAGCTCAGCCATTGTGACACTGCCCAGCCCTCTTTATAATGAAAATGGCTGGAGTGTGGAGCAGGGAGCCAATCAGCATATCTTGCTTAGCAGGTGTGTGAGACTTTTACAAAGGCAAATTGTTTTTGAGCAAAGGAAAAAGGAAAATAAATGAAAATTGTTTTTAGTTTGTCAGTCTTATTTATGCAATGTTGAAACCTTCATTAAAATGTTAGGCGCAATTAGTGTCTCTAGCATAAATCTGACTGTGTAGAAAAACTAATTAGATGTTTAGGTGATCATTCTTGCATTTATCTTGTTTGCTGCAATATTGTGATTACACAGTAATTTACATATTTCCATAAGAAAACACACCAAATTATTCATTACAATTGATATGGAAATACTTAAGGTAAAACTACAAATTTCAAAAAAAGCATG
>NW_022103928.1:22880709-22882266 GCF_000313985.2 Echinops telfairi
CCCCAGAGGGGTGCCCGTTTACTTTGGATCTGAAAGAGGAGCGCAGTGAGAGAAGTAGAGGGGCCCAACTGGATGGTTTCGATGGCGATGACAGCAGTGAAGAGGTATGTTGCTTGATGAGCAAAGCCATGGTAAAGTGCACAGAATTTAGTTTCTTTCGTGCCAACGTGCCCAGAAAGCAGTTGAAATGAAGGGGGCAGGGGGCGGGAACCTACTGCTATTTAGAATCGGGTGGCAGATTGCAATGTCAGTCGACGGTTGCATCAGGTTGTTACGGTCACTGTAAATTGTGGCCTCTTGATGAACAGTCCGCCACTTGCACTTTTCATTATGGAAGCCAGTTTTGAGGTGGTGGTGGTTGTTCTCATTTTAATCTTTGTCGTATAGAATGAGAAATAATATGCAGTTCAGCTCCAAGACCAGTCAAATCCATGAGAACACACCGTTCTGGGTCTCTAGGGAACTGATGTGGCAGTTGCTCAGCATTTTGAATTGACAGTTTTCTGGCTTCCGTACTCCCTCGCCATCTTTTCACCTTAGACCTATTAGGCCTCATTATCTTCCATATGGTCTCAGAATTTCAAGAGTTGTGCCAATTAAAGTTTAGATCATGAATCATGGATTATTGTTGGGACTTGCCTTACCAGAAGGTCGTCTGTTTTGGAATTATTGAGAATACAAGTATATCTTATAAATTAGTTAAATTCATTAAAAAGTTTTTAAAGGTTTGTTAAAAATAAAATCAGCTATAGTTCTGAAACATTTATTTAGTACCTAAGACATGACGGTCCCATTCGAGATGAATTTTTGTATGAACTTTTATGAGCTTTAGTTAATAATGGGCATACATATTTTCTAGGAAAAAATGATTTTAAATATGCAAAGTGTAGTCATGTTATATGATTTAGTAAAATCATACAAATTAGTTCTGCATTAAAAATATGGAAGATGGAAGGCTGTTTTTATGTCTGATTATAAAACTTTTTTCTAAAAAAAAAAAAAACAACTTTAACTGATCAGTCCTCTGGAAAGTGGGAAGTAGGGCATCCAAGAGCTTAAGCCCATTCTTCAAAGCCAGTTGAGAATATCACAGGTTTGTTCAAGCAGTAACTGTGTTTTTTGCATCTTTTAATTAGTTTCTTGAGCAAAGTGCATGGAGAATCCTTTTTTATACAATATCCTTATTTCTGAGTGCAGTGAAATAAATGGAAGCATACCAAACACAAGCCTCCTGTCAACTCTTTTCTATGAAATTTGTACATTTGATGCCAGCAAATTAAGGGCTGCTGAATGCCTTTGACCCTCTCACTGTTATTAGATGCTGTTCGATTTCTGACACACAGTGACTCCATGTGACTGCCCCATGGGGCCTCCCTGGCTCTCATCTTTCTGGAGGCAGAGACCAGGTCTTTTCTTCTGGAGCTGCTGGGTGGGTTTGAACCAACACCCTTCGGTTAGCAGCCAGCCAAGCTGTAAAGTAGACATTTGTCTTCAGCCCATAAAGGGTGCCCCATCTTTCAGCAGCCACAGCCCGGGAGGAATCAGATGTCAATTCAC
>NW_022103928.1:22884725-22903946 GCF_000313985.2 Echinops telfairi
TGCCACATCCAGACTACCGTGTGAAACAAACTATCTCACTGTCACATCCAGACTACCGTGTGAAACAAACTATCTCACTGTCACATCCAGACTACCGTGTGAAACAAACTATCTCACTGTCACATCCAGACTACCATGTGAAACAAACCATCTCACTGCCACATCCAGACTACCGTGTGAAACAAATTATCTCACTGCCACATCCAGACTACCGTGTAAAACAAACTATCTCACTGTCACATCCAGACTACCGTGTGAAACAAACTACCTCAGTGACGCTGTTACAGCAGGGTGGCTTCCACACATGGCAGGGCTGACGGGGCGGGACACCCCATATAGGCCTGGTTTGTCATTTAAGTAGTGAGCTTTATAGTAGTATTTTATCACCTCTCTAGTTCAGTTTTTCATCTAGAAATACTGCCATTCCCCACAGCGCTGCCCACTTCAGGTCATGCTTTGCATACTGACATGGGAATGTGCAAGGTCAGGTCATGTGTCTTACCCAACAATCCAAATTGGGACATTTGAGCTAAACACATTATCCTTCTTTGCATGTGAGTCCTGCGGACTGCCTGCCTGTGGTGCTCCAATTAGCTCATAAGCTTCCAGTTCTCTGTGTCTCACCCTATGGGGGCCTGGGAAGGACAGGTTCGCTACAGAAAGTAGATTAAAAAGACCTTTTTGTCTCCCCTCCCACCGTTCCAGGTTTTGTTGTTCCAGGTAATTTCAACACTCAGTGGCTAAGCTGTTTCATTTTAATAGTTGGTTTTAGGTTGTTTGTTTTTTTTTTTCTGACGGCATCCATACCTGAATATTGCATTAACCATTCACCGCTACCACAGATACTTAATTGCTTTCTCACACATACTTACATACACACAATAGGCAAGTTATTTACTCCACATAGGCTGCTTCTGTTTCTGTGCAGCCTTTAAACACTTTTTAATTGTCAGATTATGCACCGGAAAGAATAGGAGAAGGACTCTTTTGAATATACTGCCTGGCATGTTCCTAGGGCCCCTGGAGGATGACTAGAAATGCCCCTGTGGGTTTCCGAGACTCTAACTCTACGGGAGTAGAGACCTTCCTTACCTTTCTTCAGTGGAGCGGCTGGTGGTTTCCAACTGCTGCTTGCAGTTAGCAGCCCGACTCGCCACCAGGGCTGGAATTCGTTCCATGGGAGTGAGTTCTCTTGAGTTTTAGCCTGGTGTTTTTATGCCTGTACTTTATGAATTTTGACATATAACATATGATGTAAACCTCCCAGGAATATTTAATAGTTATTCCATGTGAATGCTCACCTCTACAAGCTTTTATGTTTATCTTCTGAAGCTCTGTTCTTCTCAGAAAAAGTCACAGGTCCCGTGGTTCCTGGGTCTTGACTTTGCATTGTTATGGGCAGGTTAAAAAAAATAAAATGCCTCTAAAACTCTTGTATTTTTAAAATCTGACATTTCTACTTTTACTTTTAAAGTAGGCATTTTGTAGATAAACGTAAATGTAAATAACTTTTATAGGAAATCTTTAAAGCATAATACTTTATAAGAGCAAAAAAAGTAACATGCAGAAAAATATGTATTTGTCTTGCGACAGAAGAATCCCTTTATTCGCCCCCTCCCAAATATTTCTTTGATGACATTTGCTGTTCGCATACAGTCTCTGTAACTTGTCTACAAGTAGAGAGAGTTGCAAAAATAATTTACCCAACCATTTTTAACAGCAGGTCTGCTTCAGGTTAGTCACTGTTAGCAACAGTGAGAGCTCCCCTCTCTTTAATTTGCTTACAAACTAATAAAATGCATTAAGCACATCATTGTCGATTCTCTTTCCCAGCCAGAAGGAACTGTATTACTAGGATGGTTTCCTATAGCACTCAAGAAATAGAAGCAGAAGTCATTCTTAGGGATAGCTGCTAGTGAAAATACTTGAAATAATCAACCTTGTTATCATCAACTAGGCAGTGACTTTTTTTTCATTCCATTATGACAGAATACCTACTGTCTTTAGCTGTGTTTGTGCAAATAACTGTGCTCTTTTGTTAACAACAAAAGTGTACCTAAATTATAGCTAATGTTTACTAGTTCCTTCGGCAAACTCCATGATACTCTCTATTGACACATTTAATCATTAAAACCTTGGGCGAAGGTAAAAACTCCTGCTGGTTCAGGTTCAATTACCAATTTAACATAGCCATCCAAACTGTGCCTGGAATAGTGCCAGGTGTGCGAGTATTGCATTACAAAACTTTCAAGAATGTCAGAGAAGGCTTTTTCCATGATGGACTGAATTAAAAATCAATGGAAACATAAACACACATGATCATTTACTTTTACAAAGGCTAAAATTGAGTTCTATCCTGACTCACTCAACATTAAAAGTTGCCATTCAAAGAGTGTGGGTCCCATCTGCTCCAAGTAGGTGGCCCTCAAGAGTCATTAAAATGATCTTTTCAAAATTACAACCCAGCAAGAGCAATTCGTTTTACGCATCCAGAAATCATTGTCCAAATGCCCATCTGCATGTCCTTTTAAGAAACGTAGTTCAACAGAGGAAGCGCTGCCTCCTTGGGGAAATCATTCTCATCTTCGGCGTACATATGCTGTGCTACAGTTAATCAGGCAGGCTCCATTGATGTTCCTGGCACTGGGGCGTGATTGAATACCTAACAAACAAATGTTTCCAAGCCCAGAAGACAAACGATTCAAGATATTTGAGGCTTACAAATATATATATATTTTAAGTTGAATCAAAAGCATTTTGTATTTGTTCTTCTGAGAAACACAGACGAGCAGACGATTAGAATGTGAAAATGGCAGGACAATTTCTTTACCACTCTGACAAATTGTCCTCAATCACTCTACAGGTTTTCAGTAGCTAAGTGAGAAGCCAAAGGGTTGTTTTCCAATCAGACCATAATATGCTAACTTCTTTTGCTTTTGATAAGTGCTTATCAGTTTTATAGGTAAAAAATTAACCCCAAAGCACATTGGAATCAAAAGAGCTACTTGTGTGAAATCAATGAACATCATCTATACCTCACAAAAGAGGCACGGATATTACTAAGGAGAGGGATGGGGTTTTGCCAGTGCATCATTCTTAGAAAATACTTACTGAAATTAGAATTAATATTTTTGGACTTCCTAATAGATTCATTAAAATTAAACAATTTCTTATTTGCCACTTATTTCCATGCTCAAAGAGAAGCTGACCCAATTGAATAAATACACTGTTTTATTTTAGTCTTAGGTGTAATCTTGTCTTTCTCATTCATCCCAGTTCCCCTTTCATAACCCTACATCAAACCAGAGTCAGTGGTTCTGGGGCAGCACAAAGAAAGGCTGGTGGCACACTGTTTAAGCTCTTGGCTGCTAACTGAAAGGTCTATAGTTTGAACCCACTCACCCTTCTTTGGGTAAAAAGGCCTGGCATCCTGCATTTGTAAAGAGTACAGCTTAGAAATCCGATAGGAAGGTCTGCTGTGTCCTTTCTGGTCCCAGGAGTCAGAGCCAACTTAATAGGACATGACATCAACAGGACAGCTAAGGTAAGCCAGCTTTTTTGTACCCTTCCCAGACTCTTCAGTTAATTTGACTATTGGGCTGCTAACTCCAAGCTTCGTGGCTCGAAGTCACCAGTAGTTCCATGGGAGAAAGGTGAGGCTATCGCATAAAGAGTTACATTCGCAGAAACCCAAAGAGGCAGTTCTACTCTGTTGTACAGGCTCACTGTGAATCGGAATCCGCTGGGTGGCAGTGGATTAGTGTTTATTTTGTTGTTGGGGAAAATGTGTACAACAAAAAATACACTCGTTCATACAGTTTCTACATGTGACATAGATGACATTCAGTGGCATGGATTACATGCAGTCAACCAGTCTCTCCCTCCCTTGCTGAGGTGTTCCTTCATCAGCATAAACCCACTGGCCCCTACAGTTCCTATCTAATCTTTTGAGTTGCTATTGTCCCCTGGATCTTAAAAGAGCATAACACTCCAGGCAGATAGCTTTCACTAGTCAAGTTAAACTATTATTTGACTTTAAGATCTCAGGGGACATTTTCCGTTTAAGGTTTAACAATTATTTTAGGACAGTAGTCTCCAGGGTTGGTCCAGCCCCTTTGGTTTCAGGAAGTGTAAAGTCCATGAGCATTTGCCGTTCGTCTGTATTCTTCCCCGTTTTGATCCGGACTCCTCCATAGAATCTGTGATCAAAATGTTCAGTGATGGTAGCGTGAGCTTGTGTATTTAGAATTAAAATCCTCGTGGGATTTGGTTCCTTAGCTTGGAGACAGACTTAGGGTCATGGCTTCATGGGACATCACAGTTCATTGGCCCCATAGATCTTCTGTTGTACCAAGGTTTGGAACCAGTTCATTTCTGTTCAAGCCCTTGCTGAGAAGGTTCCTACCCACAACAGATACACAGAATCAGAATCTACAATTTAGCAAGATCCGTAGGTGATTCTTTTAGATCCCCACATGATGCTTACAGATACATAAACATCTTCTGAGCCCATCTCCAAACCCAGACTTTATTTAGGAAAAATGGAGGATGACTCTCCATATACAGCTCATGAGTATTCCTCTGTATATAATAACTGCCCAAAGGCAAGGTTCTTCAGCTATATGGATATCCCCAGGGTCCCCAAAGTGCTAGCTAGGGAAGGATAAGCTCCCTCACTCAGTGGTGGGCAGCACGGAGTTGCCTAATACGTGCAATTGAGACTATACAGTGACTGCACCCAGAGCAGAAATGGTCCTGCTCATCTTATTTTCTCATTTGGAAAACAAAGTAAGGGCCCCTGGTGACAATAGCTGTCATTTGTGTGCTCCACTTGGCCCCCTGGAAGATTCATCTTTCCATCATTTATCGGGAAACATGTATCAGAAGATAAATAGCATAGACAAAGAATACAGGCCCAGAATGGATACCAAGAAGAAATGTTCATGAGAAGGCCTTAGACACTGCCATTCTCGTTATTTACTACAGATAGGGAAGATGTCTTTGAAGGAAAGTCCCAAGGCACTTGCCTTGGGAACACAATGATCTGCAAATTAATTGCCACTACTTTGCTTAAGAAGGAAAACTCAAAACATGACAGAATCAGGGATCCAGACTCTATGTGAGAGATTTTCCAGAAAGTCACTAAGTACAACCTACTCTCAGATCACTCCAACTTCCCTGCCATCCCCCTCATGGCCTTAAGACAGTCCCCCTGGACAGTTCTAGTCCTGACCATACAGTGCTCTCCTAATTTGGTCTCCTGTTTCTAAGGTCTCCACAACTCAACCATTTACACAAACACACACCCCTGCTCTCTATTTTGTACCGCTAGAGAGCTCTTTCTGAAATGTAAATCTCATTGCGGCATTCCTCAACTTCAAACCACACACAGACTCTCCTCCTTGCTTCCAGGATAAAGTTCCTGGAAGGCAGGGACTGCGCTGTGGGCTGCCATTCCATCCCCTGTACCTGCAGCACCTAGAGCAACACCTGACCCATGGGGAAGTTGAAAAGAGACAGGGCAATGATAGATTGGGGATACAAACATGCGTACATACAGCCTGTCCTGTGCATGCACCCTTCTAATTAAGCCAAACGCTGAAACCATTTTCACTGCCAACGAGTCACTTCCAACTCATAGTGACCCTACGGGACCGAGTAGAGCTGCCCTGTAGGTTTTTGAAACTGTGAATCTTTTTTAAAAATAGTTTTATTGGCACATAATTCACATAAGATACAATGTAATAGTTCAGTCATACTAACAAGATTTGTGCAATGACCACTACAATCCATTTCAGAATGTTTTCTTCTTTCTCGTACTCACTATTGTTAGCTCCCCTGCCATGCCCCTAGGTAATCATTGATCCGGTTACTGTCTCTATGATTTACCTCTCCTGGATTTCATATACAGAAAATCATATCAAACTCTAAACAGGAAGCAAACAACACAGCAATGACAAAACAAGAGAGAAAACCTCAATGGGCAGGAAAGCAGACCACGGACCAGGGGCGTGAGGCGCCTTTCTGTCAGGCAGGATGCTTTGCAAAGTGGATTATTGCAGATGCAGTTAGGTTAAAATCTAACACCTTATCGTTTGATCTCCCTCTTGACCCATTTTATTGTATTTTATTGATAATTTGTTATTAATTTGGGATTTCATACATATATCATTCCATAGTTCAATCACGTCAAGCAGAATTGTACAATTGCTACCACAATCAGTTTCCAAACATTCTTTTTCTTCCTGGACTCCTTGGCATCATCTCCCTTTTACTGTGCCCACCACCACCACCACCACCACAGATCCCCCACCCACCGAGACCTTTATTCTGCTTGCTGTCCCTGGGTTTCACATACCGAAAAACAGAAAAATATATCACATGACTTCAAGAGGGTGACCCTGATGACCTAACACCTCTGAGACTCACCCTAATATGAACAAACAAAAACAAAAGTACAGAAAATGTTGAAAACCAGATCAGGTTCAGCATGCATCAGAGGGGGGATCAACTGACAAAAGTTTTAGCTGGTCCAGGCAGATCTCTCAAGCCTTTGATCTTCTACACTCATCTCTGCAATGCACTCTGTTTAGTAACCACTCTCCTCCCAGCCCTCAACTGTGGCGAGAGGGAGTTCGCCGGAGGCTGCTTTCTATGTAGGTCCCACAAATGAATCTTGGGCTCCCATTGTCATCCACAGGCTTCACACAATTGAGGCTCTGATACTCATCCCTCCTTCAACTTCGGATTATATGATTTACAATCCTAGGTGACTGATGATGCTGTGCTTCCTCCACATCTTAGTTGGCATCTCACTTAGTTGGCTGCTTGTTTGGAGACAAGCCTTTAAGACCCCATGTACTATTTTAGCTGAGAGCGGGGCACCATCTCATTTCTATAGCATCCCTACCTTCTGTGTTCCCATTTTAAATTAGTTCTAGTTTTTAATGTTTTTGGCTTTCTTGTTGATTGAGAATTTTCTCTGTTTTATGTTATTTATTTGGTATGTGTTCCTGTGTATGAAATCCAAGATAGGTAAATCTATTGGGACCGTAACTGGATTAATGGTTTCTTGGGAAGGAACTAATGCTAGTGCTTCCCCTTTTCCTCCCTCTGCGGGGGAAATGCCACCTTCCGTCGAGTGTGTTGATGGCTAAACATGGGCACTTGAGCGGGGATGTCAGGGGAGGTTGGGGAGAAATGAGGAGCTAATAACAATGAGTACAAGACAGGAGAAAATATCCTAAAATTGATTGTGGTGATATATTACATTTCGGGTATTGTAACCAATGTTTTAAAACAAAATGTGTATAAATTGTTGATTGAAAAACTAAAAAAGAAAGCAGAAAATATTGAAAATTCAAACAACTTTAAAATGGATCCAAAGGGAGATCAAATAATAAGGTGTTACTCTTTAACTTAGTAACATCTGCCAGAATCAACTTTACAATGCTCTCTGTCTGATAGCAAAGTTACTCACATCCTTGGACTATGGTCAGAGGAGAGTCACTGGAAACTTACTTAATCCTGTGGGGGCCCTGCAAATGGATTTGGGGTTTCTACCAAGACTAAATCTGCAAGGGAGTCGAAAACCTCATCTTCCATGGAGCTGCTGGTGGTTTCGAACTGCTGACTTTATATTTAGCAGCTCAACTCATAACTCACAACACCACCCTGGCTCCTCTTCTAATTAAACCAAACCAGATCCAAATCAAACTCATTGCCGTCAACTCAATGCCGACTCATAGCAACCATGTAGGACAGGGAAGAACTGTGCTTGGGAGTGTGTAAGGTTGTAACTGCTTATGGGAGTAGAGCCCCGGCTTTCTCCCAAGGCTCCCAAGGAATGGCTGGTGGTTTTGAACTACTGACCTTGAGGATTGCAGCCCAACTCATAACCACTGCGCTACTAGAGCGCCTCTGATAAATTCCTCCTTTGCCCCAGGCCTAACCTAATGCTAGTGCTTCCCCTTTTTCTCCCTCTGCGGGGGAAATGCCACCTTCCGTCGAGTGTGTTGATGGCTAAACATTCAAAAATAAAATGAACAGTCTAATCAGCCACCCAAACTTTTTATTTTTAAGATGCCAAAGTTTAGAAATAACTGGATGGATGCTTGATGCTGTAAGACTGTAAGTGGAGAGGTGGTGGAATTGCTGACTGAAACGGAATGTCCATATTATGTCAGATACCAAAGGATGTCTTTAAAATGTGCTCGGCCTTTCTTGACTTGTTCCCATTCAAAGTATCATTTTTAACATCCATTTATTTATTACACATTTAAACAGATGGAATTTTTAAAAATCTGCTATGACACGTACAAGCAATGGTCACATTCATTATTTCATTAAATTTATTCGTTTATAACATAAAACTCTACCAACCTAAAAAGCACTGTATTTTGTGTTTACATTATTTACTTTCATGGTCCTTGATTTTTCTTTTTGTTTTGTTTTTGATTTTTATGTAACTTTTATGTAATTCTTCTTTCCCAGGCTTAAATTTTTTTTACCTTTTGCTTTCCTGGGGATAATGACAAAGCTATCCACACTTAGAAAATTCAGAAAACTTTCACTTTCAGCTTTCCAATTACATTCAATAAATTTCATATTTTGTGGGGGAAAATATTTGTATAATTGAAATGTTCGTGTCATAAAAGTATTTTACAAGACGTGCTATCTATTGATTTTGAACAAAAACTGCTCTAACATACTACAAACATACTTTGGTAAATCCACAGTTCCTCCTTAAATAAAGTAGATACTATTTTTGGTTGGTGCATGCACCTAGCTTATCTGTATGTCACAAGATAATTCTTAGATGTTTTAGCTAAGTTCCTATGTTCTAGAAGATGTTCTAGAACACATATGGATGACTGATTCTTAAATGTTCTTAGGGGCAAAAGAATTAGTAAAAAAAATAACTTGTTTTGTTATGAATTGCTCTTGAACAATAAATCTACCCTACAATAATTATCAGAGACTTTTAGTAGCAAGTGGCTTCTACCTACCTTCCTTGCTCTTTTTAGTTAATTGGATTGTAATTTTCATTGCAAATTAAAATAGCGACTTTTATTCATGGACTATATGAGCGTATGGTAAAGTTATATATTTGCAATAACTTATCCATCACACATTTCTGCTCAAAGTGATTTCTCACTTTGTTCTCCAACCTAGGCTAGCCACAGTGCCCAGGGCTCTCCAGGCCCAGGCACCAGTCCTTTGTGGCTTCCTCCGGTGGCAGGCGAGAGCACGCTGGGGAAGCCCGGCACACAGACTCAGAAAGGACACCCCAGAAGCGCTGCAGCAGGAGCAGGAGCCTCCGAAAGGCAGAATTCCGACGTCCAAACACGTTTGGTGCCTACGCCGTGCCTTTCTCCCCCTGGGAAAAGGTGTGAATCCGCTCAGAAAACGCCAGATCCCATGTTCAAAGTGAAGGATCGTCCAGTCCATCAAGTGCCGGCTTCAATAAACAAAACCTTCCTAAAAGAAGTCTCGGGGGAAAAGCTGAGGCGGACTCCTGACGCATCTGTAAGTGGCCCCGGGACGGCGTCCATCACTGCCGTGCATCCTACCGGGTTCTGCTCCAGTTCACACCCATTTCCCGCAGTATCCGTTTTTCACCATTTGGGGGATCCGTAATGTATTTTCTCTCCCACGCCAATGTGTTTTAGTTCACTAACAGCAGCTGTTAAACAGAGGGTGCACATCCTAATGATAATAGGATGCTCCACGTTCCTAATGAGAAAGATAATTATGTCGTTTTCATCATAATAGTTATTTTTTATTTCCCAGTGACTTCCCATGATTTTAGTTATTGCTGCCTACAAATTATAAATGAAGATCTTACTTTTTGAGCCAAAAACTTGCCAATGAAATGGACAGATTTTCAATAACAAGTCTTCATTAGAAGTCATAAAAACATCATTATCCTAGACACTTTCTGGTCTCTCTGCAGCAGTTTCCCCAAATAAGAAATGACAGGAGTGAAGGTTAATGGTAAAATGGTATCATTGAACCCTCCCTAAGCTAGTTTGGTGGCTGTCTGCATGTCCGTTGGGTTGATGTTGGTCCTTCCTGTGGTAGTCCTTTTCTCCCTGCAGCTCCCCCATAGCACCACTTACAAACTGGAGAGCCATGGGACTATGCAGAACAAATGTACCTTGTTTTTAAAATGGATTAAATCTTTTCTCGGTATGCCATGTCCAAACACTCCTGTACGTGTTACAGTGTAAAACGTCCATTTCAGTTCTGTTCTAAGGAGCAGGTTAGCGGTCACCTAGCACAGGTAATCAACCTATCCCCGTACATCACTGTTGTTGTTGTTGTTGTTGTTGTTGTTGTTGTTGTTGTTGTTGGCAGTCACCAAGTCAGTTCCAGACCCTGGCAAACCCAGTGAGTGTGGAACAGAACTGCGGACTAAAGTTTCCACAGCTGTTCCTTTGATGACAGCAGATCACCAGGCCGGTCTTCCAAGAGACCCCTGGGTGTCTGGGAACCTCTAACCTCTTCAGCTTGTTGAACACTTAACCATTTGTGCCACCTTGCTAATATTTCCTGCACACTTAACCTAGGTCAGACACTGCCGAGCCCTCTGTGTCACATTTCATGGAACTCCCAGGAAAGCAGGGACTTTCTCCATCCCCAGTTTTCAGAGGAAGGAAGTTTGAGGTTGAGGAAAGGTTTGCTGAAGGACTGCAGCTATGTGATAGCAGAAGCACCCTTGAACCTGGACATCTGACCCTAGAACGGCTGTTCACATCCGCCAGCCTGTGCCGGGTCAACATTAGTGCAGTCTTTCAAAAGGGATGGCTTCTCAAGAAGCATCCAAGGAAAAAACTAAAATGTGTTTTCCCCTTTTTATCCTGCGTGTGTCGATGTAAGAAAATAGCAAATCATTGAATCCAGTAAGAATGGATTTGTTTTATGTTGATTTCCCATGAGGGCTGTTACTAATATTTTTAATGGTTTTCATTTTTAAAAATATTCTTTAAACAAGCAGATTTTGTCTTTCAAACTATAATTTCATTTTCTTTGGTTGTACTAATGGATCTGAGCACAGCTACTAAACGGCCCCGCTGATTCATTGTACAACTCCGTTCCTCTTGACTGCAGCCAATACTGGACTGCCAGCACCGGGCGAAAGCAAAGCTTTCAGAGGCAGCATTCCACTCAGTTTTCCCCATAATTTGTTTGGTCACTGACTTCTATAATATCGAGTCTGTTTTACTGTACTTCCACAAACAGGCTTTTTTGTTGTTGTTATTGTTGTTGTTCTTTCTGTGGAAATAAAACCAGAGCATGTATATGAGCGTGGGAACGTCATCCACAAATGAACTCGCATCCACGCAGCAAGGGGCACAGCCTGAAAAGTAGCCTCCTCTCATAACACCAGGGCATAACAAAAGGAATAGGAGACCAGAGTTCGGATGGGTGAGGGAGGAAGGCTAGCTCTTACCCATCCTCTTCATTTAGGAGGCTTATAGGATAGGATACTTCCAGTATAAGAACATTTGGGTACACCTTTTTGTGTGGCTGTATGTTTTCAATTCTCCTGGGTCTGTATGGGGCAGTGAAATTCCTGGGTGATGAGAAGGCATTTGCTTATCTCAGGAGATCCTTCTTTCTGGTAGCTGCTCACTGGAGATAACAAAACACAAGCCTACCTACCATGTCTCCTGTTCCTTAAGGCGCCCGGTGATGTCTTACTGTTGCAGTGTACAGCTACAGAAAGGGACTCAGAATAAATACTTCAAAGGGATGAAAAGGACAAAGGAGCTTTATCTTTGGTAAAGCAAAGCACGAAGGCATTGCTTCCCATTCCTGCAGAGACATTTGGTTACAGTGTCAACATTTGGCCTAATAAAACTTTATTTCTAACAAACACATGATCACAACAGTCTGGGAACTCACCTTTGTGAGCATGTGCTTACTGATAGTCACAGCTTAATAGGCTATAAAATTATCGAAGGCATGAGTCTGCTTTATTTCAAAGTGAATTTTAAAGGTGTCCAGGGACACTTTTAAGAAAAAGGAAAATCAGGCTCATGCAAGGGTTCTAACAATTGTCATTTTCTTCACAGCTAAGAATCTGTGAAAGCAAGCTTCCCCTAAAGAGTGCTACATGCTTACCAAAACCCCATAAAGAGATTCTCTTCCCCAACCCAAAGTCACAGAAGCTTACACCTGCTCCTTTCTAAAAGTTTTAGAGTTTTAGCATGTGTCGTAAGATTGTTGATTCATAGTTCTTGAAGAAAACATACAGGGGGGAAAGGGCTGCTATACATTAAAGAAAACAAAAGAAATGGGGAAAAGATTGTTGATTCATTTTTAGTTAAATTTCTTATAGGTATAAGGTAGTGATCCAACTTCATCCTTTTCCATTTGTATATCCAGTCTTCCAAGTACCATTTGTTTAAAAGATTATTCTTCCTCCACTGAATGGTCTTGGGCCCTTAGTGAAAAACACGTATACAAGCAAGTAAAGGTTTTATTTCTGGCTTCTCAGTTCTGTACCACTGCTCTGTGCATCCGTCTTACGCCAGTGCCACACTGCCTTGAGTACTGCTGCTTTGTAGGAAGCTTGGAAATCCAGAAGGATGAATCCTCCCACTTAGTTCCTCAAGGTTATCTTTGCGATACTGGGTTCCTGGCACTGAGCTGTGAATTTGAAGCTCAGCTTGTCAATTTCTGTGTCAAACGCAGTTGAGACTTTTATAAAGATTGTGTTGAATCTGCAGGTTGATTTGAGAAATATTACCATTTTAACAAAACTAAACCTTCCGATCTATGGGCTGTCTTCCCATTTACTTAACAACAAAAACAACAGTTGCCAGCGAGCCAGTCCTGACCATGACAACCCCATGTGTGCCAGGGTGGAGCTGTCCCCTAGAGCATTGCCAGTGGTTGGATTTCTGAAAGTAGATCACCAGACCTTTCTCCCAAGGCCTCCTCGCTGGACTTGAACCATCAGCCTTGTGGTTAACAGCTAAGTGCATTAACTGTGCTTGTAACCCCTGAGATTCCTCCATTTGTTTAGGTCTATTCTAACTTTTCAACATGTTTTGTAGTTCTCAGTGTATAAATTCTTTCACTTTTTTGGTTAAGTTAATCCCTAAGTATTTCGCTCATTTTTGATGCTAGTGTGAATGGAATTGTTTTGTTTTGTTTCCATCTTGGGGTATTCATTACTGACATATAGAAATACAATGGATTTTTGTCTATGATCTTATAACCTGCAATGTTGCTGAGCTTCATTAGAGCTGCTTGTTTCTTTTTGGTTTTGGTTGTAGTTTCCTTGGGATTTTTATGTACAGTATGTGATTGTCAATAGAATAGGTTTTATTTCCTCCTTTCTAGTCTGAATGCTTTTTATTTATCTATTTATTTTTGCCTACTTGCTTCTATAAATTTATATGATAAATTTATCCAAAATTTATCCATAAATAGATAAATTTATGTATTTATTTTTGCCTACTTCTTTAATTTGAAAGATTTTTTTCATTTCAAAATACTTAAGATTTAATGCCTAGACTGTTGTGGCCCTAATACTAAACTCTAAAATGCACGTTATGACTTCAAACAGGACTCGGAGTCCACTGGTCGTAGAAAATGTACTTGTTGCCCAAAGGAATTTTTGAGAATTATCCTCTGTCTAGCAATCCTTTTAATGTTAATGTGGTTGCATTTGTGAAATTGCCTATGCCATGCTAGCACTGCAGTCCATATGTTTGGCGCAGTGGTTACACATTGGGTTGCCAACTGCAAGGTCAGCAGTTTGAGTCCACTAGCCACGGCTTTCTACTATGGTATATAAACAGTCTCATAAACACATACAGGCAGTTCTACTCTGCCTTGTAGGGTCACTATGACTCGAATCGACTTGATGGCTGTGAGTTTGGTTTGGGGTTCAGTAACCAGGGTCTGTAAAGTAAAGAACCTCTTAGTAAAGGAACACAGCTCTTCTGATTCTGCTTCTGGATTGGTAAGAGTGTCTCCTGTTGGGTATCTCCCGTGCCAGGCAGTCTCTGGTGCTAGGAATAGAACACTGGCCAAAACATAGATAGTCTCTCCTCAAGGAAGATCTGTCCATTGGGAGGTGATTCCAACTCAGATCAAGCATATAGGACAGAGCAGCACTGACCCTGTGGGCTCCTGAGACTGTAGTTCTTTACAGGAAAGCCTCGTCTTTCTCCCAGAAACAAGTAACCGCATGAAACTACTGTATTATAGACTATGCTAGGGAATGGAAAGAGGAAGAGCAGGTGACGTAATAGAGACACAGTAGTCGGTAGTATCTGAGTACGTGACATTTGAGCTGAGATAAAGTTTAAGAAGCCAGCCTGGCAAAGAGCCTGGCCATCGTGTCTTTAGGCATCAGAAACAGTAGGTACATAGTGTCTGAAATGACCATCTTTGAGGACTAAAGGGGACCGTGTGGCTGGGTTATAAGGGGAAAAGTAGAAGAAGGTGAAGTCAGAGCTCAGAGTGTGTAGGATCCGGAGGGCTGTGACAAGGAAGGCAGACTTTATCCAAGATCAATGGCATATCTTTGAAGTTTTCAGCAAGGCAGTAACGCGATTTAATTTACATTCCGAAAGGTTCATCTGCTGTGTCAAGAATGGATTGCAGCAGGGTGGGAATGGAGGCAAGGACTGCAGTTGGGATATGACTGTGATAGTTCAGAGGAGAGATGATACACGTGTCAGATGACTGAAACATTATAAGAGAGGACTGGCATGTCATGGTGACGAGGAAACAGGCAGAATCAAGGATGCCTTCTGGGCCTGGAGCGTGAACAACCGACCAGATGGCAGTGTCATTTTCTGGGCTGCAGAAGATTGCAGGAGGAACTCAGCTATCAACTTACGTCGTCAAGGTACTGCAGTCTGGGAGCGTGAGTGGGCATCCCATTGAAAAGCTGTGCTATCACAAGTGCCAGCCTACAGTGACTTTATGACAAAGGAAAATTGAAACCTCTTATAAAGAAGGTATGGGAGAACTATCTTTCTAATCCCCTGACAGGGAAAAGTACTGTACTAGTAATTCTTAAGGAAAGCTTGCTGAAATTGATTTGCTAACTACTCAGTAAACTTCTACCTTGCAATGTTTTATTCATATTTAATAGAGTTCTATATTATGAAGTTCAAATATTTTTAATTAAGAAAGAAGTACAGCCCTCTGGGTAATATTGCAACCATGTAGATAGTTGGTAATTAAACTTTTCCGCACGTACAATTGCATTCAAACAATTTTGAATGAAGCATTTTAAATCAGCAAATGTTATTAAGTGCATCTTTAAACAAACAAACGAAAATGACTTATATAATGGGCCTTGTTTCTCCAGGAAAAGTTTGAGCTTACTGAAGAATAGTTACTGGCATAAGAAAGACAAAATTTGTTACCCATTACATATTCAAATGTCATGTTTAAGGGGAATGAAAGAAGGCATGACTTTTTATAGGAAGGAAAATGGTAAAAAATGATATTTAATATTTCAGTTTAATTTCTACATCTACATTTTAGAAAATCAGAACTTAATTATAGAAGGAAAGGATACATTTAAAGATTTTAGGTCACGTACAATATGAGCAGATGCCTTCCGTTAATTGTCCGGCTATTTCCTTGGATAATGTTATAGGTCCCATTGCCTCTTGAGCCCAGTACTAAAAAAACTGTCAAATCATATTTTAAAAACAATGATAAAAATTTACTATTACATATAGCTTGTATTCATACATAGAGTATGAATTTTAATATTATCTTGGAATCATACAGCGTATTCTCTCCCTCATGAAGTTCTGTTTTCCAAAAACTCTTGGTTCAAATGGCAGCCATTAGTCACTTGGCATTTGCCACACACGTAAGCCCTTTGCAGCGTCTTTTCCCCCAACAATACCCATTGTTTGAAGAAGCCCTAATTGTCTCTTTGACCACCTCACATGGTTCAGCTAGAGCAGTGGTTCTCAACCTGTGGGTTACGACCCCTTTCGGGGTCACCCAGTTCATAACGGTCGCAAAATTAACAGTTATGAAGTAGCAACAAAAATAATTTATGGTTGTATGTATGAAAGGGTCACGGCATGAGGAAGGTTGAGAAGCACTGAGCCAGAGCAACATGACATTGTTGCAGAATACCTGTTTGGGAACCAGGTGTGTTGAACATCTATGCATAGTGCCAGCCCAGCTATGCAGGTTCACTTAGGAGTGGTGACTACACTCCTTCCAAAGTTTCTCCCGCAAGAGGCCACTGGCTTCAAGCTGTCCTGGGCCACCCGATAGCCAGAACTCCCTTTGTCACCCTCAGAGCCTCCCCCCACAAAGGGCTTGTGTCACGTCTACTTATATTTCCTGCAAAACTTAGACGTCGAGAGCAGTCAGTGCTGTGGTTCAAAAGTACCAACTGGACTCTGACAGACCTGGAGTTGAGTCCTGGCTTGCCTCCAACTTACCTACTTGACCTTGCACACATTTCTTAACCTCTCTGATGCTGGGTAACCTCGTCTATATTACCTAGGGGGTAGGGGACATGCCTTGTAACTTTAGAGCGGCAGCAAAAAAGGCAGCTCCTCGACAAGCTGACTGCCACAGTGACTGCCACAGTCGACTCCAACCTAAGAGCCTGCTGTGCACGTACAGAGCGGACAGGACAGGACCGAACAGCTGCACTAGCGTAAGGAGCTCGGGTGGTGCTGATGGGTAAGCAGGGGGCTGCTAACTACAAGGTCATCGGTTCAAATCCATCGGCCACTTTTCAGAGGAAGATGAGGCTATTTGCTCCCTTAAGAATGAACAGCCTGGGACATCCTGGTAGCTGGGAGTCACAGACAGCTCAGAGGCAGGAGGTGACACTTGGAATCGACTTGATGGCAGTGCGGTAGGGTACGGAATCCATCGGGCTAGTCTGAGGATTGAATGAGATAAGGCCTATTGAATACTCAGCTCATAATCCGACAGGACATTTTTGCTGCCTATTGATTGATTGATTACGCTTTTATCATGAACTGGGTGAAGGTTTACAGAGCAGATGATCTGTTTTACATTCAACCATTCATACTCATTTTGTTTCACCCGACTGACTGCCTTCCCCTCAACGATGCACTGCTCATCCCCCCTCCTCCCTGTGTTCCCATCTCACTCCTCCGTCTCTCCTAACCCTTCTGAACTCGCTCCTTGGCAAATGGTCTCAAGTGGTTGATTATTCAGCTGCGTGTTCCTTACTAAGCTTGTGTTGTTGCTGTCGATAGGTGCCCGCGTGTCCATTGCAGCCCGTGAGCAACACTGCAAAACAGAACGATGCACGGCTCTGCGCCACAATTGTTCCTATGCCTGAGCCCATTGTTGGAGCCACTGTGTCAGTCCATCTCACCCAGGGCCTTCCCTCCTGCCGTGCCCCTCCATGTGACCAAGCATGATAGCCTTCTCCAGGGACTGACCTCTCCTGACAGTATGACCAAAGCACGTAAGATGAAATCATGCCGCCCTTGCCTCTCAGGAGCACTCTGGCCTCATTTCTTCCAAGATCCATCTGTTGGTCCTTCTAACAGTTCGTGGCGTTTTCAGTATTCTTCTCCAGCACCACAATTCAAGTGCTTCAATTCTTCCTTCCATATTCAATGTCCAACATTATTTTTATTTATTTTTATAACATTTTATTGGGGGCACTTATACCTCTTAAAACAATCCACAGTCAATTCTCTCAAGCACATTTGTACATATGTTGCCATCGTCATTTTCAAAATATTTTCTTTTTACTTGACCCCTTGGTATCAGCTCCTCTTTTTTCCCTCCCTGCCCCTTTGTGAACCCTTGATAAATTATAAATCATTATTGCTTTCATATCTTACACTGTCCCCTGTTCCCCTTCACCCACATTTCTGTTGTTCATCCCCCGGGGGGGGGGGCGTGGGCAGGAGGGGTTATACATAAATCCTTGCGATCGGTTCCCCATTTCTCCCCCTTCTCCCCCTACCTTCCCCCTACCCTCATAATATTGCTACTCCCATTCCTGTTCCTGAGGGAGTTTATTTGTCCTGGATTCTGTGTGTCAAGAGCTCTTATCTGTACCAGTGTACATGCTCTGGTCTATCTAGGTTTGTAAGGCAGAACTGGGGTCATGATAGTGGTGGGGAGGAAGCATTAAAGAACTAGAGGAATGTGTGTTCCGTTGGTGCTATACTGCACTCTGGCTGACTCATCTCTTCCTTGTGGCCATTCTGCAAGGGAATGTCCAATTGTCTACAGATGGGTTTGGGTCTCCACTCCAACTTCCCTCTTACTCGTGTACATGATTGATTGTTTTGGCTATTCTGATGCCTGATACCTGATCCTGTTGACACCTCATAATCACACAGACAAGTGTGTTTCTTCCATGGACTTTGTTGCTTCCCTGCAAATGGCCACTTGTTTAATTTCATATCTTCTAATAGCTGGGCACCATCAGATTTCTTAACTTCATATCTTCTAATAGCCGGGCACCATCAGATTTCTTAACTTCATATCTTCTAATAGCCGGGCACCATCAGATTTCTTCACCACATTTGCTTATGCACCCATTATGACTTCAGCCATCATGTTGGGGAGATGAGCATCACAGATTTCCAGGTTATTAGAACAAAGTGTTCTTGCATTGAGGGAGGACTTGAGTAGAGGCCCAATGTCCATCTGCTACCTTGCTACTTAACATATAGATATATGTGCATAGACTTTTATCCCTATTGTTTCATATTAATATATTTATATACGTAGCTGCCTATATTTATACCTCCATAAATATCTTTTGCCTCCTAGTTCTATTCTCTACTTCCTTTTACTTTCCTCCTGTCCTACTATCATGTTTGACCTTCATTCGGCTCTCTGTACTTCCTCTCAGGGTACATTGCACTTGATCTAACACCATCTGACATTCTACACCCTCCTCACCATTGATTTTAGATCTCTTTTGAGATCAAAAAGTGAGTTTGTTGGCTCACCACTCACTTTCCCCCACGTCTCCCTCTCTCCTGCCCCCCCAAGAACTATCAGTCCTGTTGTTTTCTTCTCAGGATTGTTTATCTTGCCTATCATCTCTAGATAGACATGGGGGAAAAAACAGAAGAAGAAGAAAAGGGGGCCTATAGGTAGTTCCAGGTCTGTCTGCTGATTCTTCTGTTTGTTTTCAGTTGAGTCTGATGAGGAGCCAAGCCCTGCGTCTGAGTCTGAAGCCTATTTTCAGGATTCCTTGGG
>NW_022103928.1:22905877-22942520 GCF_000313985.2 Echinops telfairi
AATGTCCAACGTTCACATGCATATGAGGCGATGGAAAATACCGTGGCTTGAGTCAGGTACACCTTAGTCCTTAAAGTAACATTTGCTTTTCAGTACTCTAAAGAGGCATTGTGCAAGATTTACCTTTTGCTCTTGACTGCTGCATGCACGAGCATTTATTATGGATCCAAGCAAAATAAAATCCTGACAACGTCAGTCTTTTCTCCATTTATCATGATGTTACCTGTTGGTCCAGTTGTGAGAATTTTGGTCTTCTTCACATTAATTTGTGATCCATATTGAAAGCTGGAATCCTTGATTTCATCAGCAAGTGCTTCAAATCCTCTTCACTTTCGGCAAGCAAGACTTTGGCACATGCGTATCACAGGCAATTGATAGCCTTCCTTCAGTCCTGATGCCACATTCTTCTTCATAAAACTCAGCTTCTCTAGTGATTAGCTGATCATACCGATGGAATAGGTGTGGTGAGACGCTAAAACCTTGACGCAAACCTTTCCTGATTTTAAACCATGCAGTAGTCCCTTGTTCTGTTCGAGTAAAACTTCATCTTGATCCATGTACAAATTCCCCATAAACAAAATGAAATGTTCTGGGATTCCCATACTTCTCAAGGCTACTCTTAGATTTTTATGATCCACACAGTCAAATGGTAAGAAATGTGAACCCATATGCCTGGTATTGTAAAACCAAATCAAAAAATTAACACTTTTCAGGTCCAGGAAAATCCCACAAGTTAATCACAGAAGATGCTGTTCCATAAATAAGATGCTGCATGGCTCTGTGCTCATTACTGTCCATTTGTGGTTGGATTATTTCCTGTGCAAGCACCGTGTGCACCTTGGCAAGCTTCGCCACACTTTATCTCCCCACTTTACTCCCATCCCCCATTTCAAACCCCTCCCCTTCCTGCCAAGAGAGAGCTTGGTATCCTTGTGTGGCAGCTGAAGAATCAGGGAGGCTGTAATTTGCTCAGGTTTAGGTGCTGCAAGTGATTAATGTGTCCGACTGTCAAGCAAAAAGGCCGGAGGTTCCATTTCATCCAGAGGCCTCTCGGAAGAAAGGCCTGGTGATCTATTTCTGAAGAAAAAGCAGCCCTGGAAAACTATGGAGCGCCGTGCCATTCTGGCACGTAAGGGTCACCACGTGTCACAGTCACCTTAATAGCTGCCGGCAACTGGTATTAAGTGACAAAGCAGAGTATCAAACACAGGAGTTTGGGGCAACAAAGTCAGTGGACCTGCCACCTGCCACCATTCTGTGCTGCCACTATCCTTTAGAGAATGTTGAGGGGAGAAACAAACAAAAAAATTCTTCATCCAGCAGCCTGCCTTTGGTGACCACTTTTAAGAATTTTCACATGCAAAAGTATAGGCAGACAGTGTGGACAAGGTCAAGGTAGTGTGGCCATCACTGTAGTAAAGCCAAACTTTGACAGTTTTAAACAGTGTACACTTGCAGAGGTACCACTTCCCCACTCTAGGAAGGTTACTTAGTTTCCCGCTGCTATTTTCACTTGCAAGAAACAAGTCTCTCTTTAAATAATATTTCAAACTGCCCCTTCGTAAATGGCTGTCCTGGTGGCACAAAGGCTAAGTTCTCAGCTCTCACCCAAAGTGGTGGTTTGAACCCAACCCCCGGCTCCATGGGAGAAAGGCCTAGCAGTCTGATTCTGACGTTTACAGCCAAGAAAGTCCTGAGGGGACCGATCTACTCTTTCGGATGAGCTCACTGTGCATCCAATCAGCTCACAGGCATCCATCGGCAACAACAACAACAATAAATAGGCCTTGTGGACTGTACAAGGCCACAGGACCTGACAGGAGACATATCCTTGAAAAGAGCACAGATCTGTTGGATCAGATTGACTCGTTCCTCCCGGGCCACCGTTTATTGTTAATCCCAGCCTGTCCTTCCAAGTCGGCAGACGGGCTGGAACGTCACAAATGGCTTTTGGCGCACTTGAAAGTGAACAAGAAGAGCTCGGCTGTGTTTATCAGAGAACTGTTCCTGAAAATTAAGCTGACTGGAAAGACATAATATGTGGAAATATATTTTTACTTAGGGCATCGATTAAAAATGTATTAAGTACAAAATAGCCTGTCAACATAGAGATCTTTTGACAAAATTATTTTGTAACCTCGAAACAAGTGATGTGGAAAGTTTGGTCTTTACAAGGAGTGTGCCAAGACTGGATTTAATTACCAAGAAGGCCTCTGCCCGGGACAGTCTTAAGGGGCCAGTGTGTGTAGAGAATGAAGTATGCATTCAGTCGAGGGTTGTGGAGGGTCTCCGGAGTGCACTCGGAGATTTTTGAAGACAGGCTGGAAGCTACCATGTGCAGCCTGTATCACCTTCAACTCAGGTCTGTGGCCACTAACTTCTCTTAATTCCTACGGCTAGTGGGTCTGAGCCCCAAAGGAACCAGGCCACACACTCTGTCAACTATGAAATTGTAACAAGTGTGCATGAGTGCTAGTTAATGAAGAGAAGCTAACTTCCCACAACTCATATTTAAAATGCCCTTGTAAAAATTCAACACTGCAAATAGCAGTGGAGATGAGATTAATCTTCAATTTCAAATAGCAATTAAAATTAAATTTAGCATGGGAACATGGACCAAAAGGATTTATTTTGCTGCAATGTTGGGGTCCAAAAAAGGAAACTTCCAAACTTTCTAATCACGCCTTCAAAACTCAATAACAAACACAAATGTGCAACTACAGTGATGCTAACTGCCCAATTACATTTACAAAATGTTTGTTTCCTTTCCCTGAGACGTCCAGAGTGAACCCAGGAGCCCCTGCCCTGTTATTGTTGTTGTTACTGTTTATCAGAGAACACGCATCCTGGGCCTCGAGCTTGATGACTTTTGAGCATGTTTAGATCACATGCGAGAACAGCAGCAGCCTCCCAGAAGGCCCTTTGTGGCTCTCTTCCTGTCACTCTGCCCCAAGGGGAGCCGTTGCTCCCTGCAGCCCTATTCCTCTCCTTTCGTCGCTGTGCATTCCCTGGTGTGAGTGCACCACCAGTTTGGGGCCCTCTTTACTGTTGATGGGCACCTGGGGGTTTCCATGGGCATTGTAAAGGCTTCCTTGGTAGAATCTTAGACATTCCCTCCAATGAGGGCTGGAAAGGGGAAGCTTTTGCTCTTCCACCATTTAGATTAAAACGTTGGGATTCTCCTCCTTGTATTGGAAGTAGGATTATGGATTTCATTCCTGAAACACCCTGTGGATTGAATTGCGTGTCCCCGAAGAGGCACCGAGGCACCGGTACTCTAGTCCTCTATTTATGTGGGTGCATCCCACTGGGGAACACATTTTCTTTGTTATGTTCACTAGATCATGTTGGGAGGCATGGTTTTGAGACATAGAGGAGCACATGGGGACAGAAGAAAGCAAACAGGGAAGAACAGAGATCGGCTTTGTGAAGGGGATCATGAAAGAAGGGCAGCTGCAAGAGACAAGCGCTCAACCGGGCACACCTTCCCCGAGAGCGGCCCCACAAATGTGGACTTCCTGCCTCCTCAATTGTGAGGATATACGTTTCTGTTTGTTAAAGCCATCACTGGTGGAATCTCTCCTATGACACCGCCGTTGTTATTGCTCGATGCCATCTGGTCGACTATAACCCGGAACGACCCTGTGCACAACAAAAGGAAACGCTGCACGACCCGGTCCCCGCGTCCTCCTCACAATTGTTCTTATGTCTGAGCCCATTGCTGCAGCCACTGTGCCAGTGCTTCTCCTGGAGGGCCTTCCTCTTTTTCCTGCCCCTCCCCTTTACCAAGTATGACGCCTTCGCCAGGGTCTGGTCTTTCTGACAGTATGTCCCACGTACATAAGATGAAATCTGGCCATCCTTGCCTCCAACGAGCCCTCTGGATGCACTTCTTCCAAAACAGATTTGTCATTTCAGCAGTTCATGGTACTTGCAGTATTCTTCTCCGGCATCATAATTCAAATGCATCCATTCTCCAGCCTTCTGTATTCAGTGTCCACCTTACACATGCACATGAGGCGAAGGAAAGTACCATGCTTTGGGGCAGGCGCACCTTAGTCCTCACGGTAGCATCTTCTTTTCAACACTCTTGTGCAGCAGATTTACTTGATAACACCACTAAGGGAAAAAGTAATGCATGCTATGGCTTTCCAGTTCTTTCCTGGTTTTCTGTAGACGGATGTCATATGTTCAGCTTGCTCCATATTTTCTTGCCTGATAGTTAGACTATGCTTCCCAAGTCAGAATTGACAACCCAGCAGTGAGTTTGGTTTTCTGGACCACTTTCTTCCCACTGGAAGGTGGCCCTCTCCTGCAGGAAGCTTTGACTACAAGAGAATCTTCGTGATTTTCTGAAATACCTGACCATTTTGTAAATATCTCCTCACACATGTTGGCTTTGATGTTATAATCTGTTGTGACAGCCACCACTCAGTCACTTTATTGTAGCTGTTTTTGAGTCTTGGGGTAGCTTAAAAGAATATAGAAAGGAATGGAGTATTTGGTAAACCCTATGTTAAGAGTTTGGGCAACAAATTGTTTCTTTTGGCTGGGGTGCCAGGCCCTGTCCCGATCTAGGCTAATTCTAAAAGTGTTTCTCAGAAATTGTTTAGGCTTCTGAATGAAAATGTCCTCCTACTTTTCTCCCAGTTCAATTCCCAGCTGTTAGTATAGAAAAGAGGTTCTTAGTCTGATCCAATCCAACAGCCTTGACTCAGTCTTACTCTACCCTGTAAATTTAGCTTTGCAACCTACAGTTCCGTGGGCCTGGTTCTTACCAGAGCCTCACAAGATACTGTAGGCAAATGTTGGATTGATTAAATCACCCTATCCTAAAAGCCCAAGAAGAAAGATTCAGTACAGAATGTGAAGTTGAAATGGTGTTTTTTGTTTGTTCTCTCTTTTAGCTATCATTACCAATTCTCTTTCTTTAATTACTATCCAAACCTCTTTATGATTATTCATATTATGCCTCAACATTTGGTACTTATTTTAGAGTACTTTGTGTATAGCTCCTAATTGCCCTGCTAGATTGTAAGTCCCATGAAAAAAAAGGGCCACATCTTACTTGTCTTTGTGACCTCTCTGGCTTAGCATCTCCAGAAGATCTGTTGAAAGACAAATGAAAGGAAGCAGCTTGAATGGCTTAGTGAGCAAAAGATTTTGCCCAGGAATCTGAGGGCAGCTGCATGGTATAGCCTTGAACCCATTCCCTCGTTCTAAAAATAAATCTGATGGATGGCATCTCCCCTTTCTCCAACAAGGCGATTTGGAGGTGAAACTGGGTTGTACCTAACATTCTGAGCCTTTCAGAGATAGAATTCCGTAATTTAGTTAAATGGCATCTTGTGCTAGAGCCCACTTTTAATGGGAAGACTTTATTGCAAGTTTTCTGTAAAATAAATAGATAAATAAATGATTTTGCCTTTCTGGTGATTCTGGAATTGTTGTAGAAATCATAAATCAACAGTGTACCTGGGAGCTAAGTTAATTACCTCTCTCTGCCCCCAAGTTGTTCTTTTCATGACCCTGGGGAAAGTCACCACCTTTTCTTACATCGTTTCTGGCTTTTATCAGAATGTGGTTTGCCTCTGTATGAAATAGAACTATAGAAATTTCACATTTTAAACAAACTGCACCAACAGTGCCTAGTACATAATTGGGTCTTGGTAGTCATGGAATAAATCAGAGCATCCAACAAACCATGTCCACCTTCAGGGATATTCCAACCTGTTAGCCGGGCCTTTCCCCCAGCTTCCGCTTGGGAGGTAGAGCAGATTCATTCGTTAACATTGTCACCAAGTGTTCTCACCATCAAATGCTGCCGTAGATTTCTCGGAGACCTCTGGTTCTCCTGGGCGGTTTGCTGCACTACTTTGTCCAGGCATCCTCGTCACATCTCTGGACATCATCATGTCCTGTTGTGTAGCACGAGGGACCTGAGGCGTTTCCCCTCCTAAACTGTGTGATGCCGAAGGACAGAGTTGTGTCTTATCTTCCTTGTGTCGCCCCTTCCTCGTGTCGTACAGAATGGACAGGGTGCAGAGAAAAAGGAAGGAAAGAACGATAGGAGCAGGTGGTCTCCAAATGTGGAGCGATTCCCCCTAGAGATTGTATGCCAAAAATCTATTGGGATTCAGGAAGAAATTGTTCAAACTTCCAGTTCCATTGTGTTTGTTTTTATCTTGACTATCGTCATTTCATTTTTTGTGTCGGTTGCATACTAGAACACATGATATTAACATAGTTGTACTTGTGTTGTACTTAAAATTAAGCACATGCCGGAAGGCAAGTACTCAAACCTGGCTTGGGTCAGGCACACCTTACTCCTCAAAGTCACAGCCTTGCTTTCCAAACTTGGAAGAGGTCTTTGGGAGTAAGTACATGTACCCTGTGCAACGTGTCATTTGGTCTCTTGACTGCTGATTATTTAATTTAGTCCACTGAAAATCCTACATGATATATTCTATGATCTCCATTTTACCAATTGTACGCAATGGGGAAATTACTTAACCTCTCTGTGCCTCCGCCTGTTGCATAGAGTGGTAAATGATGGGACTGGAGCCCGGACTTCAGTCTGTCTGGCCTAACTCCTGCCCTATTCTCTTCTCTCTATTGCAGCACCTAAGTGCGTGGCGCCAGTGCAGCATATAGGCTGTGGCAATTCAGTCAAGGCAATGTTAGAAAAATTATGACTGTGCAAATGACATGTACTTTTTCCGAGTGTACAAAGATAATGACAAGCCAAACGGCATAGTAGATTAGGTCTTGGGCTACTGCCAGGTCAGCTGTTCAAAGCTATGAGGCTTTTTACTCCTATAAAGAGTTACAATCTCAGAAACCCACTATTCGACTGCAGGGACTATTCTACCCTGTCCTATAGGGTTGCTATGAGTTAGCATGGACTCAATAGCAATGTGCTTGATTTTTTGGTTATGACACGTTAGAAAAAGAAGAAGAATGTGTAGTCTCGTCTCTTGACAGAGAAACTAAAGTCAAGGACAGCCAGTCTCTTGTTTACAGACAGATGGCTCAAAGCCAAGCGGCTGGAGTTCTCACTTTCACATCTGATTACTAAAGGACATTTATTTTAAATGGAGGAATAATTCACACACCACAAAGTTCACCCTTTCAAAGTATCTAAGTTGATTGGCTTCAGTGTATCCACAAGTTTGTACAATCCCCACCACCATCTAATTTCAGAAGGTTTTTGCAGTTCCATTACCCCAAAAGGAGACCCTGAACTCATTCGCAGCTGCTCTGCACCAATCTGCTCCCCATCTCTGGATTGGCCTATTCTGGAATTTTCATATAAATGGAATCATAAAGCACATGGCCTTTTGTATCTGGCTTTCTTGCACTTAGCACAGGGGTGGGAACCCTTTTTCCTGCCACGGGCCTTTTGGGTACTTATAGCATCATTGGCGGCTGTGCTGGTCTAACAATCATGAACTCTCCCCTGGAACTGTCTCTCTGGTGAAGCAAGTGCTGTCAGATGGTGTCCGTGGTGCGTGGGCAGTCTCACCATGTCCTTACAGGGTCAAAATCCACTCGATGGCAGTGCGTTTGGTCTTGAGTGCTGAGTGGTCCTGAGTGCTGAGTAGTCCTGAGGGCTGGACATTCCCCACCCCACCCCCCACCCCCAGACTTTGCTTGATGTTCTGAAGGTTTATGCACGTTGCAGCAGGTGTCAGCATGCCATTTCTGTGTAAGGCTGCACCACATTCCAGTACGTGTACTAGCAGCCACAGAGAGGTCCAGGAAAAGCAGAACCAAAGTAGTGAAACCTTTCCTCGAAATGCCTCCTATCCATTCATCAGTTCTCAGTTCGGGGATGGTGTAAACAATGCTGCTATGAACATTCTTGGACATGTGGGGCATGTATTTTCGGGGGGGGGGGTCCATGGGGTGAAATAGCTGAGCCGTATGGTAACCCATTAGGCATAGTTTTTTGGGGAATTGCCATACCGTTTCCTGAAGCGACTCTACCATCTTCTGGTCTCACCAATAAACGTGTGAGCGTTCCAGCTTCTCCACAATCTAGCTCTTATTTGTGGCTATCTTTTATATCCTGATGGTGTCGCAGCCACCTGTAGGGCTGCAGTCCTCATGGTCAGCAATTCGAAACCACTAGCAGCTCTGGGCTTGCTACTCCCATAAATAGTTATACTCTCGGGAACCCACAGGGGTCACTATAAGTCAACAGTGACTTCATGGTAGGGAGTTTGCCTTTTGGTTTCTTTTTCTTTGTTGTTGTTTTTGTTTTTCTGAGGGGGGCGTATTTATATATCTATAGCCCTTGTGTGCTGTCATATCTCATTGTGATTTTGATTTGCATTTCTCTAATGATGTTGAGTATTTTTTCATGTGTTCATCCCCTTCCCTACCATTTCTTTTGAATTTAAGTGATACCTAGTTCCTTCATTTTCTGGATTATAAATTTTGTCCTCCTTACATACTCAGTGTGCCCCAGCACCCATCTCCAGGCACATGATATGCAGTACTCCCACGAGCTCCTCGCTAGGGATGGCATTGCCTGAGCTTCCACAGCAACTTTCCAGAAAATCTCCATGTCACTTGGGATGCCAACCTTTCCTAACCCCACATGGTGATGATAAGAATGCTTTTATTAAAGCTTTTCATGTCATAGGGACATGACTTTTTAACCAAAATTACATTTCCTTAACGTTTTACACCCTGTGAAGTAGAAAAGAAAACACATTCCCTGTCACAGCACTCTGCTGTGAGAACATTTTAACCATGTGGAAATGAGCATTTCTCTCATGTTTGTTTTTGGCCAGAAAGAAAGCCAAGGGGAGGTATTAGGAATTCCCTGTGCCAATTTCTGCTCTGTACATCGAAAGTATATTTGTATTAGCCTGTAAAGATGATGATTTGTAGTAGTGATCTTGAGAGAAGCATATGCCTGACATATTATTACATCCATAGCACAGTTCACATGGGTTACTGTAGCTGGGGGGCCTTCTGCCTTCCACACTTCCAGATCTCCCCTCTTCCTGTAAATTGAATGTATTTGGTCATGATATTCATGATGAAATCCATCAATTCCCTTAGTAAGCTGGAATTTTTTTATGGGAAGTATTTTTGGGTTTGTTTTTTAAGCTGCTTTGACTTCTTAGTTATGTAGTGAATGCACGCGTGTTGGTGGACTGCCTCCTAGACCCTAGCCATGGGAAATACAGTGGCTATAGATAGGTCTGATACCTGCCGGCGTAGAACTCACAGTCCGCCCATGAACATGGATTGCATGGGAGGATCACCATTCTGTGCTGACAGTGAACCCTTGAGGGTTCTGTGAGAGCTCGTACCCGTGCGGGGACCCAGCCTGAGGCTGTCAGGAAAGGCGTCCCTGCGGAAAGCCGCACACTGTGGAACACGAAGGATTGCCCAGGACTTTGCTGGAACACAGAGACTAGCATGGGCACAGGGACTAAAGCAGGCATGAGTGCATGTTTTTGAGGACTTTAAAGAAAGGCAAGGAGTAGGCTACAATGTACTAGGTGCATGTTGGGCTGCAATCCACCTGGTCGGCAGTTTGAAATCACCAGTACTTCCGTGGGAGAAAGACAGGGCTTTCTACTCCCATAAACAGTTACAGTCTCGGAAATCCACAGGGGAGAGGGGGCGTCGCTATGAGTCAGCAGTGACTTGTTGGTAATATGTTGGTTTGGGTTTTCCCTCCTTTGCTTTAATGCAGGGCAGAGTGGCTGGGGTCTGGAGGAGCAAGAACAACACGATGGGGTGGGCTGTCCTCTGAGGCATCTTAGGAATCCAAGGGTCTCTCAGCGGGGAGCCATGGGGGGGATTATGGTGGAGGCATGGTATCTATTGGTAACTCACTGTCCTTGTCTTCCCTCTTGGTCAGGATTACGACTGTAGGAACTATCAGCCCAACCCGATGAGTGAGTCTGAGCTGCAGATGCTGGCAAGCTTGCGGCGGCAGCAGGAGCAGGACGAAGACCTGGAGGAGGCTGGGGTCTCCCATGGCCTGAGTGCATCCCAGGTGGACAACTGCAACGTCAGCATAAGCACCAGCAGTGATGACACGGCCACCTGGAACTCCTGCCTGCCACCTGTGAGTGCCAGGCTTTGCATTTTCGGCATAATACCTTAGTGGGGAGGAAGTGCCTCGCTAAGGAAGCCCAACCTGCACTGGGAAAACCAGGGCCAGAAAGAGAACCAAACTCCAAAACACGCTGCCATCAAACCCGCTCCAACTCAGCGACCCTAGGGGACAGAGTAGACCTGCCGTGGGCTTCCGAGGCTGTAAATCTTACAGTGAGCAGAGAGCATCTATCTCCATAGAGCAGCTGGTGGTGAGATCAGCAGCCCAACGGTTAGCAGCCATAGTAACCAGCTATGCCACCAAGGCTCCCTCGAATGAGAGCTCATTGTTGTTGTTAGGTGTCACTGCATCAGTTCTAACCCAAAGCCACCCTGTGCACAGCAGAAGGCAGCACTGCTCAGTCCTGCACCCTCCTCACAATTGTTCCTGCCCTTGAGCCTATTGTTTCTGCCAGTGAAATGAGAACATGCCCCAGGAATCGTCAGAGCCCATCTGGAAATACCCTGTTTCGGAAGTGCGGACAGCAAATAGGAGGTAGCGCTGTCCTTTCTTAAATGGTTTTTCTGTCTTTGGTGTGGCGATATATAAATCCACCTATAGGAAAAAGATGAAGCTGGGTGTCTGAGCTATCCTCCACACAAAGCAGGGGCTCAGGGAACAACTGTAGATATAATAAGCATCGCTCAGATACCAGGACAGGGATAAGTCTTCCCTAGAAGTCATCGGGTGCTACTTGGCACCAGTCTGGGTTTCCAGGCCGTGATCGGTGCTGTGGATACTTCAGAGACGTCTGTTCCCCACGTTTACACAGTGAGAGCACTTTGAGAACCTGGCAGAGAAGCTAGAGCAGCTCTTAGTCTTCACGTGTTTCAGGTGAAGAAGTGGAAATGTGGGACCAAGTTTCCATGCCTGGTCAAATCTGAACCCAGTTTCTTAACTCAGGCCCTTAACTCAGACTGTCCTCAAGAACCATATCATTTCAAAGCACAAACAGCCCAGTATATAGTCCAGGGAGTCCCATAATGAAGAATCATCTTTATAGTAATGGTGCTTATAACTATCATTGCTTAAGGATTAGAGTCATTTTAAGACTTCCATAGGCTCAGGGAATGTTTCCTCAAAAGACCACATGCAGTGTCACAGCAAATAGATATTAAAATACACTTTCAAAAAAAAAAAATACACTTTCATCCAATAATAACTAAAGCTTTTTTACGATACAGTTTACTAAACAGGAAAGGTTCCTACAGTTGCACTCCTTTACTCACGTTTATATATAACCATATGAAGGTTGAATTACTATGCACATGACAATAGCCAGGTTATTTTTTAGGTATTTAAACATATATTAATTTTGCTTTTGCAATTCTCTCTTTGTATCTTCCTGCCCATTTTGTCCCAAGCCTATAATATCTGTGTAGGTCTTAGCAACCTCTCAGGCATCTAGTGCTTCCCAGGGGTTATCTAATTACTTCTCGCTGACATCCTATGTGGTAAACACTATTAGAACCCCCAGCTCCCAGGTAACAAACCTGACTCTTTAGTAGCACCAAGTCTGAGCTCCTAACACCACCATATGTGGCTTCTTGATAGGTGACTGAATTGTTGAATGAGTGCTCTGTGTATCTGATGGAAAGTGGCATATCTGTGCTCTGTAGACAGCTTACAAGACTTCAGGGAAAAGGAGGAATTCAAATTATCTCTAAGGAGATGGGAAGATGGGACCAAAAAAAAAATGTTAACTCTTCTTTTGTCTTCTTAATCTTCCTCTTTTCCTCCTCACCACCTCTTACTCATTCCCCAGTCTTCTCTTACGTTCATTGAGCTCTTCTTATTTCACAAAACTATCAAGCATGCCTGGGACCTGAAGCAGCAGGGGTGCCAGCAACTATCCATCTACTCAGCCAAAAACCTCCCATGGTTCTAGTTACTCTAGGCGTCCTTGTACCCAGACCTGAGAACACAAGAGCCAGGGCAGATTTTTACCCATGCAATTTGCAACCGAATCAAGATGATGCCTTTCCTATAAACTGTTTCTCAGCCATCATTTAAACCTTAAGTAAGGAAGAGAACAGCGGCCTCCTGATCGAGCTCATTCTGTCACGAAGTAGCTCGGAGACCAACATTACAAAGGGCAAGCTGAGGAATGATTATTTATAGACTGAAAAGGCTGAACTCTTGGTTGCCCTGGATACCGGGTACTCATCACTGTCCTGCTCTGGCAAAGACTGAATCTCCTGCATGCCAACAATTCCCCTCTCAACGTGTATGGCCAAAAATAACACTACTGGTTATGAGCTTAATGATGCCTCCATTTGGCCAAATGAGAGATTGAAAACAGCCTGTTATTTAGACAGAGAAAATATTGAAGAAGTTACCTTTGTATTCATACATTTAGTATTGCATCAAATTCATTCTATTCCAAAATTGGAACTATCACCAAATGGAAAATTGCATTCCCTAATGAACTCTGCATTGTGTGTAAACTTAGAGAGTTTAAATGGAGCCATTGTGAGCACTGTGGCGATCGCTCTGAGAGCTCATGGCTTTCTCATTAGACATTGTATGAGGGACAGAAAAAGAAGAAATAAGAGAGCTAGTCATTTTGTTTATCACGATGCTATTTTGAAAATCAATTACATATTGTCTTCATGCATTCACCATCCTCTGAGAATGGAAGGGTGTTTGTAGATCATTATTTTAATATTAATACCCCTCCCTCCCACTCCCCAACACAGAAAAGGAAAGGAATCCTTGTTTAACACAATGGTGACAAGAAAGGAGGACATAAACCTGAGATTTTCTAGGGTATTCAAAATAATTACGAAGCGTCTAGCATTATCAGTCATTCCGTATTCCGAGAATACAACAGGCAGGTGAACTCAGCAGCAGCATCAAGTCCAACCGCTCCTTCCACACGGCCAGTTCTCTTTCCGCTCGCCATACTTTTCTTGATAGACCACTCATTGTTCATTCCATAGTGACACTATTCCAGTTCAAGAGCTCAAGGCCGCTCTTGAATTTTGGATTCTAATGGGGATCATCTCAGCCCACCCCCTCCTCAAACGCAGCATAGCTGAGCATGTCCTTCCTCCTACCTTACCACCCTCCACCCTGGATGTCAGGGACTGGAGCCACCATCCGCAGCTCGGTGCCTCCCATCCGAGCAGCTGATGGTTAGGAGCATACACTCCAAAGCCCAATGGCCAAGGTTCAAGTTGAAATCATGACTTTAAAAAGTACTTGGCACTGTGTCTGAGACATCCTAAGCATCTAATAATTACTGTTTTAATTATTTGCATTAGCAGTCTTTCTAAAGCCCATATCCAATGTTGTCTCTTTCCTGATTTAAATCCTTCAGTGACACACCACTGTCTTTCGAGTTTAGTCTACAAGTCCCTTTGTGATATGAAACCTGACCCCCATCTACCCTCATGGCTCACTTCCTTCCCTGCTCCTCGCCCCCCTCTCCCTCGCCTTTCACTCTGTGCTTTAGTTCAGTTGTAATTCCCTCAGTGCACTGTGCACATATCCTTGTACTGAATGATCCCTCCAGACCTGTCTCTGAAGTCTCTCTAGCCACCTCCCTAGGACTCCTTGTGAAGGACATACTTTTCTTTTGGCCACTAGAGCTAGGAGGGTCTCCATAACTCTCATCACATGAGTGACCCAGTTTGCTTGTCTCTCTCCCATTATTTCATTCCACATATATCTTATTTGAGTTATGCACTATGCTGTGGACTTGTTGGGTGGTAAGGATACAAATAAGGAACTGCCCAGCCTTGAGATGCTCCCAATTTCAGAGAGAAGCAGGATGTAAGCAGCCATTCGAACTCAGGGTAGTAAAGGATCATAGAATAAAGAGTTTTGAGGACACCAGAAATTCATTCTTCCTACTCTTTTCCACCAGAAACCCCCTCCACTGGAGGGGAAAAAACAACTAGCAATCCACTTCTGTAAAAAGCACAGGCTAGAAAGCCCGAGGAAGAAGTTCTCCTCGGTACTTCCATGGGTTCGCTGTGAATTGGAATTGATTCAACATCGTGCAACTGCATTACAATTGTTTTCCAGGATTTTTTGCATAGAAGTCAATAGTTAATCGAGAATTTAAGAATGAGTGCAAGTTCACCAGTAGACAAGAGGGAGAAAGGAATTCCAAGTTTGAAAGGGAGAAGAAATTAGTTGGGAAGACAAGGGAATTCGGGAGTGGAGATAACTTCCCACAGTGCTTCTGTTTATCCATCAGCTTGAACAAGACTCTAAATCAGTGGTTCTCAACCTTCCTAATGCCATGATCCTTTAATACGGTTCCTCATGTTGTGGTGAGCCCCAACCATAACATTATTTTCCTTGCTACTTCATCACTGTAATTTTGCTACTGTTATGAATCAGGTGTCCCCTGTGAAAGGGGTCACAACCCACAGGTTGGGAACCACTGCTCTAAATGAATGCCTGCTTCTGTCTCACCATCACTACCTGCCCCCTGCCCCCTCCACCCAAGAGATGCACAGTTGTTCATTGCCATCAAGTCGCCTGCACCCCATAGCAGCCTTATGTCGAACAGAAGAGAACCCTGCCAGTCCTGAGCCCTAGTCATGATCCGTGCTGTAGTGTACGCATCTCCTTCCTGGTTTCCTCGTTTTCGCTGACCCGCGACCTTTCCTAGTAATTGGTCTTTCCTGTTGACACATCCAAAGTAAGCAAGGAATTTCTCACCCTCCTAACTTCTAAGGAGCATTCCGGTTGTACCGTAAAACGACTACACCAGAGCTGCACTTGATGATTGCCTCTCATAGGATGAGCCATCCCGTTCATCCTAGATCATGCCCTTGCTCCAGAACTTTCCTCCCTGGAATGGTCTTCCATCTCCCTTCTGTACCTAGAACAGCCCTACTCGTGTCCTAAAGACACCACTCAAATATCATGGTCTACATGAAATCCTCCCCAACCCCCGACCTACCCAGAACAGAATTAGTTCTTCTCTAGGTCCCCTGATGGTCAGTGAGTCTTCCTGTAGCCTTGACCACATCAAACCATGAGTTCTGTTACTCTCACCCCAATTTGTTGGAGAGCTGTTTGGGGGCAGGACCATGCCCCCCACTTCTATAGTCCTTCCAGGCTGAGCTCAGAACCTGGCCGGGGGGGTCAGCACTCAAGCACAGTTGGCTGTTAGCCACGGAATCAATCGATAATAATTTCACATTCCTTTTTAGCATAAAATAAGGTAATTTTAGTCAAAATTCCAAAAGAAACATCAAAGGTAGTTTGCTAAAGTCTCACGTGCATGAGGCAGGTAGCAGTTCATATGCCTTATTTGATGGTGATGGTTCTGTGCCATTGGGTCTGTTCCTGCCCATTTTGACCCTGTGTGCCAACAGAAGCAAACACCGCCCACCCGGGGTATTAGATAGAGCACAAAGGAAAAGATCTTCCCCAGGCAGCATCTCAAGGCCCATGGTCAGAAAAGGAGACCTGTGCGGGTCCCACTCAGTTTAGCCTCTTTAGAGTCTGAAACCAGCAAGCTCACGCAGAGTACAACACCCGTCTTTAGCAAAATCTATTGTTGTCTACCACAAGCTTGGAGTCCTCGGCTTTCCTCCGTGCCTTCACAGTTCACAGTAACATGTACTGTTTAGATATAATAAATTAGTCATTTAGAAGTGTAATTAAATGTAACCATATTTCCCATAGCAAATTGGCTTTTGTAGGCATCTCCTGCTAAATAAATCAAGCCCACTGAGAAATCCATTGGCCTCTGACAGACACATTTTTCAAAGTTTCTAACTTAGAACCAAATTCAATTAAAACAATACTTTACAACTTCTGTGGAAAGCAGGCTACAAGTAATCATTGGAGGATTCCGTTTGGGTGAGGGATTTTGATAGACAACCGCATGAGAGCATGTCGTGCGCGTGCGCGCGCGTGTTTTCTAAGGAACAGAACAACTATTTCATGGGCACCACTTCATGCAGCACCCAAGAGACTCGGAGCCCCAGGTTCAGCCATCTCCTGGGCTCACCCCGCTCTGTCCTTCATGGCCAGATCACCCACACACTGGTGATTGGGCCTTCCTTAGCCTGGCATTGCATGATCCAATGAGTGCGTGGACTGCCCGCGCCTGCTGTCCGGCAGAATGCGCCCACACTCACTCCAACGCGGTTCCCCTGAGGTTATGCTCCTCAAAGGATTATTTGAACGGATCAGAGATGATTTTTTTCCCCCCACTTTTGAGGCCTACTGAGGGCTGTAAGGATGGGCAGGGGTTCCGTGCAGCTGGGTTTGATGTGTGCCTCACTATAGGAATCCAGACACACACACACACCACAACACTCAGAGCTTAGAAAAACACTTAGCATTTCAATATACCTCGGTTCCGCCTCTCACCTAGATTCTCATGTGTGTGCTACCCAGTGCGCAAAAAACGCCCAGAGCATCGTTCCTTTCCATTAGGAACGCCGGTAACCCAGTCTCCCACACCTAAGGCTCTCAGCTTGCAAAGGAGAGCTCGTCCCTTGTGTCCATCAACGTAGGCCCGTTGCAGAGCATAATATTTGGAAGTGAAAAACGAGGCCCAATGCAAATGCACTTAATACAAATTATAAGCATATGGTGAGGTTCCCAGACAAGTTATTTATGGTCTTGATTAACCTTGCACCATTATTGCCATTTTCGTAGGTTTTATACAACAACATAAAAATATTATCTTTACCTTTTAACATGGGAGGATTATCTTAACCCCGCGTTCTTTTATTTAGCCTTCACTTCTCTCCCTCACCCGCGGATTTCTAGCAGCCTGAAAGGCAAAGCTGCCTCTGCTCCGTGGTCGTTGATTTTAGTGTTCTTTTCCCAGCAGGAAAGTGTAACAACAGCGCCACCAAAAGGCCAAGTTCCCTCTCTTTCAGCACCCTCTCCGTTTTTGCTCAACAGCCTTCCAGGGCTCTCTGCGCCCACAATTCCTGGCTGCTGTGGGTTCAATAGGTGATGGGTTGCCGTCTTAGGCTCTTTATGGTTCATAGGTCTTTTTCTGTATCTTTTTTCCCCTGATCCACCAATTCATTAACTTCTCAGTTCTGTTTCGGCGTACTGAGGGATTTCTATGTTTTGTTTTGTTGTTTTAAATCCTCTGGAACGGGAAAGGTAAGTAAATGGCTGATTGCACAAAGCTGCAGCTAAATCACGTGAGCAGATGCTCCCATACGACTAGAAATGACATGCAAGCACGGAGGCAGCGGTGTCATATCCAGGCAGCCAGGAGAAAAGACTGCAACGTCCCAGGTGCGCTGTGTCTAGTGGCTCTGAAAGTCGCCCCATGAAATAAACCTTCCTTGTTCTCAGAGAACCAACTAGGATACCCACGTTTGCCCTTATTTAGAAATGTGACAAGATGCCTTCTTTTTATCAATTCAGTGCATTTCAGGATTATTATTGTTAATGATTGCCATAAAACTGAACTGACTTTGTCACATTTGTTATCCAACACGCAGGTATTCTCCATTCTAGGCCAGTGGTTAGATTAGAGGGTGAACTGTGGAATTAGCTGGCCTGGGTTCAAAAGCTGGTCTGGCTGGCTTTTCCTGTCTGACATGACCTTGGGCTCACACCCACAACCTGAATTCTCCCTTCTGTTCAGTGGTGTTGTTAATCCTGTCTATTTCATAGGATTGCTGTGAGGATCAAATGAGATGCTATCTGTAAAGGACTTAGCACAGAGTGAGTGCTCAATACATATCAGCTCCTGCTGTTGCTGTCATTGTCAGAGTTACTTGTAGAGCAAAAAGCCATCCCGTCCTACCTCTCCTCAGGGAATTCTCTAAATGTAATTGAAACCCAAAATCTGGAGGCATATTTTGTTTGTTTGTTTGCTTGTGCTTTCTCAGAATGTTACCTGCCTAGAAATAGGTTTGCTGCCGTGTCTCTCTAGATGCCTATCTGTCTGTGCTTGGGGACATCTGGCTTCAGACAGCTGGTCACATGAGCCCCTCTGTGTTCAGAGAGCTTTCAGAGCCATGAGGCACATGCTCATTCATTCTGATTGGGGCTGAGCAAAACATAAAGGCCTTGGCCACGTGAAAGCTCTGCCCTTTCAAAGCATCAAAGCAAAGTTCTGGAAGCTGAAATGTCCTGAAGGAGCTTTTTAGCTGCAGTATTGCCCTAACCCCTTCCTGTCCCCAAGTCTGACTATGAAATTGGACAATATCTACAGAGATAGGGAGCTGGGTGCCATCCACTTTTGCCTGGTTCCCACGCACAAGCAAAACTTGCCTCCATTATCAACCGGTACCGGTATCTCTTTACACTTACAAGTCAGAAGAGTTTGTCTCAAGGTGCTATTGTTACATTTATTTTGGTTATTACATGTCGCATTTTAAATCACCTTCTAAAATACAAATTAGTGTTCAAAAATAAAAATTAAGCCAAGGATCCAGGTATTCAAACCAAGATCTATTACCCACCAATTATTTTAAATAAAATTTTCAGTCCATCTTTAAATCGATATCAGCAGTCTTTCATACCTGGGAAAGTTTCCATTCATTTTTCCTGCTAACATTTAAAAAGAGTATAATATGAGTATTTTATTGATTGTTTAATATTTTATGTTTTCATTAATGTTTTCATTCTTTGCATCATTGAATCTGCTTTATAAAAGCACAATCAAAAAAAAATTTGAAAGCTACCAGCCTGTGTCATCTGACTAAGTGACATTCTGAGTCACAAACAAAATAGGAGAAGTCTGTATAGCCTTTCTTGGGGGCGTGGTGGTATTGTGGTTATGCATGCCAACCACGAGGACAGCAGTTTGAAACCACCAGCTGCTCTGTGGGAGAAAGATGAGGCTCTCTGCGCTTGTAAAGAGTTTCAGTCTCGGAAACCCTCAGGGGCACTTACTTCTACCCTGTCTTATCGGCCTGCCATTGAGCCACTATCGATTCAGTCAGAGTAAGTTGTTTGTTTGTTTGCTTGCTTTTACAGCCTTTCTGTTGTCCAAGGGATATAGAATGTCATTTGGGATAAATAGACCTACATGGGTATAAATAGTATTAATGGTATAATATTAGCAAAATGGAAATTTAGCCAAACATCAGGACTGTGAGGCTTTGAGCATTATGGGAATGCCTCTGAAAGTAAACAGGCGGAGGCCTGAGCACAGCCGAAATACTAGAGGAGTGCCAATGAATTTATTATCGGGAGTATTTCTGCACCAGTGTGAGTTGATCGAGAGAACCCGTGAGGTCCTTTGCTTGCTAATTTCTTCTTTGCCATGAAATAATAAAGCCTAAATCATAGAACTAAATTTCACTTGCAAATTGCTGAAAGTTTTATTTCTCTAGTGAGATCAAATATGTCTTATGACATGTTTTTCCTTCCACTGTTCTCCCAGCTGTTGTTTCTTATTACTGAAATGGTGATGCATTGATATTGGTTCAATTACCGAAGTATCTGAGTGCATTGAAATTCATGGTGCATCACAGGTAGTCAAGCTAAGTGACTGTGATTATCAGACGGGATGTTTGATTTAAATTAAAGGAACACTTCCAAGAGATTATTTATAGAGGAAGACAGTTTACTCTGAAGAATTCCCATCACTCACATCATTAATATTTTAGGTCTCATTAACTAAGGAATATGGGAGAAATAAAGGAATATATATGTCTGATATAACACAGGCAGGAACGCTATGCTGCTTCCCTCGGTTAGGGTCTCTACCATGGGGCCACAAAATGTGGAAGAATGCCTAGACACCAACCTCACTGGGTAAGAAAGGAGCTGAGCTCCTTGGAATACAATTCTGAAATCGACATCAAATTCCAACTTGTACTAAATAGAATTCAAGATGAGAGTCTTAGAAATGGTTTTTGTATTAGGATTATATGGTTGTTAACTACACACAAAAACAAAAACAAGCTATTATTCTAGAAACGACTCTGTATCGGCTATACCGAAATGTTTTCCCTTCATAGAGCAAAGGAAACCTTATCCTTTCCACTGGAGACAGTGGTTTAGGTGACGGTTATAGTTGCTTTGTGATCTGTGCTTTGACATGGGCAGACACGTCAAGGTTTCTTGTCAGGGGGTAAAATTGAGAGCTTACCTTCTTTTAGGTATTGGTAGCACCCTTTTCAGTTTATTGATTAATGCTTGAGCTCTCATTATATCATTGCGGGGAATGACCATACTGACCTCAGATTTTTATGTGTAGTTCTTAATGAGAAGAGAAGTTACAAATTTACTATCATTGATACATGAATCTGTTTTCTGATATCTCTGGGCCTCCCGAATATTATTGATGCTTTCTATGCAGCACTAGTTCCACGAAATGCCATGTTTGTTTTTCCTTATCCGAGAATCTCCGCCAATGCTAACAGCATAGAAATCCCCCAGGGAAAAGGATTCCAGCATATGAGCTTTAATTACATCACAGATGCTGTTGCCAGTCCAGTGACTGGCCATTAAAGTAACTCGGGTAGTCTCACATACCCTGCCTTATTTGCTGGGTCTTCCAAAGAGCCTTTGTTCTGTCATCCAAACCCAGGTCTAGTTACAATTCTTGTGAACTGCTTCTCAGGAAAATGTTACAGGAATGAGAAATTGTATCAGGGCTTCAACCCAGTTCTTCCTGGCTCTGGCCAGTGAAAGTCAGCCAGAATGGACCCAAGTTTGTAAAATGGGGGTGAAATGAAAAAATTACAGGTGGATGATCTGGTAAAACCGTGTCGTGTTTTGTTTGGCCTTAGGTGAGAATCTCAATCTCCCTCTTAGCAAACAAAAGCAGTGTGCACATCACATAGCAACCACTTCTCTTGACAAGAAGACTCCAAAATAATAGGGCTTGGCCTCTTTAAATGTGTGTTGCTCTCCGTGGTCCCGCTAATAATGTCTCCCACATGAGGCTTCTGAAGGGGTCGCCACCTCTCTTCCAAGTCACCCATGCCAGAGCTGTGACTTACCGTTTTTCCTGTTCAGACTATCATTCTACTTCACCCACATTTGCATCTGTACTGATTTCGCTTCGTTGCTCATGATTGAAATGACTTGAAGCCCCAGTCTGTATGACAGGATATCTCAGAGTACTGTGCTATGATAAGCCCTCTGCCAGGGAGTTGGTTAAGAACAACCCTTTAAGACAGTAGAACTGGCCTACAGGGCTTCCAAAACTATAATATTTTACAGAAGCAGACTGCCTCATCTTTCTCCCATAGAGCATTTGGTAGGCTTGAACCACCTACCTTTAAGTTAACAGCCAAGCACTGTAACTACTGTGCCACCAACACTCCTTTTGTGCTGCATGAGACCAAAGCTAAACCAAACCCTTTGTCATCAAGTTGATTCCAAATCATAGCAATTCTACAGAGGGTTTCAGAGGGTGTAAATATTGACGGGAGCAGATAGCCTCATCTTTCTCCCATGTGACCACTGGTGGGTTTGAACTGCCGACCTTGGTGTTAGCAGCCCAGAGCTTACCTGACAGCACCATCAGGGCTCCTTATGTGCTGCATTAGTACCTCACAGATGTTTTCATTGTCTTCTACAGCCTGTCAACCAAGGCCGTCACTATCAGAAAGAAATGAATCCACCTTCACCTTCTAACCCCCGGTAAGAACCATTAATAATCTAAATGGTTTCTAAATTATAGGTTTATTTTTTAATACATAATTTTATTGGGGGTTCTTACATATTTTATAACAAACCATATCTGAGTTATCTCAAGCGGACATGTACAATTATTGGCATCAACAATTTCTAAAGAATCTTTCTTCTTCAGCCCTTTGATATCGGCTCCTCTTTTTTCTCCTCCCTCCCCCATCTTGTCACCCCTGTGAAACCCTTACTATATTATGTATATTATTATCTATACACATCTTATATCCCTTCACCTACTATCCTGGTGTTGTTCTGCCATCATTGCTATCCATTCCCCCTTCCCCTTCCTTCCTTTCCCTTTCCCTATCCTCCTGGAATCATTACTCCCATTACTGTTTCTGAGGGGGTTTGTCTTTCCTGAATTCCGTATATTGGAAGTTCTTCTCTATGCCACTGTCTATACACCCCACACTAGCAGGAATTGTGAAATTGGACCGAGATCATAATAGTGGGGGAGGAAGGATTAAAGAACTAGAGTGTTGTGTATTTTGTCGGTGCTAAACTGTCCCCTGGATGCATTTTTTCCTCTGTGCAGGGACGTCTAATTATCCATGGATGGGCTCTGGATCTGTAGCTTGACCCCTCTCCAGCACCTCAGTGAGGTTGTTTATTTTTGAACTTCTGATGCCTGTTCCCATCGACACCTCTTGATCACACAGACTGGTGTGCTTCTTCCCATACGGGCTTTGTTGCTTACCTGCTAAATGGCTGCTTGTTTGGCTTCAAGCTTTTAAGACCCCAGATACTATGTCTTTTAATAGTCGAGCACCATCTGCTTTCTTCACCACATTTGTTTATGCACCCAGTTTGTCTTCAGTGATCGTGTTGGGGCGGTGGGCATCACCCAATGCCACATTATGATAACAAAGTGTTCTTGTGTTAAGTAGAGGCCCAGAGTCCATCCATTATCTCAGTGTATTTCCATCTAAATATATGTACATAGGCCAATGCCCCTATTGTTATGCACTAATATATTTACTTATGTACACCTCTATGTTTATACCTCTAGTAATAGTTTTTTATTCCTAGTTCTTTTCACTGTTTCCTTTTACCTTGTTGTCCCACTATCATGTTCACCCCTCATTTGCCTCTCATTAATTCCTCCAGCTAGATTATGGCTGTGCTACCACTACCAGAATTTCTACTCCCCCTCTCTTGAGTGTTTTTTTTTTTTAATTGCATGGGCTTGTTCCCTAAAACTTCTCAAGTGCTACCAAAAGTTTTTGGTTTTCCTTTGAAGTCTTAGTTCAGTCTGTGGGTCAGATGTTGTTGCAGACATGACTTTACTTGCTGTGTAGTCAGTCCCAGTGGGTGAGGGCACTGTGTGTGGGACAGAGCTGTGTTACGCAGCGTTTGCAAGGCTGTGACCACTCAGAAGCGGATCACCAGGCCTGTCTTACCTAGAGTCTCTGGAGGGTGTGAAAGGTCAATCTTTAGCAATCGAGCGCTTAATCCTTTGCCCAACCCAAAAACTCCTAATTAACAGGCTAATCTTGTTTAAAGGATAATCTGAATCATAGAGAGCCTGTAAGACAGAATAGAATGGTCCCACCCCATTTCCAAAACTGGATCTTCACAGAAGCAGACTACCACATTCTGCTTCTAGGTAATGTCCAGTAGATTAGAAGCACCAACCTTTGGTTAGTTCTGAGCACTTAAGCAGAGCTCCTTCATTAACAAGCTACCTGGGTTTTTTTGTTTTGGTTTGGTTTTTGGCCATAACCTTTTATTTTGGAATATTTTCTCCATATAAACATAATTCATTGGTTTTTTTTCTATTAGTAAGTCATTAGCAATGAAAATAATTGCTCTAATAAATTAATTTGCTTAACTTCTTCATAAAGGCTTCATTCATTCTTTTTTTGTTGTTTTTGTTTGTTTGTTTGTTTTTAATCATTTTATTGGGGGCTTGTGCAATTCTTATCACAACCCATACATACATCCATTTTGTCGATTACATTTGTAAATTTGTTGCCATTATCATTCTCAAAACATTCCCTTTCCACTTGAGCCCTTGGTATCAGCTCCTCATTTTCCCCCTCCCTCCCTGCTCCCCTTCCCTCATGAGCCCTTGATAATTTATAAATTGTTATTATTTTATCATATCTTACACTGTCCGACGTCTCCCTTTTCCCACTTTTCTGTTGTCTGTCCCCCAAGGAGGAGGTTATATGTAGATCCTTGTAATCGGTTCCCCCTTTCCAACACACCCTCCCAGTATTGCCACTCTCACCGCTGGTCCTGAAGGGATCATTCGCCCTGGAATCCCTGTGTTTCCAGTTCCTATCTGTCCCAGTGTACATCCTCTGGTCTAGCCATATTTGTAAGTAGAATCGGGGTCATGATAGTGGGCAGGGCTGGGGGGGGGTAGCATTTAAGAACTAGAGGAAAATTGTACGTTTCATTGTTGCTACACTGCACCCTGACTGGCTTGTCTCCTCCCCACAACCCTTCTGTAAGGGGATGTCCAATTGCCTACAGATGGGCTTTGGGTCTCCACCCCTCGTTCACAATGATATGATTTTTTTGTTCTGATGATGCCTGATACCTCATCCCTTCGACACCTAGTGATCACACAGGCTGGTGTGCTTCTTCTATGTGGGCTTTGTTGCCTCTAAGGTAGATGGCCGTTTGTTTACCTTCAAGCCTTTAAGACCCAAGATGCTATATCTTTTGATAGCCAGGCACCATCAGCTTTCTTCACCACATTTGTCTTCAAGCTTGTGCACCCATTTGTCTTCAGCGATCATATCAGGGAGGTGAGCACACAATAATATGATTTTTTGTTCTTTGATGTCTGATAACTGATCCCTTCCTCACCTCGTGATCACGCAGGCTGGTGTGCTTCTTCCATGTGGGCTTTGTTGCTTCTGGCTACCTGGGTTTTAATAGCACCTCTACCTCTAACTAGCTGTGGGACATGAGAAAGTCACCTCACTCAAAGTAATTCCATCTTCTTTACATTTGTCTATAGGTGGAGATACTAATTACCTCCTAGTGTTTTTGTGATGCTCAAATGAAAAGTTCGTAGACATTTCCCAGCCAAAAGTGAGCTCTCTCCACATGTTAGTTATGCTCATTAGAATTCTGTTGATTTTGATGTACAGTACAGTTTCAGTTTCAATCATTTTACATAATTTGTCTTTAAATTTAATAGAACGGCTTATACATGTTCAAACAATCATTATCATTTTACTTGTCAAAAATGTATAATTTCAAAATTATTTCAAAAGTGTCCTATGAGTCATTCATCAATAGAGAAAAACTTTGTGGTTTTAGGTTTTCTTAATAAGAACAAATCTGACTCCAATTATTAAATAAAGAAGGAAAGCAGTCCTGGTGGCACAGTGGTTAAAGAGTGAAGCTGCTTAACCAAAAGGTCAGCGGTTCAAATCCACTACCTAGTGGTCCTAGTGAGGAAAATGAGGTCGTCTGCTTCCATACAGATTCCAGCCTTGGAAACCTTATGGGGCAGTCTGTTCTGGCCTGGGGTCACTTGGAGTCTGAATCAACACAAAGAGAGTGGGGTTGGGTTCTGGGGATTTTCAAGGCTTACACATAAAAACATTTGTATAAGTTGGTTTATCACTCACAATCAGTATCATTTTAGCACTATTTATTAATTATCACTATTTACTTATTTCTTAAATTAATTACCAAATGCATCTCATTGCATATACTGTGAATTGCCTGATGATGTAGAGCAAACCCAAGGAACTCACTGTAGCTCTGACCCCAGGATGTAGTGTCTATTGTGCAATATCTTGAGATAAGACTCCGGTTGCATAGAGCAAGGACAACTTGTTCTTATTGTTCTTGGGTGCCGTCAAGTTCACTTCCATCGCACAGAGACATGTATAACAAAGCGAAACACTGCCCGGACCTGTGTGATCCTCACAATTACTCTTATATTTAAGCCCATTGTTGACAGCCACAGTGTCAATCCATTTTGTCAAGGATCTTTCTCCTTTTTCTTGACCCTCTATTTTACCAAACCTGATGTCCTTTTCCAGGGACTGGTCTCTCCTGATAGCATGTCCCACGTACTTGAGAGGATGTCTCACTATCCTTGCTTCTAAGAATCAGTCTGACTGTGCTTCTTCCAAGATAGATCTGTTTGTTCTTTAGGAGAAACATAGTACTTTCAATATTATTTGCTAGCACCATAATTAAAATGCATCAATTCTTCCTCTGTCTTTCATGCTGAGTATCCAACTTTCACATGCATATGAGGCATTGAAAATACCCTGGCTTGGATCAGGTGCACCTTAGTCCTTAAAGTAACATTCTTGTGTTTCCACACTTTAAAGAGGTCTTGTGCAGCAGATTTACCTAATGCAATGCATCATGTGATCTGTTGACTGCTGCGTCCCTGAAATTGATTATGGATTTTATTATCCTATCATAGACAGCATTGTCCTTCAAGATAGATCTTGAAATGTCATTTTTTACCATGAATGTGACACCGAACCGCTTGAATTTGTCCTTCACATCATAGTAAACCATGTGACTACTTGATTCCAAATGGCCAGTACAAGCCCTCTGTAGCTCCCAAACACCTAGAATATGGATCTTTATGCATTCCGGTTCACTTTTGACAACTCCCAAATTTCCTAGATTTGGGCCTCATACATTTCAAGTTCTGATTATTAATAGATGTTTACAGCTGTTTTCTTCTCATTTGAGGTCATGTCCCATAAATAAATGAAGGTCCCAAAAGCTTTACTGCATCCATGCCACTATGGTTGACTCTACTTTGAGAAAGTCACTCTTCCTCAGTCATATTTTGAGTGCCTTGCAACCTGAGGGGCTCATCCTCAGGCACTATTCCTGACAATGCTCTGCTGTGCTCATAATATTTTCAGTAGCTGATTCCTCTGAAGTCGACAGGCTATTCCTTCTTCCCTGCCTGTTCTTAGTCTGGAAGCTTTGCTGAATGAAACCTAATCACTTTGAGTGACCCTGCTAGTATCTGAAATTCCAGTGATACTGCTTCCAGCATCACAGCAACACACAAACCATCACACTAGGACAAACAGACCAACAAGTGGTGGAAAGACAACTTAGCTAATAGGAGCGAGGGGGTGAGAAAGAGATTGTGGAACCCAAGAGCATCCAGCCAGTATATCTCACCCCATCTTATGTCTCTGCTGTGTTCTCCTGTCTGTTTCATTCTGCTCTCTAAGCACCAGCTTCCTCTCCTGCCCACTCTGCACACAGCAGGACATAACTGCCCAGCAGTTCTTGAGTTCATGTATTGCAGCTCCAACTACACACTGACTGACAGGCTGTGTCTGAAGTCCAAATCCTACTTTCCAGGAGGGAACAAGTATGTCGAGTCAAATATTTCCTTCTGATCCACTTAGCCATGAACAGAAGACTAAAAAACTAATGGGGCTGCCAGAAAACCGTCTACATGGCTTGTAAGATGGTATCCAGAATATTCATGGCAAACGTGGAGTCATGGCTCTCTATTAGCACTCTCTCCTAAACGGTATCTGTCATAACGAAATGTAATAAACCAGTTGCTGTCAGGTCAATTCTAAGTCACAGTGACTGCCCCATTGGGTTGCCAAGGCTGTAAACTTTAAGAAGGCAGCCAGCCACATCTTTTTCCCATGAAACAGCTGGTGGATTCAAACCACCAACCTTTTGGTAACCCGGCATCCTTAAGAAGGAGTCCAAAGCTGAGATTGTCATTTCAGTGTTTGTAAAAAGGTGTTTTAATATTTTAAAATAAGTTATCTCTTGTTTGACTATTTTTTTCTGCCATCTTTCTGTTCAACTAGATTTAGTTAACAAACTCTTCTTTCTATGAATCAGTAAACTTTTAAGGCAGCTGGAAAGTGAACTTTGGCCCAAATTATTAATAAATTCTGATTTTGACATCTGAACCAATAAGAATGATGAGATGTGTTAGAAAATGGAATCTCCTGTTTCAATGAAGGGAGAAAGGGAGCCTACCTAATTTCCTTCCCAATTCCACCAACCCTTAGCCCTTAGCCATGTCTCAAAAACCTCGCCAGCCCTCATTTAATTGTATGACACCTTTCTCCGTAAAATAAAGAGCCTGAGTCAGATGCTCTCTGAGGTCGATTTCAGGTTTATGGGTCCACAACTTTGATGAAGATTCCTTATAGACTTTCCATACAAAACCAGACACACCATCTAAGGGTCACTATTTGCTTCTATCTCATTTCTCTCCGTAGAAAACACACTTCAAAAATATTAGATGAATGAGTGAATAAATAAATATTTAGAAGTGATGATATGAGACATTAAATAGTCTTAATTTTTAATCTTCAAAGACAGAATATCAGAAAGAATATAAACTTTTTCATCAACTAAACAGTGTCTCCGTGGGTTAAGTGCTGGGCTGCTAGCTGCAGGGTCAGAGACTCAAACCCAGGAGTTGCTCCATGAGATGGCAATGCTCCTGTTGTAAAGATTTAGCCTCAGAAACCCTGTGGAGGAATTCTACAGGGGCGCTAAGAAGCAGAATCAACTCGATGACAGTGGCTTTTAAACAGACAGTATATTTTATACAACCCATTCGATGTTCATAAACTTAGAAAAAATTAATCACCATTTTCACATCTTTGAAGTAAAAAGCCAGCCAAAAATAAAATCCCATAAGCCCCATTTGCCAGGAGCTTATCTACCAGTTTCTCAGAAAATCGTTGTATAGTTGTTCAGAAAACCTTGGCTCATAAATTCAGCCATGTGAAGAATTAGCAGGCATTTATTGGATCATAAATAAAGAAGATGGTAAAATTATGAGGTTAACATATGTCATATATAAATAGGATGAACGATAGCACTTAATACACATAATAACTTAAAGTTAGAAGCTTTGATTCTTCTTAAGATATGTATTTCTTATATGTGTTATATGTATGTGTATCCTACAAATAATTCCCCTTGTTTTATTCTCCAAAAGACAGAACTCTAAACATTAAACTTCAAAATTAAGGGATATTACTTATTTATATGAAAATTTCAGTGACATGAGGAGTAAAGAAGAAAAGTTCTTGAAGTCTGCTCTCTTGTACGAGTTTCAAAACCAGTCTGTACCATGAATTCTGGATAGAAAGTTCAGCATATGAAGCTGAAAAGAATATGTGAAAATCAGGTGGTCTCTCGATTTCCTGAATGAAATGCATTGTATTCAGGGTAATCCACGGGCTCAAACCCTGGGCAGGTTGTGTGAACACAACTTCACTGACAAGACGCCGTGATGTGTCCGTTTGGGAAGTGAGATGGCCACCTCTAGCTCTCGGGAGATATGGCAATGACTCTGGAGACTTACGATTTGTGAATGACACATTCTCGTAACCACACACCGATGGACATATCTAGAGGGTCTACTTCCAATTAGCTTCACTAATTGAGCCCTGGTGGCGAAGTGGTTATGAGTTGGGCTGCTAACTGCAAGGTCAGCTGTTCAAAACCACCAGCTGCTCTGAGGGAGCACGATGGAGCTTTTTACTCCCCTACATAGTGACAGTCCCAGAAACTCACAGGGGCAGTTCTACCCTGTCCTGCAGGGTTGCTGTGAGTCAGCATGGACTCAATGGCAGTGACTTTGGTTTGGGGTGAGTGTAACACAACAACCATCATCCCCAGTCTTTCATTGACTTTTTATTCTGGGAAGATTTTGATTTTGATTTCTTGGTTTTATGTGATTTCACACTTAGAGATAGTATGCAATCCACTGAACAGGTAAATGTGGGTTTTGAAGTGTTGACTCTAGGATGGAAATAGCTAAAACACTGCATAGATTCATATGTCTTTCCTCACAGTAAAATATTCACTTACACCCACAGGGTGATGGTTGGCATTGGATGGAGGTGGGACAGAGCAGTAATCGATTTCCCAAGAAGTTTACAATCTGGGGATTAAAATATACAGGGCTCACCTCATCATATTCCTTTATGTGTCTAGATTTGCAACAAAGCCATTAGCTCGTGCATTGTTAAGTGTGAGTGTGATCATTCCCGTTACTCCTTATAACATACCGACTGCTATTTTAACTCCCATCCCAGACGCTGGGGCCCTTGCTTCCAGCATCTACCGACACACCACCTCTCGGGGCACTGACAGCCTCTACAAGTAGGTGCAGAAATGGCTGACATAATCGAATACAATTTAGAGGAGTGTGGGGCGGGAGGAAACAATTTCACAGTTCATTCCTGTTGAGAAATGTTTCCTAGCATGTAAACTTACATGCTGCCAAACAGAGCAAAATGGATGCCATTTGCAGCCTGAAGCCGTTCATTTTACAAATGCCATCTATTGGTTTGCAGGGTTTAGAGCTATCCCTCAGGCACTGCTATTAATATGTTTATTTGGAGTCTTCAGAACAGCTCGAGATATTTTTGACCAGGAATATGGGTTTTATGAAATACGCTGTGATTACTCGCTGGTTGTCTGTTCGTATGGATGGAGTTGATAACCAGTCTTTTCTTTCAAAGGGATAATTATGTTTGCTATTTTTGAAACGCCTTGGGAAATTAGGGGTGGAGGGAATCTAGTCAGAGGCTGTCAGGTTCAAAGTGTTCCTGAAGACAAACTATATAGGAAAGTATTTCAAGATGCCCAAGCTGTAATGAACGGCGTGATTTTTATCAAAGTGCTTGCTTCTGATTTATTGCTTATCTGGGTTGCTGTGTGTATGTGTGTGTTGTATTTTGTTGTCGTTCAGGTTTTTTTTCATGTCATTGCAGATTGTGTTAGGGTTTGAGCCCTTTGCCACTTTGCACATGTTTGTGCAATATAAATGCACTTATAACTATAATTATCTGATAAAGCCTGGCAAACTTTGACAAATGATTAATAACCACTGACCCCGGTGCACGCTGCTGGCTCAGGCAGGCTGAGTGAAGCCAGCTGGCCTGTCATCATCACCCACGTGCTCCACATTGGACTGATCACAGTGCCATCGTTTTTCTGTGCCCCCCCCAGGTTGGCAGCACCCCGACAGCTACCCAACCCAGCGGCTCGCTCCTCTATTGCCTAACCTTTTTGTTTCCCCCTCGACATCGCAAAGATAAGATGTATACATAAATAAAATTCGACACAGGACTTTTGTGTCTGATTCTGCTTTGAATGATTCAGATCATGCTCAGTTTGGGGTCATTCTAAACTAAATAAGCTCCTCAGGGGACATCACAAATATCCCTCCTTCAGAGCAAGCCATGACAGTGGATCTCCTTATTAGTTCAGTAGGCACTCAGTTTCTCTGCACCCAGTGTTTGTCGCTTCTCCATGATCTGGGTTCTTGCATGCAGACATGATTTATTTGTAAAACTGTACACATCCATTTTTATTTTTGTCACTCCACCTCAACCTCTGTTAGACAACGGCATAGATACTGCTTATGTTATTCCGGGTAGACTAGAGAAACAAATCCACAGAAACTTATATGTGTATAAGAGAGAGTTTTATATAAAGGGAAATTGTACATTAAGAAAGCATCCCAATCCAGTCCAGTCCATGCCCTAAGTCTGAGAACAATCTATGAAGCCCTCTTCAGACTCGTGGAACACATGCAATGAGGCCAAATGCAGGACAGTCACAGGCCAGTGGGTAGAAGGTCTTTGGTTCCAGTGCCGTTGAAAGCTCAGCACTGGCAGGGGTCTCAACATGACTTCTTCAGCTCCAGAGGTCTGGTTACATCAGGGTACGACCGTGTGGCTTCTCCAGCTCTCAGGACACAGGGTCTATGAGCGTAGTGCCATGTGTCTTATCAATAGAGTGTCTCCAAGGGAGTAAGTAGAGAGAGAAAAGTCTTCCACCTCCAAGGAGGAAATCTAGGAGTTTCCAGAATTCTCAGGAGAAGGCCATGCCCACACAGAGGCCTCATTGGTTATATCTTGATTGACAGCCTAGACTCCACCCCTAACTCTTAATCCTCAAATTGACAAATGATTATATAACTACCACACTGCTCATTTCCTAAGTCTAACCCCACAGTGTTGTGCTTGCTCTTTTCGAGGGCAGGGACTCTCCATATTTGGAGCCTGCAGGTATGGCTGTCAGCTCCTCACCCTCAGAGCAGGGCACCTGCCACTGAGAGGGGCTCTGGCAGCACTTGAATTGAGTGATGGAGGAATGGAAATCTTCAAGGACAAAGAAGAATGTCAAACCATTAAATCTCAACATTTTGCCAACATCTTTACAAGGATTTCCCTTTCTCTTTTTTTTTTTTTTTTTGGCAAATAGGAAGACAATAGAATTGGTATCACTTTATTCACAATCAGAAGAAAGTTTGGATTTTGTGAGATGCTCTCATTTGGACATTAGAAATCAATTTGCCATGCCTGTTCCTCTGCCCTGGCAGCCCAAAGATCCACAGGTGTTGGTGAGCCTTGGAATGGCCCCGGTCATTAATGGCTAGCTTTTAATAATAGTATCCAGTACCTTCTGTAATCCACTGACTTTCAAATTTATGTCTCTAGTCTTGCCCCGCCCCTGGAATTCCAGCCCACTTTCATTCCTGGCGTTCTCTTACATGTCCTCACCGTGCATCCCTGCCCCTATTATCCTGGCCCTGGCCCTGCCTGCCTCCTGCCACATCACAGCGTTTGGTACACAGGCCTGTGTGCATCAGCTGACTTGCACTCAGCCCCCTCTGTTGAGATGCTTGCCTCCTCTCTGACAAGACATCTCTTAAGCCCCAGAACTCAGCTTTTAAATCTGAGTCTACTGTTCAGCTGGGCTCCAGGTGAGAATCTTAAGCCATCAAATGTCCATGGCCATGAGAAGATTTTGACCCCTAGCAACCCATAGGACAAAGTAGAACTTGCCCCACAGGGTTTCCAGAGCTTTACAGAAAGCCTCATCTTTCTCCTGTGGAGCGGCTGGTGGGTTCAAACCACCAACCATTTGGTGTCAGTCAAGTCTTAACCACTGGAACACCAGGGCTCCTCTCTTAAGCCAGTAGGGCTGGGGAAACACTAATCAGTATTTTAGTGTAAGGTGTTTCAAAATGGCAAAGTGACTCGTGAAATCCGCCTCCCAAGAGTGTCAGAAAAACAGATCGCATCTCCTCTCCGCCACCTCCAAAAGTCTCTACAAGGGGCCCTCAGAAAGCTCTTGGGAAAAACGCCATTCTCTTTCAATTCCATTTTCCCACAGACTTTTTGAAGCCTCCTCACATATGTGAAAAGATAGATTCCCTGAAGAATCTTAACATTTCTGATTCGGACGGTGGGACTCTGAGATCACCCAGTACTCCTCGCCCTGCGATCACCACCCCAGTCACAGCTGTCCATCCAGACAGTGACCTCACCGTACCTCTGCCCACACTCCAGTGAGAAGAAGGTCTTTACCAATGCAGTTATTTACCGGTCTAATGGCCGACAGTTTCCACTTTTAATTAAGACTCAGTGTCCCCTTCTGGAGTCATGAGAACCTTAAAGAAGTTCAGTGTTCATCTCATGTGTCTGTACCCTGCTTTGAAGCAGGGGCAAATACAGGCTGTGGCTCAGGACAGTGGTGGGAGCCTGAGCAATGGACACCCTGGTTCATTTTCAATGACCACAGCCAGGTGGGTTCAGTGACTCACCACCTCATCATTCACTGTGCAATGCAACCTGGAAGAACCCCTCTTGTTGAAACAAGGAGCTAGGGCAGCAAGAAATGGTTTGGGATCTGTTGCAGGCCCTGCCCTTGGTAATGAACAGTGAGTATTCTTGAACTGCCTACTGTGTGCAAAGCTCCATGGAGGAATATGCCTCCACCGAGCTTGTGGCCCTCCAGAATAAGCAAGTCACCAAATGAGTGTCGCTGAAAGCAGGGAGACTGAGCTGGGATGTTTCTGGAAGATGCCAGGAGAGTGTGGGTGTGAGGCTGGCCCCAGAGAAAATGCTGCCTCTCCAAACCTATACCCACTCAATGCCCTGGTTTTGTTGACAGTTGGGTGCTTTTTCTTTGCATTTCTCTTGTTTTTATTATTCGTGAAAGACATTCCATTTTGAAATGGAGTCTAGTTAAGACCCATAGTTTTTTACTCTGGCCATGTGTTATGTTGACCCTGTGATGCTGCTCATCACCACATGAAGACCCACTCAGTATTATAAATGCCGTGCAAGTCAGCTGCCCAGTCTGTTTAAAATGACTTAAAGGAGAAAGGGCAAACAACTTTTACGTGAATTGATAGAATTAACACAAACATTATGGTTCTACTGACTCGTTTTTTGTCCATTGATTTTTAAAAGCCTTTAGCTCCCTTGCCCTCCATTAAGGCAAATCAGATGTAATTTGGTGCTCAAGACCAAAAGAATTCAGTTGAGTGTTGGGTATGTATGTGGAAAATATCTATACATATACACTGAAACAAAACTTGCTAGCAGGCAGCTTCTCATATTTTTCTATAAACAACTTCTTTGCATCTGACTTTGGATTATTTTGTGATCATTCAGATCAGTAACAACAAAAAAAAATGCCCTCCATGACATCAAGTCAATTCCAATTCATAGTGACCCTATAGGACAGGGTATACTGCCCCATTGGGTTTCTGAGGCTATAACTCTATGGGGTAAAAAGCCCCCATTTTCTCCATTGGAGTCACTGGAGGTTTTGCTGATCTGGTAGTTAGCAGTGCAATTTGTAAGCACTATACCACCTGAGCTTGTTATGGATCGGCAGCATGTGAAGCTAAAGGGTGATGGATAGATGATGTACTTCATTAACTCTTGTTCAAGATAAAAGCAAATTAGCTAAAATTCCACATGCTTTCTTTTCAGTTCTTAATTCTTCTTAAGTGCAGAACTAATAAACTAATAACATTTGAATAGCAAGAAAGGAAGAGCACAGTAGTGTCTGTTAAATAATGAAGTATTTTGAAGCATTCAAATCATTCGTAGCATCAAAATAGCCCTGAACAACAATCCTGAGGCATGGCCTGACTGGAAGTTAGCCAACATCACGAGCAAGTGAGTCTTCCCTTCAATAAAATCACAATGTGGCTTTCAGTGAAACCGTAGTGTTTCAGAGGGGCTGAGATGCAGCTCTTCCTGAAGTCCCAAATTGAGACTATCATTTTCTTTATACCTCAAGACTAGGGGTGAGGAGCTCTGGTGCTGTAGGGAGTTGCTTATTGAGCTGCTAACCACAAGGTCAGTGGTTCCAACCCACCAGCTGCTGCAAAGGAAAAAGATGAGACTCTACGCCTATAAAGATTTTAAGGCACAGAAAGACAAAGGGGCAGTTCTGCTCTATTCTATAGAGTTGCTCTGTGTCAAAATTGATTCCATGGCAGTGAATTAGAGAAGTGGGAGGATCGGGGTGGGCGTGAATACCAGCCACCATCATCGAAAGGAAATTTGATTCTGGTCAGTGTAGGCAGAAGCTAATGCATGTGGCACCTGTCTGGTGTTTCACCATCTCCTCTCTTCTGACCTCTTGTACAGTATGTTCATCAGCACTTTAAGACTGCCTTTGTTTTGGAAATACTATTAGCTTATCTTAGGAGTTCCCAAAAGTTTTAGCTCCGATTGTTGGCATAATGCAAGAAAGGGGAAGCAAGCAAGAAGAGCCACCCATGTGACATCCTCGAAATTTGCTTGTGATTTTCCAAATTTCAGTGCTAGCAAAAAAGCAAGTTGTGGCAAAGCATACAGTAAATGAAGATATTATGTATCAGGGAAGGAATGAATCTGTCACTTTGATGGATGGTGAGGCGAAGAGCAGATTAACAGATTACTCATAGTCAGAAGGCAGCTCGGTGTGAAAAATGTGCAGGAAACGATAAGTGCGGGTTTGTGCTGATTTAATGATATTTTTAAACTACAATAACATTCTGGTAGTATAATATAATAAAACACTTGCCTTGCATTTTTAAATCATCAACATATTTCCAGTTTGACCTTAAAAACATTTGGGGCATTTCTCTACTAAAAGGTGTGCCTTTTAAATTAGGGAAGGTACCATCTAAAATACCACGGCAGTGACCTCACCGGAAATGTCGTTGACTTTTCAAATCAGTTCTTGCCTCAGCTAGCATTTGTAGTACACATTTGAATTCTGTGTTGAGCATACTAATACCATGTATACTTCTGTGGGCATTCAAATAACACACAGCAACAACAAGAAGTCGTTAAGTTCTAACTTCCATTTCTATTGCAATGCTTCCTAGATCCTGCTGATTTGTCTCAGATTTTTTATTGCCCTCTTTCAGTTTTGTAGTTGAGATCATGGCATATTTATGAATGAAACTCCTGTGTTCTCCCACCAAGAGTGGATAAAAGTAGTACAGAATTGAATTGAGTATTCTGTGCCCAGAGTCCATGCCAAGAAATAAGGTGAATTACTTATTTTTACCTTGCAATATTAACAAAATTTATCAGCAAGCAAAAATTTTAGGAGGCTTGAATTTTTATACAAATAAAATTTGAATTTGAATAGCACACTCATAGTTAATTGACAATGTTAAATTGCTGACATTGGCAACATTTTTCAGAATAAAATTTCTAGACTGCATTTAAATGATTTGTATTCTAACATGTAGGTTCACAAACTTATTTGGCCGACCACGCCCATTTCAGAAAACAAAACACAAAAAAAACTGCATTCCCCTGGCCATTAAAGCTTTTGTATTATAGCCCATAATTCAGGATAAAGTATAGGCATCTGCTTCTGCAGCACCCCCTAGATCATTCCAGCACTGCCTCCTCCTCCTCCCGCCCCCACCAGGGTGGGGGGTAGTATCAACCACTGTGATAAACATTGTTCTAATGTCTTAATATTACAAAATCTAATGTAAGGCTGAGATTGTTTCATATTTTTTTAATAATCTTATTGGGGGCTTGTACAATTTTTATCAAAATCCATACATATATCCATTGTGCCAAGCACATTTGTTTCCCTCATGATTCTCAAAACATTTGCTTTCTACTTGAGTCCTTGGTAGCA
>NW_022103928.1:22946439-22958582 GCF_000313985.2 Echinops telfairi
ATGTACACAGGTGTTTTATCTTCAGTATATCCCACTTGTCAATTTGTGCCTCCTCTGTATTTGTGTCCTTCCCTATTACCGATAGTCTATGTATTCCCTGCACCAACGTTCTCAGGTTGGTCCCAATTCTTTTATTGATGTCCCTAATAGTTTGGGGTCTTACCTCGAAGTCTGTGATCTACCTCGAATTTATTCTTGTGCATTGAGTGAGATAAGATGTCCCCATATTTTAAAGTGTCTAATGGATTCCCATTGCTCACAAGGGAAGTTCAACATCTTTGAATGCGGACTCCAAGGCTTGAGTGGTTTGGCTCCTGAGAGGCTGTCCAGCAATGAGGTTGGACATTTTTCTCTGAAGATAGACCTCTATCCACACTGACCTCCTTTCCCGTTTTCAAACCTGCATGCTTCAGGGCCTTTGCCATCTTTCTCTCTCCTTAGATTGCTCTTCCACTGCCTGGCTCCCACCCAGCCTGGTTAGTACCTGTGTATTCCCAAGGCTTCCTCCCAGACAGTACTCCCCAAGGACAGACCTCACCTGATGTATTCTCACGCATTTTTTAACTTCATAGCATTTGTGCTTTTTTGTGTGTGTGATTTTTCTGATTGATATTTGTCTCGCTCTCCACATTGCAAGCTTTCTGAGGATAGGAACATGGCTCTTTTTGTTCACCTTTGCGTTTCTTCCCTGGGCCTGACACAAAGCACAATTTTGATAAACACGTGAGGGATAAATACTGGATTCTGAACCATTTGTGTTCTCCATAGTAATCTTGATTCTGTCAACCAACCCATTCTTTCTTCAGACCAATAGCTTCCACAAATTTGAAAATTGTTCTCACTGTGCCTACAGGTCATTTATTAAAGAATTTAAAAGATCATAATTAAATATAAAGCCCTTTGGCCCTAGTAACAACCTTCTACCATGTTAATATTGATCAACAACTAATAGAAAGTGATATGATGGTTTTTAATTATTTTAATTTGAAGACCGTCCAAGATAACGTACATTTGGCATAGGACCATTCATTATTAGAGTATTACTCTGGCACGTTATGATCCATGTTCCTATTCAGCGGTTCCCTGTTCTTTGTCCATGGCAGACATTACTAGTAAATCACAACCCTCTGGCCCACTGATCATGGATTGGAATTCAGACTCCTTCCCAATAATGCACTCCAGACAGTACTACCAATCAGAATTAGCATGTGCTTTATAACCTATTTGTCATCTTTAAGACAGAATTTCCATTATTAATTTAATCAACTGGATTATCAAATGGAATGTATTCCTAGCTCTACATGAAAATCCCTGACCCTAGAATTATTACCTCGCTAATACCTTCTATTTTGAAAGTCATCCTACTACTTCTGTAAAACCATCATTCACTGGCATAAGTTGAGGACTGACCCTTCAAACCCTGTCTCTGTTCTCTACATCAGCTGTGACTAAAACCCTACAAAAGTAGATGGTGTACATGATATTTATTTTAAACTCAGGAATATGAGTTCTGCTTCTAGCAATGGTTGACAAGGTTGTTACACACACATCTTCCCTATTAGGACAACCAGGAAAGCCAAACAAGACCCCCAAATCATTGGATTGAAACCACTGGAGAGCCCCCAAGCCATTGAGCACCTGCAAGGCCTTGATCCAGAGGAAAGGAAGGCAAGAGTTGCAGCCTCTCCCTTTCGTCACTTTTTCTCAAGAAAAATGCCACCCAAAAGCACCAACCAAGAGGCCAAGGAACTTTGCATGGGCTTAAGGGGAAAAAACTGGGCATTCAGGACCTACCAAAGAGAAGGAGCCATAGGAAACCCCAAAGTGCTAGATAAAAGAGTGGACCAGAAACAGAACAGCTTTCTTAAGGATGAAAGGCAACTTTCTTGAGGATTTGGGAGAGAAAGGAGGCTTTCTACTCCAATAAAGAGTCTTGGAAATCCACATGGCAGTTCTGCCCTTCTCCCATAGCAGCGGTTCTCAACCTGAGTCGTGACCCCTTTGGGGGTCGAATGACCCTTTCATGGGGATCACCCAATTCACAACAGTAGCAAAATTACAGTTATGAAGTAGCAACGAAAATAATTTTATGGTTGGAGAGGTCACCACAACATAAGGAACTGTATTAAATGGCCGTGGCATTAGGAAGGTTGAGAACCACTGTCCTTCAGGGGCATTCAGAGTCAGAATCTACTGGAATGCCATGAGTCTGGTTTTGTTTGAATTTTCTTGGGAATCTAATCTACTCAATCGCTGAGTGGATTGTGGTGCTCTAACCCTTCCTTGACTCCTTGCCAGAAGAAAAGGTAAATCACATCTGTAGGAAGAAAGCGTTATCTAAGCTTCGCTGTCCACATGAAATACAATGTTAGTCGGCCATGTAACCATCACCTTTCTGGTACAGATCCAAAAAAGAAACACAGCCATGGAGTCTGCTGTGGCCACGTAGAACAGGGTGGAGCTGCTGCTCAGAGTTTCCACTACTGTACATTTTGATGGGCACCAAGAGCCTCACCTTTTGCCCTCAGAACATCTGGTGAATTTGAACCATAGGGCTGAGGTTAGCATCCCAATGAAGCCCACTCACATAGTCAATATGATCATTTTGACATGTAGTTAATACTTCAAAATTCCTAAAGAAAAATGTTATATTATTTTGGTTGTACTAAGTTCCTGAAATTCAGAGTGTATTTAACACTTAATGCCCATCTCAATTTAGACTACCCCATTTTAAGTGCTCAGAATCCACCTGGGACTAATGACTGTTATATTGGAACTTGCCACTCTAGACAGTGCCATCAAAGAATACTTTCAAGGGCTTCACATTTCACGAGCCAGAAGAAAAATGTTGATAAGTTAGACTATATTAAAATTGGGAACTTTGTTTCATTAAAGAACTATCATTATGATGCTAAAAAGCCATGCTATGGAGTATATAAAGACAATTTGCAACACATGGAGGGCTCTTGTGAAAAATACCCAAATATATAGAACGTACAAGGCACAAAGAAATAAAAGAGCCCCCTAAGAAAGCAAAAATGATCAAGAGACTTCAGCAGGCATTGCATGAAAGATATGTAGTTGTCCAGTAAACATAGGAAAATGTGTATCAATTCATTAGACGTCACAGAGAAATGCAAAATTAACAGTACAGTGCAATCCCACTATAGTCCATCGTATTGGGCAGGATCATAGAGAAACTGGAACTTTCCCAGACTACTGGTGGGAATGTACATGATAAAACTACTTTGAACAATTGCTTTTGACAGAAACAATACCAACCAGTTTGTCAAACTGTGGCGGCTTGTGTGTTGCTCTGATGGTTGAAGCTATACCACCAGTATTTCAGGGTTGCTCCTGGTGAACAACTTTTATTCCAGACTAAGAGCAGATTAGGAAGAAGGAAAAGATGAACCACTTCTGAGGGCTTCGCCATTAAAAACCGTATGAATAGCAGCACAGCACTTGGGAAAGAGTGCTGGATGATGAGCCCCGCAGGCCGGGAGGCACTCAGAGAAAGATAGGCAGCGCCGCCTTCCTCCAGGTAGAGCTGACATTAATGACATAGATGGAACAGAGCTTGCAGGACCCAGAAGCTGATTGGACACACCCAAACTAGGAAGGAGCATCAACAAATAAATATTCATTAATAATGGGAACATGAAATGTACCAACTATGAATCTAGAAGAACTCGAAGTTGTCAGCTATGGAGTAGAATACCTAAAGATCCTAATCACTAGTGAGCTGAAATGAGCTGTTTAGAATTAGACAATCATATGGCTTACTATGCTGGGAATGAGGAATGGTGTTGCATTCATTATCAAATAGAGCATTTCAAGATCTGTTTTTGAAATGCAATGTTGTCTGTTACAGTAAAATACCTATGTACCTAAAAATGAAGACCAGTTAATACAACTATCATTAAGGTTTATACATCAAACACTAAAGCCAATGAGAATGCAACTGAAAATATATATCAATTTATTCAGTCTGAAATGGCCAAACATGCAACCATGATCCATGGATAATTACTGTTGATTGGGATGTTAAAGTTGGAAACAAAGAAGAAGGCTCAGTAGAGGGAAAATCTGGCCATGATGGTAGAAACACAGCTAGAGATCATATGTTAGAATTTTGCAAGACCAGCAACTTCTTCATAACAGGTACCTTTTTCAACAACATAAACATTGACTGTACAGGTGGACTTCTCCAGATGGAGTACATACAAATAAAATTGACTACATCTGACAATGAAGAAGCTCAATATCATCAGACAAAACCAGGCCAAGGGCAAGCTGTCAAACAGACCATCAATTGCTCATATGCAAGTTTAGGTTGAAGTTGAAGACAATTAAAACAAGTCCTTGAGAGGCCCGATACAACCTTGAGTATAGCCCACCTGAGTTTAGATTTGCTACATTGAATACGAATGACCAAAGGCCCAACAAGCTGTGGGATGACATCAAGAGCATCATACATGAAGACAGCAAAAGGTTGTTAGAAAGACAGGGAAGAAAGAAAAGAACAAAGTATGTATCAGAAGAGACTCTAAACTTGTTCTTGAGCATGGCGTAGCTAAAACAAATAAGGAAACGATGAAATAAAAGAACTCAACGGGACATTTCCAAGAGCAGCTCAAGAAAACAAAGTAAAACATGGTAGTGGACTGTGCAAAGAGCCGGAGGGAGGAAACCAGGGGAGACGAACACACTCATCATATCGCAAGCTGAAAGAATTGAAGGAAAAAATGCAAGTCCCGAGTTGAAAGATTGAAGTATTCTATGGGCAAACCTTTGAAGGATGCGGTGTTGTTGTTGGAGTCCATCAAGTCCGTTCTGACTCAGAGCAAGCCTGCACCGCTCGCAGAGCAAGACTGTCTGGTCCTGAGCCCGTGATCGCGAGCACTGTGGCAGTCTATCTTGTGGGAAGCATCAAGAAAGAGAAAAGGCATGTACAGACTCACTGTGCCAAAAAGAAGTGGTCAACATTCAACCATTCCCAGAAGTCCACAAGTAGTATATGAACAAGAAGTGCAAGGTACACTGACGGCATTAGTGAGAAACAAGAGTCTGGGAACTGATTGAATACCAATTGAAATGTCTTAACAAGCTGATGCAGCGCTGTGAACACTCGCTAGTTGATGCCAAGAAATTTGGAAGATAGCTACCTGGCCAATTGATGGGAAGAGATTCATATTTGTCCCCATTCCAAAGAAAGGTGATCCAGCAGAATGCAGAAGTTATTAAACAATATAAATAATATTCCGGGCAAGTAAAATTTTGCTGATGATTTTTCCTCAATGATTGCAGCAGTACATCCATGAAAAGTGGCCAGAAATTCAAGTCATATTAAGAAGAGGATGTGGGCTGATAGATATCATTGCTAACCTTAGATGGATCTTGGCTGAAGTCAGACAATTATGTTTTATTGACTATGCAAAAGCATTCAACTGTGTGGATCATATACACACTGTGGCAGTTACGTAATCTGTCAACTTGCAAAGGGGTGGAGTCTAGCCAGTCAATCAGGTTGCAGCTTGTTGACCACACTTGGAGGCACTACGGAGATAAATAGCTCACCGGAGGCCAGACATACTCTCTGCGTCATCTTCCTGCTGACAAACCAGATGGAACTACACTAATGGAGCCAGAGCCCTGGAGTTGGAGGAGCCACGTGGAGACCCAAGTCAGTGCTGAGATGCTTCCCCCATCACTGGTTCCACAAGACTTGTCACCCACTGGCCTGTGATCTTCCTGCATTCTGTGTCATTGCATATGTTGCATGAGTCTGAAGAGGAATGTACAACCTGGTATCGGACGTATGGGCTAATATCAGACTTACGTCCTTGAGAAGGACTTTATGGTAGGTAAAGATTAGGAGCAACAAAGACAAGGAAGGCACTCGAGATGGATGGACGCGGTGGCTGCCACAATGGGCTCAGACAGAAACACGACTGTGAGGATGGTGCAAGACGGGGCAGGGTTCGTTCTAGTGTACACACAGTTGCATTCAATTCTTTGACACCTAGTAACAACCACATTTACATTTACGTTTTTAAAAATGGGTTACTCTTAAAAATGTAACATCTGGTGAAAGATGCTAGCCAACTGAGGAAAGATACTGTATGATTCCATTCACAAGAGTTCAAAAACAGACCAATGAATATGCACTATTAGAAGGCACTATCTGGGTAAGCTTTGGGAAGGAGGGAGGGGGAAAAGCTTCACTCCTGTGGAGCCAATTACAATTTCTAATGACCCTGTAGGACAGGGCTGAACTGCCCCTAAGGGTTTCCAGTAGTGTAATTCTTTACAGGAGTAGAAAGTCTCATCTTTCTCCCACGGAGCAGATGATGGTTTTGAACTGCTGACCTTGAAGGGAGTTGCCCAGCGGCATAACCAGGGCTCCTTGGGAAGGAGGAAGAATAGTCATTAGGAGGAGGAGTAAGAGACCCTTCTGTCTCTTACCTCCATTTTGGTTACAGAGCTATGTTCACTTTGGGATCATTCATTGAGCTTATGTTTAGTACTTAGTTTTCTGTGTTAAATGTCAACAAAAGTTTATTCATAAGAATTAATGGTGTACTTTTTAGTATATCATTCATCAGTTTGCTCTTGCTGGTAGTTTAATATGTTTTTTTTAATCCATTAACCTTTCTAAAAATTTAGCAGGTAAAGACTTGATGTCAGGTTGCATGGCAATCAGAGAGGAACTCCATGAATAATTATGATGGCGGTGGTAACTTGTTTACATGAAAGAATTACTGCCCTCCCTAGCAAGCTTCCAACTTACGCACCAACATGGTCCAACCCACAAAATAATTCTGAGTTATTTCCTACCAATGTTGAAAAGATAGCATTTACCATCATGTGTGTTCAAAAGTCCATTTATAACCCACATCCTCATTCTATCACAATATTTTTCATTAACTGAAATGTTACAACTAACACACCCTACTATGGTTGGGAAATAAATCTAGTCAACTAAAGATCCTGTCATCCTTCTCCATGTCTTTATTTTCTTGCGCATCCAACCTACACTGGAGGAAAATTAAATTGTCATCCACCTCACAGAGCCTTCTTTTTAGCACATCATTGTTTCTTTGACTACTGAGCAGAGATAAAGGTATAGCCGAAGTTTGACAAGAAAGTGGAAGTCAGAACATAAATACGGTATCCGATAATCTGACACACTTAATGATGAAAATGATACCCTGTAGTTATTCTTTACAAAAGCCCAGAAAGCTAAATTAGAGCACTAAATTAAAGCTCGCCCACCCTCTCTGCACCATTAAGTCCCATCATTCCATAGAAAGGTTTAGGTGATTTTATTTTTGTGTTCTAATTTTAAGGCAATTATTCTCTAGTTAAAGTTAGAAAAGACTGCAAAGTTTTCTGCTTTTGGTTTGCTAATGACTTAGTTGCAAAGCCTTTTAAATGCAACATCTTATAACTCTTCAAAAGATAATATAGAAGAGGTTATATGTAACCTCTTCCCTGGGGGACGGACAGTAGAAAAGGGGGTGAAGGGGGACATCGGACAGTGTAAGATATGACAAAATAATAATTTATAAATTATCAAGGGTTCATGAGGGAGGGGGCAGGGAGGGAGGGGGAAAATGGGGAGCTGATATCAGGGGCTTAAGTAGGAAGCAAATGTTTTGAGAATGATGATGGCAACAAATGTAAAAGTGTGCTTGACATACAATAGATGGATGGATGGATTGTGATAAGAGTTGTATGAGCCCCAATAAAATGATTTTTTTTAAAGATGATATAGAAAGCTGCTGTAGCGTGAATCTCTTATTCTAAGTAATCACAACAACAAGAACTACCACTGTGACTAATACTGCATGTGTGATTTATTGGGTCTATACCAGACACTGTATTGCCAAGTATAATGGCTGTCATGACCTAGAGTGGTGGTTCTGTCATTTCTCTATGCTCATCGGTGTGTTTTCTACTCTGCTGGTAAGTCCTAACCAAATGGGTGGCAGCGAGCAACAAGACCAACAAAGTGGTTCGTGTTGCTGTGGCCTCAGCCGCTTGTTCATGTAGATAGTGAGAAAATAGTCTCATTGATTGTGACTAGTCAGATTTACTGTGTCTCGAGAAATTGGTTCTCAAAATTGGCGGGGGAGGGGGACTGTCAATCTAAAGTGGTGACACTTTCTCTTTGATTCCCTGTTGCTTCTCCATCACTTCCTGCACGGCGCTCTATGCATTTCCACACCACCACCAGTTGCTATGGACTCAGCTTTTACTCCGATGACTTCATGTGTGTTGTCATCGCTTCATAGGGTTCCTTCCAAGTGGCCCGGATCAGTTGTCAAGCCTTTCTGCCCAGGCTCCTCTGGGCAGGCTAAAACCTCAACCTGTGAAGTTAACAGCTCAGCTGTTACTCATGTGCACCACCCAAAGGTATTGCCCTGCACACTCGTTCTGGTGGTAAGGTGTCACCGAGGCCATTCGGATTCATCCAATCCCTGGGCACGACGGAACAAAATGCTGCCTGCTCCTGTGCCGTCCTTACCACCATTGCTATGTTGTAGTCCTTTGTTGTAACCACTGTGGCATTCCGTCTTCTTAAAGGTCTTCCTCTGTTCCACTGCCCCTCTAAGCATGGTGTCCTTCTCCGGGGACTGGACCCTCCTGGTGACATGTCTGCAGTATGTGGGACAAAGCCTTGCCATCTGACTTCCAGCCAAGGGCCGTTCTAGCCGCACTCCCTCCAAGACAGACTGCTTTGGTTCTTCTTGGTTTTGTTTGGCAGTCTCTGGTAAATTCAATATTCGGAACAGTAAGAGCCCAAAAGGGCCTGCAGATTCTCAGTAATAGAATTTCCCTGGTAACTAGGTTTTAAATGTGAATTTAATTTGTTAATCCGAGAGGCCCATTATGTTAGAAATACGAATCTCTGAGATGGTTCCCCGTCAACCATTCCGGGAGCCTTCCCTTTCTTGCCTTGCGTTCCGAATCCGTCTGTATTGATGGCTTCGAGTTTTTGTGAGAAGGTGTTGCCTGTATTGTGTGCTAGACCTATTAATTTGAAATATTCATTAAATCCTCTGGTTAAGCTTTTAAAAATTTTTTTCATAGCACTTTTCCTTATCAGAAATCATGCCCTGCTTTGTGTTCTGTCTGTTGCCTGTCTCTACTGTAAGTCCCAGGCCACGGGGACGAGTCTTGGTTACCAGCCTGTTGTCAATCTCTACAACAGTAGCATACAGCAAGCAGCCATATCATTCAGATCTTTACCTCAGAAATATTGGGGGAATACTGCCTTCCCCTGCTCCTTCAACAAAGCCATGTTTACTGGGGATGAAAGTCTTCATTTTATGTGCCTGTGCATCTTCTGTTGGACAAAAACATAACTTTTAAGCCTGTCCGATAGAAAACTAGAGCTTCTAAGAGTCTCTTGAGAACTATCATAACCTCATATAGTTTCCCTCAGTCTTTATCTTTCTGCTGTGAACATATAGATGCCATTCACATATACATGCTCGATCAACGTCCATTGGGACTCTGTTAGTTGCAAGACATGCAAACGCTGCCGTTCACACTCAGATAAGCAACATGGGCATTTATCAGTGGTTATAAGAAAATGGCCAAAGGCTGGTCTGCTGGCAAGACGGGAAGCAAGATGTCAAACCATGAAACAGGGAAGATGTCCCTCCATCACTTTGCTGCTTCTCTCTGTGTGGTCTTGCTGTGTAATCCAAGCCTATAGTTCTCAAGGCTCATATACCAAGGAAAAAGTCCAAGAATGGATTCTGACCCGGTTTGGGTCTTATGCCTCCTCACCTACTGGAAGTAAAAGGAAGGCTTGTTGTTAGTTTCTCTCCAGTCGGCGCCAACCCATGGCCACCATTCTCCACCCAGAATGAAATGTGGCTGGGTCCTGTGTTATCGATATGACCCTTGATGTGATTGAGCCCACATGTGCCTTGCTTTCACTGAGGCTCTGCCTTGCGAAGCATAGTGCTCTTTGCTAGGGATTATCTATCCTGATGACGCAGGGAAGGCTACTCCTTCCCAAACCTCGTGAAGTAGGTTTTCCATGGAAAAGAGGAGCTCGGTTCTCCAGATAGGGAGGGGAAGAATAGCATACTAGACAACCAAAAACACAACTACCATAATGCTTTACTTATCGATAGGCATTAACTCTTTTATAGTTCACTCCATAAGTATTTATTGAGTGATTATACTATGTACACATTCTCTTTCCCTTTCACTTAAGAAAAAATATGTGAATGAGAAAAGATCTTACTGAGATTGCCTTGATTATTTTTTTCAATTTTTTGGAAATTATTTACATATTCTCATAATTAAACTATTTTTATAATATCATATGCAAAGTACCTAATACTCAAGTTAGTAAATATTCATGTTCATACTAAATTCCAGGAACAAAAAAAAAGATTGAGAACTGCTGTCTTGACAGATAAAATTTTAGATAAGGATTGTAAACAATGGCTACACAGAATATGATCATCACTTTGGTGAGACGTGACTTTTAAAAGCAAGAAAAAACCATTAATAAACCATTCTTGCATTAACCATCCTAACATTTAGATTGACTTTATGCAAATTGAATTATCTGATGTACTCCTTAGGCACTGTATAGATGCATTCTACAGTCCCATCTTGAGAAAATGTAAAATGAAGCATTTCATCTTTTTGTCTAGCATGCCTGTTCATGCCAAATTCTATAACTAACTTGGATGCCATTAATATGGGAGAAATCTCACATCTTGTTTTGTAGCTCTGTACTGTGCATACTGTGTATACTTTTGTACAGTGTGGTCTTTCCAGGGATTTCATTTTCTGAATGTCTTTCTTGAAACATTGCAAAGTTACTATTAATTTGTACTGCTTAGCTGACGGAGTACTGAGATTTGCTGTATCAAAAAGAATTGGCTGAAATTCAGTTATTCCAGGAAGTAGCATAGTCAAGAACCAATGATATTGAAAGATGAAGCCTTTCACTTCAAGCTGCGGTGAAGACATGGCCATATAGATATAGATGTATAGATATTCCAGAATTGGCAGAATATCAATTGAGATGTTTCCACAAATGAATGAAACATTGGAAATACACTCACTAATTGATGCCAAAAAATTTGCAAGATGAGTACCTGGCCAGCTGACTGGAAATGATCCACATGTGTACTCATTCCCAGGAAATGTGATCCAACAGAATGCAGACAGTATCAAACAGTATCTTCATATCGCACAGTACAATGTTACCGACAAGAACACACCAACAGGGAACTACCCAGAAATTGAAGCAAGGTTCAGAAGCGGACACGGGAGGAGGGATGTCATTGCTGTTGTCAGAGGACTCTCGAGAGATGTCCACCTGTGCTTTCTGGACCAAACGAAGAACTCAGCTGTGTGGATCGTAGCAAGGTACAGGTAGCACTGCAAAGAAGGGGGTTCCAGAGCACTTGCTTTGTGCTCGTGCAGAACCTGGACCTGGACCAAGAGGCAGCCGTTCAAACAGAACTAGAGTTTAAAAGCAGGTAAGGTGTGCATCAGGGTGAATCCTTTCACCATAATCGAATCTGTATGATGAGCAAATAATTTAAGAAGCTGAAGTATATGAAGAACACGGCAAGAACAGGATTGAAGGACGACTCATTAACAACACTATCCAGATGGGACAGCCTTGCTTAGCCAAAGCCAAAAGAACTTGAAACAATTACTGATTAAGATAAATATAGATTGCATATATATGGTTTCCAAGACTTTAACTCTTTACAGGAGTACAAAACCTTATCTTTCTCCTGAAGAGCAACTGGTGGTTTTGAACTGTTGATCTTGAGGTTGGCAGCCCAACATGTTACCACTATACTACCAGGGCTGCTCAACATAAAGGAAACAAAAATCCTTACAACTGGACCAATAAGCAACATCATAATAACAGAGAAAAAGATTGACATTTTTAAGGATTTCATTTTGCTTGGCTCCACAATCAACACTCGTGGACGCACCAGTCCGGAACTCAAAGAATGTATTGCTTTTGGCAAAATTGCTGTAAACAATCTCTTTCAAGTGCTAAAAAGCAATGATTTCAGTTGGACGTGTGCCTGGGCCAAGTCCTGGTATTTTCAGGCCTCATATGCACGTGAAAGCTCAAT
>NW_022103928.1:22958682-22975069 GCF_000313985.2 Echinops telfairi
TATGCGTTGGTGCCAAACCAAAAGTTCAGCAGTTCAAATCCACCAGCCACTCCACAAGAGAAAGATGAGGCTTTACAGAAATCCATGAGGATGGTTTTACTCTGTCTAAAAAGGTTGCTATTAGCCGGAATTGACCCAATGGCAAGTGAGCTTTGGGGGTGGGGGTGGGGGAGTCAGCCAAAAGGACAGACCAATCTGTCTTAAGAAGTCCAGCCAGGATGATCCCTCAAAGTAAGACTTGCAGCACTAACTGATGTACTTTGAACACATAATCAGGAGAGACCGGTCCTCGGAGAATGACATGGTGTTCGGTAAGGCAGAGGGGCAGCACAAAAGAGGCAGACCCTCAATGCGGTGGATTGACCCCGTGGCTGCAACAATGTGCTCAAAGCCAGGATTGTGAGGACGGCGCAGGACTAGGCCGCATTTCATTTTGCTGTACTAGAGTCACGACGGCCACATTCAGAACTGACTCTGGCACCTCATCATAATAGCTTCCCCAAGGAGACAAACGAAAATGTGCATGAGTTTCATTATGAGAAACAGACTATGAAAAATAACTTTTACTTTATCCTGCCCTGACTTTGAATATTTAAGGGAAAATGCCCAATGTGTAGCTTTAGCTAATGGCACTGCAATGTCACTCTTCTCTTTAACATTCAACTTTGTTAATCAAGAAAACCAGAGATTGGCTCCTTGCATGTTGATTAAATTGATTACAGCTGTAGGCTTGATAACATTTTTTTCAAGTGTCTCTAATTAATCAGACAATGCTTGATTAGTTTTTTCTGTTTTAAGGAGATAAACTGACTTCCTTGAGAATTTCACCCCAAAATGATTACCCTCCAGTGAAAGGTGAAGGGTAAGTGAGTCATTGTTGCTCTTTCCATGAGCCTGGGACCTGTTAGCCCCCAGCCACTCAACAGCTCTTGATTAGCACATTGAAGCATATTGTTCCGCTCCTTTGCACATATTCCCATGAACACATCTCCTAGAATGAAAAATGTCTGCATGTCCCCTGACTTCCCTTCTATTGTGGAGCATTTCCCCACTTTCCCATTGTAGCCGTTCTTTGTCAAATTGTATTGAACTGTCAGAGCTAACCTTGCAAATTTCAGACCCCAAACTATTTCATTTTAATAACCAGGCTAGTGAATGATGTGGGGAGGGTTTGTTTTGTTTTGTTTTTTAAAAGGACAACCACCCATTTTGGGTCATATCCATAGTGTTAAGTAACACAAGCTGTTGTTTCTGCAAGTGAAAACTTGGCCATTGGGGGGAACGTGACCGACATCTGTTGAAGCCTCTAAAGACTCTTCTTCCACCATGGAAGTTCCTACTTCCAATGAGGAGGGCTTCCAGGATCCACTCCAGGGGTACAAGAAGGCAGCCCATTTTGAGGGACCCATCAAGCACCTATTTCCAAAAAGCACTTATCATTAAAGCACTTTTTAGAGATTTTGAATCTGTTTTTCAGAAGTTTTCTTGTAGATATCTTATTGAATCAGAGTTCCTGAAGAAACAGCTCTTACCTTATAATAGAGCAGAGAAAGAAAGTGAAAAGAAAATTCTTATTCTTCCCTCCCCCAGTTCTGCACTCCCATCCCTTGATGCAACAATGGCCAACAGTTTCTTCAGATTTCTCCCAAAATTCTCTACGTAGCTACTAGAAAACATTTTGTTTGTTTATTTGGATGAGTGTCTGTAGCGTTCTAAAGCTTGCGTTTTAAATGTTTACTGAGCGCCTCTTGGACGTCTTTTTTTAAGGCACACGTAAACTGACCCCATTCCTCTAGGTGCTGGAAAGAAGCTGTTGTTAGAGTGTCCCGTTGTAATCCAGCCAGCCCTCGCTGCTGGTGGACATTTAGGTGGTTTCCAGCCTTCTGTTAACGGGAAACATGGCTGTAGTAAACATCCTATGTGCACACCTATGTGAGCATGGGCAAGCACAGGTTTGTAATTCCTAACTGTGAAATTGTTTGTTCAAAGGGTAATCTTGATCGATATTTTCAAGTTGTTCACCAATTTCTATTCTTAATACCAGTGTATGAGAGTGCCCACCTGCCTAGTCTCACCCATGCTAAGCCTTGGCAAACTAAAATCTTACCACGCTGATGTGTTTCAGTGGTACCTCAATTAAACTTACATTTCTTTATATATTATATAAAAAAATCTTCCCACATGTTTGAGGAGCATTTATATGTGTTTCCTTCTGATCCAGTCACATATCTTTGCCTTGTTTTCTGAGACTATGCCTTGTACTTGCTGAGTGTCCGGTCTTTGTATCCAGTGCAGTGTTGGAAACAGGGCTACTCAATAACCATTTGCTTAAATGTAGATAGTGCATGTTTGGGCACCCCATACAAACCTAAAATATCCCTTATTAGAGTATAGTATTGTTAAGGCAAACAATCATCTCTAAAGATCTTTTATTTTTCTTCCAGAAACCCAAACTCCCTGCCATCAAATCGATTCCAACTCTTAGTGACACACTAGGACCGAGTACAACCACCTGTGCGGGTTTCTGAGACTAACTCTTTACAGGAGTACAAAGCACCATCTTTCTCCTTCAGAGTGGCTGGTGGTTTTGAACTGCTGACCTAGTAGTGGTTAGCAGCCCAAAACATAATCACTATGCCACCAGAGCTTCTACAGGGGTCTTTCTTCCAGGGTGACAAAAATAAGATATCTTCTCAGGAGACTTTATTTTGATGCAGTGAGAACTAGGAAAGTTTTGTCTTCCTCATATTTCATACACATAGGGACCAAGTTTCAAAAGTAACACCATTATGTCTTGCCTAAAATTTATAAAAGCAAGGCCCTCACTGTTAAATGCTAACCCCAAATTCTTGCAGCTTAAAAACCTTCCATAGGTCACCAAGGCCTTTAGAATAAAAGATGAATTCTTTAGCTTGCCATCCAAGACTTCTACCTTCTTCAGCAACTGACTACACGCTGTCATACACACACACACACACACACACACACACACACACACACACACACGCAATGCCCATCATTCCACGCTCCTAAGGGAACCTCGAGCTCTCTCTCACATTTCTGCTATAAGGCATGCTTTCATTCCAGAATGTCCTTTCATGTATGTGTTTTGCTGCCTCGTTCTCTTCTTTCAGGGCTAACTCCTTTCATCACTTTTGTTAGAAAGTTGTACTGAATGCTTCCCCTATGAGAAGAGGTTCCCTGGGCTTGTTTCTATCTAACAACACCTACCTGGCTTTCTTAGAAATGCAGATCTATGGATAGGTCTCTCGTAGACTGAATTCCTCAAGAATAGAGACGATGCCTTATGCTTAGGACCCATAATAAAGTCTGCTACCTTGCAGGGACTCATGTATCTATTAGATGAAAAAAATAAATGCAGCTATACAGATAACAAAATAAAGGGGGCAAAAAGAAGCGGTCTCTTTTTTGCAGGCTGTCCCAAATAAATGAGATATTACTGTGTACATGTTGTAGTTGAATTTAATGGCTGGTGCTTTGACTTGTGCCTCCAGCGTTGAGTGACCGACCACGTCTAGTGAGGCAATGTGTAGAAAATGACCCCAAGACTCTGTCATTGATATTTTCTTAACCTAAGGGAAAATACTCCCAAACAGGAAAGAGAGTCAGGTTTCCAGAGAAGGTCTGAAGTTCTCATCTATTTGCAGATAGAGCCATTGTTGTGCTTTGTGATTTCTTAGGGCACCGTGTACTTGAAGAAAATTGAATCATCTCTGTTTTATGAGTATTCTGCTAAAGATATGGCAGTGGGAGTGATTTAGTAGAGTCTGAAAGAAGAAAGAATATGATCTTCTATTTATGTGAATGCTTGTTGCATGTCTCCAGATAAGCTCGGATTGATTTGAGATGAAAATGTAGTATTTGTTGCGCAACATGTTTCCCAGCTTTTGCTCTGGAGGAAAACCATGAACATTGAAGATATCACCGTAATGCAAATATCTCTGAGAAGCCCTTGTTGGAGGAGAGCAGAAGCACCTGTGGGGAATGCTTATCCTCCTGTACTCCACTCGCTGCCTGTTCAAAGTCCTGCTGTTCCTCCCCCTGCTCAGAGTGTGCTCTTCTGACCTCCTCTCTCTCAAAGGGCTTCCTCGGAGCGCGCACCCACTTCCAAACATCTTAGTCTCAACAGCATGTCTTTCTTTCAGAAGGCTGTAGTCCCAGCCTTCTAGCAAGTATTCATTCAACAGGCACTTATTGAGCATCTACTATGTGCCATGCCCAAGATGAAGAAGATTGATATAAATGAGATGATCACCAGCCTAATGGAGCTTATAGTCTTGTGGGAGCATTGTAGACGCGATTTAAGAATTCAATGGAGGTTGGATTATATAGAATTTAATGTTTCTTCCAAAACTTTAGAGTCTGGTTAGAGGTCTCCTGAGGAAAACAGACCACAACAAAACAACAAAAATATCTCTGTACGTATTCTAACCCACCTTAAACATATACAGAAAATCTATTTTTTTAGTCTTTAGTCTAATGAGTACATTTCTGAACTAACTTTCTGTTTCCTGGGGCAGAAAATTAGATTTTCCATCTGGGCTATAAAGAAGCAGGTGTGTGTCTTCAGATTCACCCCAAATTATGTATTTACCAAATACATGATGAAGAAACAATAGCACATTCCCAGCCTGTGAAGAAAAGGCAAGATGGAGGGGAAACGCAAGCAGGTTATAGTAGCAGCATTATTAATTGTTATAGAAACGAGGCCGGCAGCGGAACTGCTGCAATAGCCGTGCATTGGATAAATGGTGGCAGTGCCTAGTCTGTGCATTAGGTAACCAGGCACTCAGCTATGTGCTGGTTAAAAAAAAATAGAGGGAGGGAAGTGCTTTCATTAATCAGGATGTCATTAGCAGAGAAACAAGAGTTCTTAAGGATAAGATCACAGTTGCTCTATGAAAAGAAGTGACAAGGAGCTTGATTAGGGAGAAAAAGATCAGAAAGACCTCCTAAGAGTGTGATGCTTAAGCAGAAATCTAGCAGTTGGCTATGAGTCAATCGAGCCAAGATTGGGGAGGAAAAAGTGGTCTGCACCAGGGGGGGAAATATGTGAAAACACCCCGTGATGTTGGACTGTGAGAAATGAGAAAAGACCGTGAGGGTTGAGCGATTGATTCATCTATGCAAAGTCTCCATGACCATGATAAAGATTTTGGTCTTTCTCCCAAGTACAGTGACTTCCCGGGGACAACGAAGTGCTTTAGGTGAGAGATTAACAAATGCGTTGTAGTATTTGACTGTAGTATGGGTAACACGGGGAAAATGTAGCCAGAATGAGTGACTGGGGAGGATCAAATGGGAGCTCTTGTTACAGAAAACAAGGGGAAAGAGAGTTGTTTGGAACTTTTGAGTAGGAGGTTGATTCAAAGGGTATTTACAAAGAAAATTGACTGAAATCCTTGAGAATTTTTTATCTCATGATGTCTTCCTTTATCTAGGAACCCTGGTAATATAGTGGGTTACAAATTGGGCTACTAACCATTCGGTAGATACTCCATGGAAGAAAGATAAGGTTGTCTGCTCCCTTAAAGATTTATAGTCTGAAAGGTTTTGAAAGATTCTATAGGCAAAATATTGAATGATGCAGGGAGCATCAAGAGAAGATGGAAAGAATACAGAGTCACTGCTAGTCTACATCCCACCGTTTCAGGAGGGAGCAGATGAGCAAGAACCAACGGTGCTGAAGGAAGAAGTTCAAACTTCACTGAATGCATTAGCCAGGAACAAGGCTCCAGGAATGGATTGTTTCCTTGAAGGACTCATTGGTTTCGGAAAACTGAAGACGCACTGGAAGCACTCACTATGCCAGGACACTGGGAAGACAACTACACGGGCAACTGACTAGAAGAGATCCATATTTATACCCATTCTAAAGAAAGGTGGCCCAACTGAATGCTCAAACTAAAGAACAGTATCTTTGATATCACCTACCAGAAGTAAAATTTTGCTGAAGATCAGCCAACAATAGTTGCAGCAGTACATTGACAAGGTAGAGATTCAGGCTGGATTCAGAAGTGGATGGTGGAACAAGGGATATAATTGATGTCAGATGGATCTTGGCTCAAAGCAGAGAATGCCAGAGAGATGTTTACTTGTGTTTCATGGACGATGCAAATGAATTCAACTACGTGGATCATAATAAACTGTGGATAACTTGGAGAAGAATGGGAATACCAGAACATTTCATTGTGCTCATCCTGAACTTGTATATGGATCAAGAGGCAGTTGTGCAAATAGAACAGGGGAATACTGCCTGGTTTAAAAGCATAAAAGGTGGGCATCAGGGTTGTATCCGCTCACCTAATTTGTATTCTAAGCAAATCTTCAGAGAAGCTGGATTATCTGAAGAGGGGTGTGGCATCAGGATTGGAAGAAGGCTTATCAACATCCTGAGATATGTGAATGACACAACATTGGTTGCTGAAAGTGAAGAAGAATTGAAGCATTTGCTGATGAAGATCAAGGATTGTAGCCTTCAGTATGGATTACAACTCAATGTGAGGAAGACCAAAATCTTCACAACTGGACACTGTTAGTCTGGGTTGACTAGAGAAACAAATTCATAGACACTCATAAGTCTAAGAAAGAGTGTGTAAGAAAGTGCTTTATATACAAGAGAAGTTGAATATTGAGAAAACATCCCAGCCTAGTTCTGATCAAGTTTATAAGTCGGATAGTAGCCCATCTGTCCGATACCAATCTATAAAGCCCTCTCAAACTCATAAAACACATGTAATGTCGCTGAATACAGGAAGATCACAGGCCAGCAGGTGGAAGGTCTTGTGGATCCAGTGGCAGTGTGAGCATCTCAGCACTGGCAGGGCTCTCCACATGACTCCTTCAGTTCCAGGACTCCAAAGTAGCTCCATGTGTCATGTCAGCAAGCATGTCTCGCAGGGAGTCTGTCTGTGTCCTGCCTCCAGCGAGCTATTTATCTCTGTGGCTCCTCCAATGAGGTTCTCAAGCTGCAACCTGATTGGCAGGCTAAACTCCACCCCTTCAGTCTTAATCCTCTTAAATTGACAACAGATTATATAACTACCACATGATCCAAGAGGTAACATCATAATAAATGGAGAAAAGGTTGAAGTTGTCAAGGATTTGGTCTTAACTTGGATCCACAGTCAATGCTCGTGGAAGCAGCATCAAAGCATGTATTGCATTAGGTAAATCTGCTGCACAGACCTCTTTCAGAGTATTGAAGAGCAAGGTGTTACTATGACAACCAAGGTGAGCCTGATCCAAGCCAGGGTAGTTTTCTTTGCATCATATGCATGTGAAAGTTGGACATTAAATAAGGAAAACTGAAGAAAAATCAATGCACTTGAATTGTGGTGCTGGAGAAGAAATTGAAAATACCATGGAGTGCTAAAAGGAAAACTGATATGTATTGGAAGAAATAAGAACAGAGTGCTCCTTAGAGGCAAGGATGGCAAGACTGCATCTTATGCTTTGGACAGATTGTCAGGGAGAGCCTGGTCCCTGGAGAAGGACATCATGTTCGGTAAAGTGAAAGGGTGGGGAAAAAGGAAGGCCCTGGATGAGATGAACTGACACAGTGGCTGCTGCCATGGGCTCAGGCACAGGAACAATTGTGAGGGTGACGCAGGACCAGCAGTGTTTCATTCTGTTGTGCACGGGGTCGCTATGGGTTGGAGCCCACTCAATGGTGCGTAACAGCAATCACAGTCTCAGAAACCCAACAGGGCAGTTCTCCTCTGTCATTTAGGGCATTTAGGGACACTATGTCTCAAGGCCAGTGGGTCTGGTTTTAGATTTTCTTTTTTCCCCTGACTTTTATTGGTATATAATTGACGTAACATACATTTCACTAGTTCAATCACATCAAGTCGAGTCACACAGTCATCACGACAGTCGGGTTTGGAACATTTTCTTTATTCTTGTTCTCATCATTATTAGCTAGCCATTTTGCCCCCAACTTCCCCTATCAGGCCCCCAGGAACTAGTTACTGCCTCTTTAGAGTTAATTTCATATCCAGGAAAAACCTTTTATTAAAAACTAACAAGAATAGCCAAGGAAAGCATAAAAACTTCTGTTGGATTTTTCTTCTTCAAACCCAGCACCATAAACTACAGCCCCTGGGCCCAGTCTCCCGATCCTCGGTTCCTAGGGCTGCGGAAACCGAGATACCACAAGGAGATGGCTTTAAATGCAGGCATTTCTTCTCCAACAGTTCTGGGGCCTGAAAGTCAAAGTCAAGCTCTTGGCCGTGTTGGTTTCGTACTTGTAGCTAAACCCCGATGTGTCTTGGCTCCTTGGTTTCTAGACAGTCCTTGCATGGAGTCTGTCTTTGTTCTTCCTCATCGCCTCCCCAATGTGATCATATCTTTGTGTCTACTCTGCTCTTTTCCTATCTCAGAATTGTTATATTTAGAATCCACCTTGCTCAGATTTGATCTAGTTAACATAGCAAAAAAAAAAAAAAAACCCTGTTCCCAAACATAATTACATCCACAAGTAGGGTCGGGGAAAACAATTTGTAATACCCTCGCCTACTGCCTATGTTTGTAAATATGATTTTAGTGGAGCACAGTTGTGCCCATTCATTAACCTAATATCTTAGGCTGTTTTTGCGCTAGATAGCAGAGCTGTTGTAGCGTATGTTATATGGGTCATAAAACCTACCCTACTTACTGCCGGTCCTTTGCAGAAAAGGTTTGTGTAACAGATTTTATTCTCCTTGAGACCTCATTCCATGACATTCCGTAACATAGAAGTTCATCATTTAAGAGCCAGAAATCTAGAAATGGGCATTAGAGGACCTCTGAACCCCTGAAAAATGCCCTCTAATTTATGGACATTTTTCTGGGAATACAGCCTGTGGTTTCCGTCAACTTTTTAAAGGATTCTGTGATCTTGCAAAGACAGGATAGTCCCTCCCGAGTCTGTTCTCTAGACTGTGGAAGATTTTTTCAACCTAAATTTCTTCCAGAAAATAAGAAATGTAGTACACCCAAGGCGAATGATAAATATCACTAAGTGCTGGACATATGTTGGGGTAGAATGCTTAATTCTTCACATAAGGCATCCCGTGCAAAGTGTGCTACTGGGTTGGTTCCTCAATAAGTAAATGTAAATGGCAGCCGTGTGATCACTACTGTCAGGTTTTTTATTTCTCAGATAATTGTTCCGCCAAACAAATATTTAAATGTCTGCAAGATTTTAGATAGCTTCAAAACCAGGGAATCTCTTCAAGAATACAAACAGATGAGCTGGTCAACCAGTGTGGTGGTTACGTAATTTCATGTCAACTTGATGATATATTAAAGTGTAGTGGTGGAGTCTAGCCTGCCCATCTGGTCGCAGCCTGAGGGTGACTCCTTGTAGGCATGCCTTCTCATAAGGAGGGTCATGGGAACCTCCCCTTTCTCTCTCTGCCTTTACCTTCTTTCTGGCTGACCCTGATGCTGCTAGAGCCACTGCCACTGGGTCTACGAGACTTTGCACCCACTAGCTATGATCTTCCTGCATTCTGCATCATTGCATGTGGCTGTATGATTCTGAAGAGGGGCTTCTGGACTAGTATCAGACTTATGGACTTGAGTGGGACTGGGCTGGGATGTTTCCTTGATATACAATGACTTCTTGATGTAAAGCTCTTTCTTACACGTATATGAGTGTCACTGGATTTGTCTCTCTAGTCAAACTGGCTTACCACAGCCTGCAGCAGCAGACCAAATATGACCCATAGGTAAATGGATAGAAATATTATAGACAGATGATAGGTAGGTAGGTAGGAGTTACTGCTGCCTTTGTGCAGAGTTTTGCAGTGCTTATCAGAGAATGCCCATTAGTTTAGTTAGAAGTCTGCGACAAATCCTTTCTTAATGTGGTGTTATGAAATTTAATTACCCAGCATGTTCACCTTGCTTTTTGCTCACCAGTCATAATGGAGTGGTGGTTTCTACATGAAAGTACTTTTTTAACTGGAAGAGTGAATGACTTCCAGGAAAACCTCTACTGGGTGGATGTGTAATCATTATGCCACCCTTTAAACAAGGCCTTGTTTTATCATTGTAGGAAAGGCCACATCATGATCATGAATATGATGGTGGTTTGAACTGACACTTATTGAACACTAATTTTATCCAGATCCATGCCCGATTGTTTTTTCTAATCTGTATTTGTTTGACTTTATTTCTGACAACAACATTCTGAAATATTATTACCCTCTCCCTACGTTAGATGAGGCTCAGTGATGTTAAATGACTTGGCCAGGATCTCATGGTAGTAAACATGGAGCCACAGCTGCCCTGGAGGGCCAAAATTATTCACTGCTGGTTGAGACTGCTCCCATTATAGGTAAAGCCAGAAGTAAATAGAAGAAAAAAAATTAGAAAGAAATTCTTTCACCAAGAAGACATGCTCCTGTTGCGACCCCAACCAACTCCACTGCCATCAAGTTGACTTCAACCCCTAGCCACCCCGAAGGACAGAGTAGAACTCTCCTTAGGCTCTCCCAGACTGGGAGTCTTTACATGTGTAGACCCTCTCGCCTCTCTCCCACTCCTGTTGAGAAGAATAAAGTAGATGGTGCAGGACGAGCCTCTGAGAAATCGACTTCATGATGAAAAGCCCTTCACACTCCCCTGCCAGCTCCTTTCCACGAAAGAAGTCCAGTGGTAAATTTAGAGATGAGAACCGCTTGAAGGAGAAGGCTCTGTGATTCATGCCTTCTGACGGCCACCCACTTGAAGCGCACTCACCTGAGGAAGTGGGGTGATTGAAGGCATGGAGGAGAAAGGGGAAATGGGAACTGAGGTTGGGAATTTAAGACAGAGGGCCAGAGAAAGTAGGAGGTGCTTTCTGGAGTGGGTTTACCACCACTCATAGTAATAAATCACTCAAGGGCCAGACACCCCCACTCTTCCCTCCTCGGCCCTCTGCCTCTCTGAAGCCCAGAAGTAGGCACACCGACTCCCGCCTCTGCGCTGATTCAGGATAGCTCAGAGCCTAACTTCCCTTTGAATCATCACGTGGAAGTTGCCGTCCGTAAAAAGACCCACGTGACTTCCAGCTTTCTTACCCAAAGGTCATAAGGAGTGGCACTGTGTTTCTTCTCAGTTAGTGAAACAATTTCCTCTCCTATGTGAGAGAAACAATAGGAAACAGAAGAGTTGTCTTCATCATTAAATAATCTATTTATTGAACAACTGAGTTAAGTGATTGACTTCAAAGTAACCAATCGGCAAAACTGAATACAGGTGTTTCCTGACTTATGACCTAAACGCATCACATGAACTGCACTTACAACTGCCTTTTTTTTTGGGGGGGGGGTACCCCTTATCATTAGTGATATGCACTGCAATACAACATTGCAGTACATGATTTACGAATGTCATCATGTCTGTAAGTTTATACGCAGTGTTTCCAATCCCCAAAGACAAAGAGACATTGAATTTATTAACAGATGGAGAATACAAGGCAATAAAATGAAAACTAAAAGGAAAAATTTTAAGTATGCAAGTTAACTGCAGAAGGCACCCAGGTATAGCAGGGCCATCAGATGGGGGCCCGCCTTCTTAAGCAGCCAGACCGCTTTGCCACTCCGAAATATGAAGGAGGAGAAATGTGTGTTTGGGGAATGCCCAGGGAATGAACCATCCAAGACAAAAGTCAGCCCTTCCTGTGGAATTCCCAACCTATGGCTCATTCCCGCTCTTTCCTTTTCAGGGACTGGTTAAACATGTTCAGCCCGCCCATCGTGCCTCCCAGTAAGCAGCCAACCGAGCAGCATCCGGATTCCTCAGGAAGTTCCTGTGCTCAAGGTGGGACATTGAAAAAACGTGCTGCCTTAAAAAGATGCAAAGAACTGGCTCTTCTGAATAGAGAAAGCCGGTCCCTTTGAGATGCCATTGTGTCCATTAAATGCTCAGGCCTGGAGCCTGCACACCTGAGATGAGGCAACCTGTGTGTCATTGTTCTCGAACCACAAGTCCTTTGCAACTAAAAAGAATATGATAGAGAAATTATCCTTGTTCTTCTGAAACTCAATTCCAGAGTAAAATTCAAGGAGGCATCAAAAACTTTGTCAGGGGAGGGGGTGGGTGGTGTAATGGAATCAAAGGTACTGGATTTTGGCACGATGCTCCCTGGTAGGTTAGCATGTAAGAGCCTGCTTTGATGTTCCGTAGACCTCCTTCTGTGGCCTGGCTCTCCCTGTGTTTGGTTGTGTCACCGCGAGGCATTTGGGCTACCACAGCTATAACAGAAGAGTTGTAATAGATCATCTGCATCTGAAGAGTTTTTCCTGAAGAATCAGTGAGGTGGCACACATGAATTCCTTAGAACAACGCCTAACCACACTATTATTATAGATCCTCTGACGTCACAAGATCCAAGTTTTCATGAAAACAAAGGCTGTCACGTAACAATGATAGCCATTATTAAGGTGAAGGAAAATTAATATGGAAATTAACTTTGACCTGGGTTTTTTTGTTGGTGAAAGCCATTCATTTCCAGTTGTGAGCAGAGAGCATGATTATCAGGTGTGCCAAGATGGGTGCAGAAAAAAGTCTGTGGTGAAAATCAGAGGGGCTGGGCTGGGGCAAGGGCAGGGCGATCTAAAGTGCCTAATTGGAGAGACAAATAGGCTCAGAGAGGACTCAGTGAGACCATTGTCTGGGTTGAATTTGAAGATGGAAGCACTGTGTCTGAAGTTTAAAAACAAAAAAGGACGAGAAACCAATATGAATTGCTCTAACAGAGGTGCCAGTTATTTTTCCAAACCGCCCCAGGGAGAAAGTAGAGCCTCCCATGGGGCTTCAGGACTGGAGGATTCCAAGTGTGAGCTCAGGCTCCTGACTTGTGCCTTCTGGCCCCCCAAGGGATGGCGATGTCGCTGTGGTTCACCGTCGAAACTAGACGATGCCTGCTCAAATTGGGAGCCTTTTTAGAGGTGTGCATTTATAATTACTGATGACAGAAGGATAGGATCCTAGCTGTCAGGAGGAGACCTTGCTGAGGGGAAGCAGATAGTAGGTTATGTGCAGTGTCCCGAATAAGCCACGAGAAGCAAGCGTGCAGTCCTTGAGCAGACACCCAGGATCCGTTTAGTGATGCGGGCTCAGACGATGTCTCAAAGTCACCCCTGTCAATCCTAGCTGTGATGTGGGGAGCTTGGGTGTGCTGAAAGTAAAGAGCTGTCAGCAAGGACAGAGTTACGGATGAACTTCATAGGGCAGTCCCCAGCCTGACACCCAGCACTCTGGTTAGATGGGATTGACTCACTTTCCCCTTTTCTGATATGCCCGGGTGGCGTGGAGCCAATTAATACCATTCAAAAGAACCCTGTTTTTTCCTGTTTGGCTAATCTTTAGATGTGAATAAGGAACTCGGGTGTCATTTGGCTGCTGACCACAAGGACAGCCATTCAAACCCACCAGCTGCTCCGTGGGAGCAGGATGAGGCTCTCTGCTCCCGTAAAGAGTTCCAGTCTTGGAAACTCACAGCAGCCGCTCTACTCTGTTCTGTAGCATAGCTGTGAGTTGGCATCGACTCCATGGCAGTGAATTTACATTTTAAGGGCACGGTTTTAAACAGAGCATAGTGAAGTCTGTTGTTATCATCAGATAATGTTGCCATCTGTTCCTATAAAGTGTCAAAGAAAACTCATGAGCCCTACCATTCACTTACACCATCAGAGAGGAAGGGAGGCATGATACGGACATCCTGGCACGCGTGCTGGGTTTCTGTTTATAAAATCAAGCGAAACCCCAAACGCACTGTCGTCGGGTCAGTTCCCACTGTGAGCCACCCTCCGGGACAGAGTAGAACTGCCCAGACATTTCCGTTCTCACCGAAGCCCACTGTCACGTCCCCCTCAGAGCAATTCGGAAGGCCATCCTGTGGGTTCGCAGTGGATCTGCAAAAGGAATCTGCTGGCCTGATCTGGCGTCGGAATACCACTCATGCAACAGTGTCTGGTGCGTCACTGGAGGAGATGGAGCTGCCTGCTGCATAGGGATGTACAGCCTCAGAGACCTGAGAGCGGCGTTCTCAACCTGGGGGTCGAATGGCCCTTTCCCAGGGCTCACCCAATTCAGCACAGTAACAAAATCACAGTGATGGAGTAGCAACGAAAATAATTGTATGGTTGGGGGTCACCACAACATGAGAACTGTATTCAAGGGTTGCAGCATTAGGAAGGTTGAGAGTCGCTGAGATCGAGGGCGGTGATGAACCTAAACCCACCCAGTGGTAATGGACTTTTTTGGGTTTTGCGAGTTGGAGTTTACTCAACGGCACCTGGTTTGGGTTTTGGATTTATGTACCAGGCACCGTTTTCTGTCTTTTACATTTACCCGCCAACCTCCCAGCACAACGGAGAGGTCAAAACTCAAAACTCACTGCCGTCGAGTCAATGCGAGCTCACAGCAATCCTAGAAGGACAGGGTAGAACTTCCCCTGTGAGTTTCCAAAACTGTTTCCACGAGTAGCAAGCCCTGCCTTTCTCCCGCGGAGCAGCTGGGGGTTTCCAGCTCTGGACTCTGCATCACAGCCCAATGTGTAGCCACGTTTCCACCAGGGCGCCTCCACCATGGGGTACTTGAATGTGAGTGTGTAGTGACTTGCCTGAAGTCACACAACTAACCAGTGGCAGAGCTGGAATTTAAACCCAGGCAACCTCTCTCCAGAGCCCAGCCACCGTGTGCTTAGACATTTTTGATTTGGAAAACAAGTGAATTGATTACCTACTCAAAAAGTATCCATTGCCACCCATTCGGTTCTGACTCGTAGCAGTTACAAAAGAGAAGAAGGAGAGGAAGAAGACGACCTTCACTTGAGGTGACAAATGTCCAAGCAGAGCTGCTGGTGCTGGGATGAGGACCTGGGCTTCTGCCCTATCTGTGCTTTTCCACAGAACCATCTCACTGGGTCAAGAACTTGAATGTCCAGGGCTGGGACCCAGGAAAGTGGTGTCTCCTTCCATGTAGTGGCTTCCCTGTCTTCAGACTTCGAGGATAACTATAGTAATAGCTAATGCCCGTTTAATCTTCCTGTATCCCAAAAAACTCATTGCTTTTGAGTAGACTCTGTCTCATAACAATTCCACAGGACTGAGTAGAAGTGCCCATAGAGGTTCCCAGTCCATAGCCTTACAGGAGCAGACTGCCTCCTCTTTCTCCCAAGGAGAGGCCGGTGGGTTCAAAGCTCTGACTGTCCATTAGCAACTGAGCACTTCCTTAACCAGCAGCACCTCCAGGACTCTCATGTTCCAAGCCAACCTATGCATATTTCAGTTTGACTCTCACACCACCTATGGAGTTGAATGCACTGGGCTTGAGAGTGTGCTCAGATCACCATGCCACCACCAGAGATGCCGAGACCAAGTTGCATTTGTGCAGTTGGAGGCAGGTCTGCAGTTGAAAAGCAGGGAGACAGCCTGGCCAAAACAGAATTGTGGAAAAGTTGCTCCGGGCTCTCCTAAAGTGAGTGCATAGTGGTCTCTGGCCCTGGAGTCAGAGATTTCTGTCCCTCCTTCAGAAAGAAGGGGTTTGTGTCCCAGTCACGTTTTCTGATCAGCCAACTGTCTCTGCCACCTGAAAGTGCAGCTTTGCACTGCACACCGGCTGACTGATGGGGAAACAGGCCACCCCACACCCCCCACCGCCCCAGGCCCCTCCTGAGCCATCGTATACTTGTGGAATGCCAATTACCACGAGTCAGGATGCCCTTCACACTCGCTCGAACTGTGTTTTCCTGGAGCTCGTGTGAAATGTAAACCTCGGAAGTTAAGAGTTTCAGAACTTACTTTCAGAAAACTTACCGCACTGGCCTTTGGAAAATGAACCGTAGTTTGCTCGAAGAACAGTTGTCAATTTGTTTTTGACATTGTGCCTTTACAGATATGACCCTTAAATTATTCATGCTTCCTGGCGCCAAAGTGGAATAATAGGGGCCTTCTGTCTTCTGGCCTGTATGTCTCTCCTGCGGTTTACATAAGCTTGGAGTAAGAAAGGCATTCCGGAGGGTTTTTACAATTGCCGGGGTCTCATAAAAATAACATGCCTGTACCCTTTTTACAGCAAAACCATATAGGATATTCCTTATGAGCACTGATTAATCTCCCACGAGACGTAAGTAGGCAGTTTCAGAGAGGTAATGTCTAAACTACGTGTCAAGAATTTACAGAGCACCCGTGGCTCATCACCACTGAGCAGAGGGAGGGCAGCCTGGCCTGCTGGGACCCCGCAGAGGATTCTGTCCCTGGTCCCCCTGCCACGGCACGATGAGACATTCACTTACACTCTGCTTCGAAAGCAGAGTCAGTGCTGACCCCGCCAAAGTGCAGGCTTCTCAGAGCAAGTATGGTACCATCCCAGTGCCTAACCTGGTGAT
>NW_022103928.1:22975805-22999859 GCF_000313985.2 Echinops telfairi
CGCATCTTTGGGGCTCCAGTGGCCAATGCTTCAGAAGGAGATCTCCAGACCTTTCTTGAACCTGCAGCCTTTCCGTTAGCACTCAAGCAGCTGCTCCAGTGGCACCACCAAGGACTGCAGGTACTATATGCGGTCTGTTCTTAGGTGCATAGGAGTCCGCTCTGACTCACAGCGACCCTGTGTACCACAGAGGGGAATGCTGCCTGGTCCCGCCCCAGCCTCACAATTGCATTTGAGCCCATTGTGGCAGCACCTGTGTGTTTTCAGTTCCTCTCAACCTGAGGAACTCATCTCCCAGCGCTATACCAGATAATGTTCCACTGCTGCTCATAAAGTTTTCCATGGCTAAGCCCTCAGAAGTGGGCCACCTACCCCTTCTTTCTAGTCTGCTTTGTCTGGAAGCTCCACTGAAGCCTGTCCAGCAGGGCTGACCCTGCTGCTATTGGAAATACTGACGGCATAGCTTCCATCAGCATCGCAGCAACGTGCAAACCACCACAGTAGATGAACTGGCAGGGGGGTGGTGGAAGTGATACATAGCCGCCAGTTTTTCAAAGTGAGGGGTGTACTTATTTCCCAAAAGACACCTGAACTATAATCGGCAAATGTTATTTGCCTTCCAAAGCATAGCTCTCTAATAGAAGAAAATATCTTCTCATCTTTATTTTATTGTTGGCCATTTATCTTTCTCCCCCTGGAGAGCACATATTTGCTGAGACTCAGATTTCAGCAGTTCCCGCGGGCTCACCCAGATGTCGGGGCAAAGGGAGTTACGTTGGTGGGAGAGCCTGCAAGCACAGGTGTTCGCAGAATCTTATCTCCAATGTCATCTTTATTGATCGACCCTAACGCTGGCTGCGCCGCACAGTGATCCCTCACAATTGAATTGTTTAAACAACAGGCTATTGGTATGCACATAAAAATACAGTCAATCAGATCCCAGGATCTGTAAGGGAGAAAATGCATTAGCGGCTTTAAAAAAAAATCTCCACGACAGCATCAGAAAATTGAAAATCAAGGCAAGTGTCTTGATTGAGACATTTTTAAATCAGATAACTGGTCGGTCCCACACTGGTGTTGTTCAAGCTTGCAGGTTTTCTATTCTCTACAATTAGTGTGTGTTGGATGTAGGTCATTAAGCATTTGTACTAATTGACTTTCAGAGGGGATGTGGAGGGCTTCTGTACCAGAGCCCATCTCACGGGGAGGCCTCACCCTTGCCACGTTCCGCTGGGCTCCAATGCCTTTTCTTCTGTTCCTGCTCTTGCTGTTAGTCCATTTCAACATGAATGAGGCAGAAAGTTTGTAAATAGATTGTTCTCTGAAAGGTAATTTCATTTCACTGCAAATGGCTTTATTCTGTGGAGAAGAGTAAAAATGTAATTTGGACCCTTGTCCGGCTGCTCTTAGTCTGATAACAGAAAATGATTTCATTTGTTAATTTGCCCTTTTAGAGTTTCTGTAGCCAGCCTTTAAATAGAGCCACTTAGCATTTTGAGGGAAAACAAACTTGGCACTATCCAAGAATATAATTGAAAATTACCCCATCCCCATGCACAATAATTACCTTTTAAAACATTTTCCACTGCTTGACATCATAGTGGTAATTGCTTAATGATATTATAATTTCATTACGTAGAGATTACAGTGGCACAATGATGTAAGTTGGAGGCTTTGAAAATTAAGTTACATGAAAATAAAACCTTTTATACAAGTTTCGATGTAAAATTATGCATAATCTCACCCAATTTTTGTACAAATGTCATTGTTGGTGGGGGGGGTGTTATAATCCATCCATTTCAGGCTTCGGTACTAAAAGCCACCAAACCTGTCTTAGTCCCCATGATTATAATGCGTTAGCTTCCAGCTCTATAATGACACCTATTGGAACGAATGCGTTTATAGACCAGTTACGGCTCCAGTTTGTATGCATTATGTAGCAAAACCTGTACTCATGAATTGGCTCCACCTCGATCCCTTTGCAGTCGGGTAATAAAGACCTATGGCCCGTTACAACAGCTGTTTTCGTTTTGAAAGATTCCCAACTGCTTATAAAACGTATTGAGTTTTCTAATTTATTAGAAGCCGCTTTTAAAATATCTTTTAAAAATATCTTTGGAGAAGTTTAGGCACAGGATGAACTACACAGCTCTCTGCACTATAACTCTCTGTGTCTGAGTTCCCTGCCACATCTTCATGTGGTAAAACAGGAAATGGTAGTGGCAGGTACCTTAGACCACTGGTTCTCAACCTTCCTAATGCTGCGGCCCTTTAATACAGTTCCTCATGTTGTGGCGACCCCCAACCATAAAATTATTTTCCTTGCTACTTCAAAACTGTGATTTTGCAACTGTTATTAATCGGGCGACCCTGTGAAAGGGTCGTTCGACCTCCAAAGGGGTCACGACCCACAGCTTAAGAACCGTGCCTTAGACAGTTAGGAATTGTCATCATTTACCTCTGTGCAATGTTTTAACATTATAGCTGATGGGGAAAAAATCACTTCTCAGCCTTTTGGCTAAAATCAAGTATAGTATAGCTGATTAAAAATATTAGTTTCATTTGAGGAGTGGGAGGAATGCATGATTTAGATAGGAGAAGTGTTTTTATTTAAAAATTAATTCATCCTAGTGTCCTACATAAGACTAGCTGGATGTCAGTCCGCTTTTTCTTTTGGTAGCAGATCGAACGCCATTGGTAGGCCGAGAATAAGGTGTACATGGATAGATGGTGTGCGGCAGGAGTCTTCAGATGCTGACTCAAATCAGTGCATTGTATGATTCACTCTTGGGTCATATTAACAACTGACTTTTGGGCCAGTGGCCCGCAGCCTGACTGTCCAGCAGAGTCATCTGGAGGTACAGGTCACCCTCTGGAGATGAGGCTTCAGTTGGTCCAGAACGGGGCCTTGGCATGGCATGCTTGAAGCTCCTGGTTACCCTGGGTGACTCTAATGTGTAACTCGAATCAGGAACCGCTGCAGGAGACCAATGGAAATCATTTTTCTGACTCCACAATGGTTTCCTCTCCCCAGGAAGTGCTTCCCTGAGCATTTCCAGGGTCAGCCCTGTGGTCATCCACTCTTTCCGAGCTCTTACTTTTTTTTTAATCGTTTTATTAGGGACTCACACAACTCTTATCACAATCCATACATACATCAATTGTGTAAAGCACATTTGTACATTCATTACCCTCATCGTTCTCAATATATTTGCTCTCCACTTAAGCCCCCGGCATCAGTCCATGCTCATACTTAAAGGCCAGCCATTCTCCTGGCTTCCAACAGAATTGGCACATCTGGCCTCTAAATTGTTGTCTTCAGTCCTATTTTCCCATCCAAAGTCCAACGGTCTGTCCCCATCTGACATACCAGCATTGGTCCCATGGACTCATTTCCACCACACTGCCCACCTGGAAGATGAAGCTCCCTCTGCCAGCCTCCCATCTCTGCCCCTGCCACCACCACTCTCCTTGCTCACCCAGGCCACACCTGACAATCTGCATCTGCACTTCTGCCTCGTCTCTTTCTAGGCATTCAAATGGAGCTTCGAACATAGACTTGTTGAACGTCCAGACTGTCCTGAAACTTCACCTAAATTATGACAAAGTTCTCCGACTTGGCTACACTTTTATGTCCACCTGTTAAACAGTTCTTCCTTGAATTCTTGCTCAGGGGTCTTCCCTGGCTCCCTATTGCTTAGTATATGAAGTCTGAACTCCATTCCTGGTGCTGTAATGCCCTCTTCCTTGTTTCCGGAGCTCGCCAGCCCTCTCCACCCACTGACCAGAGCCGACTCCTCATTCTCCCATCACCCCCGTCACCTTCTCGCTGCTGACCTCTCCCATCAGGTCTTGTGCCTGAAAGGTCTGCTCCTCTTCTGTTTCTCCTAATTCTACCCCCTAGGATCCATTTCCGTGATGATGATATAACATTATAGCAGCAACCTTTACTGAGTGCTCACTGCATGTGTACTGAACGTTCGTCTATTGGTCTCCATAGGTGCCATAGCAGTTACACAATTAGTATCCTTCCTGTACCCACAGGGAAACTGAATCTCGGAGAGGGGAACTTTGCCAGTGTCTCATGACTGCAAAGTGGTATATTTGAGATCTAGACCCAGGTCTCTGTGCCTCTGTCGTGTAAATGTTTAACTACTTTTTGTCTTAACTGCCTGTTTCTTTGTACTTCAAGCTTTATCCGTCCATCTGTTCTGAATTCCCAAGGAAAAGGTTATAAACCTATAGCTCATGGCTTATTTTATTATTAACATTATCCTTATTACTCACAAGCTTCTTTTCAGCAATTCTGTGTGATTGATACATTTCACCAGTATCCAACTCCTTCTGCCACCAATTCCTGTGAAATAGGCATTATTGCTCCGGTTTGATGGATGAGGAAGCAGATATCCCTGTAGTGAACTAGCCTACCTGCTCCCCCACCCAGACAGTCATTCAGGTAGTAAAGAGCAGGCCTGGTGGGTGCTAGAGCCCCTGAATTTTCTTCAGCACCCTGCAGTCATGACTCCTTGGTCTGCAGCTTCCGCTGCTTGCGTGGGTGTGCGTCACATCCACATGTGTTGTGCACAGCTCAGTCACACAGCAGGCACAGACTACATACTTATTGACAAACTGGTTGTGTGCAGTTCTCTGAAGCAGCCTGAAGATCAAAGGGAAGATGGATTAAACATCCGCTCACGAAAGGCCTGCATGTCCGTCTGATGTGCAGAGAGACTCGTCCTAAAGAAGAGAGTGGCCTTTGAGAGGGGAAAAAACCACAGGGAAAGCTCAGCTGCTCCCACTTAGAGGAAGAAGCTGGTGAGGTGGGGAGCCGGCCCTAGAGGACTACTCTGAACACGACAGGAGAAAATAAAGGAAAGGCAGCCTGCCTTCTCTGAGCTCCTGTTCTTAATTAGACACTGTGCAGGGTGCTCAGGTCAGCCCCCACGATTAATGTGGTCGTTAGGAAGGTTGTGCCGTGCTGTAAACCACTGTGGCCAAGAGCCACAGAAACTCATCACAGACACCACAGGAACCATCTACACACTCCCACATGAATGATCATCCCAGCCCCGGCTTCCCCTTCCCCAGAGGACTCGTTCCATTTGCTGACCCACTGAAAGCTTCTAAAATTCTTCCTGTGCTGAGCCCAGATCGGATGCCCCGTAACACCCAGGGACTCACTTATTTTTGTCAGTAGTTTTGGGCATTTACCAAAAAAAATCACATTTGCTTTGCTCCCAAGCCTGACTTTTTACAATATAAGATCATTTTAAATGTTGCTACCCTTCCCAGTGTGTAAGCCCCTTTTATGTAATAGATTCCAATTGAACACATCCTGCCACCTTCTTAACAAACACGTGAAGCATGGTAGAAAGAACGCTGAATGGAGCTCCCCAACACTGCCTCTCACTCCCCAACACTGCCTCTCGCTCCCCAGCACTGCCTCTCACTCCCCAAGTGCCCTTAAATGGCAAGGTCGTTCCTGTTTCACAAAGCAGTGACGGTGAGATGAGCTACTGGCTGAGAAAGTACTTTCTATCCATCGGGGCTCCTGAGATATTAGTAAGCAAGGCAAAACAATATTCCTCTGTGATGCCCCACTCTGTAAGGCTGCTAGCCTGCTCTCCCAAGAGTCTTGGGAAATTCGTGTCTGCTTCCCTCACCACACGGCCCGGTCTTTGAAAACAAGGCCTGGCTGCTGCCATCCTTCCTGTCCCCTAGCTCAGTGCTTGGCACAGAGGAAGGTCGTGTTAAGTGTTTGCTGGTGCGTAGAAGAAGAAGGGTGGGCAGAGGAAGGGCTATAGGGCAGTTTCTTTCAGTCTTTTTTTATTAAATATATTTATTGCTGCAGGCATTTCCCAGTTATAAAGAGAATTATTGGGACAAGTACATGAGAATATAGAAAAAGGTCCCCCTCTATTCTCCATTTGCAGTATATCCCATAGTACTGACTAGAATAAACTATTTGTGTGGTACAGTTTCAAGTCCACACCTGGACCCTGTTTTGATTTGATAAAATAGCAGCACCTGGAGCATGGTATTGTTGAATGGGAATCAAGCCTGAGCACCTGCAAGTAGTTAAAGATGGGTCACACTTGCTGTCCTGGGTGCTCTCAGGATGCTATGAGGCTGGGCCACTTGGGGCTGTACAAAGAGACAAGAACTGTAAGAGAGGACTTATATGCAGTGAGAAGGGTGGGTTAGGTAGGTCTCAACACTTCCTGGGCAGTGGGTATTTTGAATAATTCTGCAGACTCTGTCCTGGGTTGTAGGACACCTGGCCTCAGGTGCTTAAGGTGAATGTATAGAGGCCCAGCAATGCGAGAGCCCAACAAAGGGAGCAATGGGAAAGTGGATGGAATCTGATGCTTAAGAAAGGGAACTGAACTAGCCTTTGGCCAGAGCCTCAAAATGATGTCAAGGAGCATTTGTGAAACATTACACTACAGACCCTCTCCCCTAGACTTTCTCCAGCTGGTCAATGTCCTGATAGTGCCCTGTGGCAGCTTGGTCCAATTTGACTGGGTTAAATGAAATCCTACCACCATCATTACCTCCCATTACTGGGCCGTGACACTGGGAGCATGGGCTTCATATATTATCCTTTATTCACTCTTTCCACGAACATTCCATATATATTAAACCTTTTATTGTGCCCCAAGCCCTATTCCCTGCCCCTGCTCCCTGTCAGAGACCCTCTGACACTGATTGTTGGTGGTCTTACCACCCAGGGGCATGGTTTTCATGATCCTTGGTAATCTGTCATAATGAAGAGAGCAGGAGTCCGTGGGTGATGCAAACATTTGAGCACGGCACTAACTGGTGGTTCGAACCCACCCACGGGTGCCTTGGAAAACAGGCCTGGCGATCTGCTCCTGAAAGTCCGCAGCCTTGAGAGCCCAGTGGGACAGCTCTATTCTGCACACATGGAGGCACCCTGAGTTGGAAATGGCTTGAGGGCAACAATGGAGAAGAGTGTTGTAACCATCCTCTCTCCCTGAGCCTACTCTAATCTTCTCCCTGACGGGGACTTTCAGAAAGATGCAGATGGGGCTCACTTTTCAGCTCATGCCTCTTTGTTGGAAACCATCAAACCTTGATGCCCGCATAGACCGTAGGATCTGAACCATCCATCTGACTGTCTCGAGGGAAAAAGCACTAAACCAGGCTTTGATTCCCAGCAAAGTTGACAGGTCTTCTTTCCACGAATAAAATTACAGACCTTGTGACATTGTGTTTCTAGATATGCTCTCCGCTTAATTATCTTCTGTTCCTAGATGACACTGTTATTTTAATTCACGTTTGTTTGGGGGTCATTTTAGGATCTGTGGTGGGAGTGGGGTGGAGGGAGGATGGATTCTTTCTTAGATCGTTTAATTGCTTTGCATTCTGTGTAGCCCTGGCTCTCAAATAGAGAACTGTCTGATGACTAAGTTGTGAAACATGCCCGAGGTTTCTCTTCATCGTAATGAGCAGAACTCCTGAGTCCTCTGACCTCTGCTTTCTTGTTTCTCCCCCTTGCCAGTCCTGAACAGCACATTTCTTTTATCCATCACACTAAAGCTGGCCCTGTGGTCATTGCACGCTTCTTCTCCATTTCATACCAATGACATGGTGTCTCATCTCGGCCACCACTCTCCTCCACGCCACTGTAAGCATTGTCCTCGAATACAGACACTCTCCAAGGAGCGGTGGTGACCCCCCTCCCTCGCCCTTTTCATGGTGCACCTGTAAGGATTCTGGGCCAGGCTGGCAGCTAACGTGTCTGTGGCGCCCCTTCCTCATAGGTGAAGAAGAGCTGAATGCGGACGAGGACGAAGAAGTGCTGACTCTGTTGTATGACCCGTGTCTGAACTGCTACTTTGACCCCCAGACTGGGAAATACTATGAGTTGGTATAATCCGTCCTTTCAGGATAAAGAAGGCTTGCCGCCGACCCCTCACCTGGAGCAGTCTGACACTTCAGCTCCCGTCACAGAAGGCACCACAGTGTGTGTGCTGGGCAGAGCTGTGGAATCTAAAGTCACCGAGAGAAATGAACTTTATTTTGTAAATAATGTTCCATGTTAAGAATGGCTGTGTTCTTTTTGTAGATGTGTGCGACCTTGAACCTGTGAGGAAATTCAATAACAAAGACAAGCTTTTAAGACTTTGAATTGATTCTTATGTGTTGGTTCTTTTCCTGCATATAAATTTTTTTTTCTTTCACATAATTGTATGTAAACAAATTAAGAGTTATTAATTCAATTTTTGCCAGTGTTAATCTGTAAATGATGGCTTGATATACAAGAAACAGAATGTATTCTTGTTTAAAATATATTTGGGTACCTTTTATTTTATTACATATTTGTATTAAAAATAAAGCCTGCTGGCCAAAAGAATACCTCCTAAATAGCCTCTTTTGATTCACCTCACTTTCTTTGCCAGAATACCCCTGGATGCCGCTTACCTTTCCTTAGACTGGCTGGAGAAGACACATTGGGAACGGGCTAGTTCATAACCACAAAGTATTGGCACGGGCCCCAATATTTCCACTTCGTTATAGTTGATGCAGAGTTTGCCAAAGATCACAACACTGTTAATCATTTAAGATGCTTGCCACTGTGGAGGTTTGGCGAGGTTGGGGGAATTTAACAATAAGGCATCCATTTGGAGGACACCTCACACATCTGACCCTTCTGTAACGTGAGCCCAGAGAAACCTGGGAGGCTTCTTTTTGATCTCGAAAGTTTGGTGAGTATAACTCTGCTTGCTACACAAAGCAGAAAAGAAGTGTGCTTCCCGCGTTCACCCAGGCGGCCTTGGATTGTGTGCCAAGTGCATTAATATTGAGCTTGAGGAAGAACTCACTATATTAGCTGGCACATTTTGTTATTTAATAAAGATTTTTTAATAAAGAAGAGTACCATTGGAAATGAAAAAGTATTCGTGTGCAGTTGGATTTAATGGGAGTACTGTAATTTCATTTAATGTTGCTTGATAGAAGAAATAAGAGCTCTTTTTATCAAGGTAGAGTTGGGCTCCTGTGTCAAGGATCATACATTATTTAGAACCATGTTTGTGTTTGATAAGCTTTTAATCCTGTTGTTCACAAAGTATACCTTTGTTATGAATTTTACTCCCAAGATCTTCATACTTATAAAATGAAAATGAGGAAGCAGGCCTTCACAAAGCACACAAAATAATGAAAGAGTTGGATGATCTTGATTATGACCTTGAAGGTTGGTGTAAGGCTTGGGCTTGTAATGAAATAATAACTTAGTGTCCCTGCGTTTGATAATCTCAATGCTATCCACACAAATAGGGGAGTTAATTAGAATAAGTAAGTTTGTATTATTAATACTTGTGTTTAGAAGTATCAAGAACATAATGACCTATCTTAAGTGGGGCTAGGGCTAAGGGGTAACTTATCTTAAGGATATCACCCCAAAGTAGAAGGCTACAAACTCTCAAAATAGATTTGAGTTGGAACCTTGAAAGCTATGAAGAATGTGTTGGAATTATAAGCAATAGACACCCTTGATCCAAATTCAAAGACATCTTGAACAATAACCCCAGTAAGAAAATGAATCAGGAAAATTCTGTATCTCCCTATGGTAGTAACTCACAGTTTGTCATGATAATGATCACCAAAATAACTGTTTCACCTTTTTTCTGTCCTTGGTTCTTTGCCCAAGCAGCCAGAGGCTGGTTGGCTTCACTTGCCCATCACGCCAGGAATACATAGAATAGGGCTGAGAAAGTTCCCGAGGAGAAGAAGGTACTGTTACCACAGAGGGAGGCCAGGCAGAAACAGGGTCTCTGCTACCCATCCCTGCTTCCTGTTGCCTGTGTGTCCTCTTCTCCCCACACTGACTCTCACCGCCCCCAACATTCTTGGGTGCTCAGTCTATCTCCCCGAACTCTCAGCCACACTCAAGTCCATACATCCAACTGATAGAAATGTAACTTCTCGGTTTTGATTTTAAACTCAACTTCAAATTATAACCAGAGTTGGGATTCCAGTGGCCTACTTTGATCCAACGGCCCCCAGAACCCTCCCCTGTGGGCAAGGAAGGAAGGCGGTTTTAGAGTTTCTTGTGAGTTGTGCAGACACGTTAAAGGGTATCATCATCCACCATGTACATTTGATTTGGCTTTTTTAAAAAGAGGTAGCTTCATTTTTGTTGTGCTTTTTTTCAGAACTGAAAATCGAAATGGAAGTTTGACATGGCCAATTTTAAACCAAAATGATGCAGCCAGTTTACTCATTGACTGGCTGTGCTTGCTCACTGTTCACAAATTTTGCCACATGGTCAAATCTCTTGGTCAGTTAATGAAATGAATCATGCCGAGGTTCGACCCTCTCAAAGAGTGGGATTTGATTAGTCTTGGGTGCAGTGTGGTTACATAAAGAAAGCCTCACTGCCATTGAGTGGGTATTGACTCATGATGCCCCTATAATTGGATAGCGTAGAACTGCCCATGTCAGTTTCCAAGACTAAAACTTTGTGGAAGTCTCATCGTTCTTGACTAAAACTTTGTGGAAGTCTCATCGTTCTTCAGCAGAGCAGCTGGTGGGTTTGAATCACTCACCTTGTGGTTAGCAGTTCAATGCATAATCCACCACACTACCAGTACTCCTGCCTGGTCACAGAGATTTTAAAATCCTTCACTGGCAATTCTGTTGCTCAATCAAAATTGAGACCCACAGATATAGAATAGATCCAATATGATGAGAGGGAAGTCATTTTACCTTATGGCATATGTACCATAGAAGAAGCATCTACCCTATGGATTTTCATTTTCGTGAACTCGAGTTCTGCTTTCTTAGGCACTGTATACCAAGCGTGGTAGTTACATCATCTCGTGTCAACTTGAGGGTATTATAAGTGAAGGGGTGGAGTCTAGCCCGTCAATCAGGTCAGAGTCTGATGACGCCTCCTTGTGGGTGTAGCCTTCTCAAGGATTCTGGGAACTTCCTGTCTTTTTCCCTGGAGGTAGGCCACACTCTCTCTCTGCTTCACCTTTCCTGTCATTCAGACACTCAGAGCTGAAGGAGTTACATGCAGACCTGGGCCAATGCTGAGATACTTCCACCGGCATTGGATCCACAAGACTTTTCACCCACCGGCCTGTGATATTCCTGCATTTAGCATCATTGCATGTTCTGCATGAGTCTGAAGAGGAATTTATGGACTAGTACCAGACATATGGGCTAATATTAGACTTCAGGACCTGATCTGGACTGAGCTGGGGTGTTTTCTCAATGCACAATTGCTCTTTTATGTAAAGTTCTTTCTTATACTTTTATATGAGTGGCTCTGGACTTGTTTCTGTAGTAAACTGGTCTAATACACCAAGCATTTATAGAACTATTGCAAATGCCTGCTGGGAAAAAATTGCTTGAATTCAATATGGAAATACAATTTAAAATAATTTGGTATCAATTTTGAGTGAGACTCAGAACAGCTTCTTGTTCCATACGGTTCAGGATACAAGTGACTTTAAGTCATGAATCTCTAAATTAGTCTTTAATTTACAGCCCAGTTCATGGCAATTATGGAAAAACAACTGTCAACTGACGTGGCATCAGATCAATGATTGTTTCCCTAAAAACTAAAAGTTCTCCCTCTCCAATTAATGGAAACTTACTTTCTATTTAAGGAAAATACTGGACTGACATTTGCAAAATACAGAGACACTTTGCAAAATAATATGCCCTGTTGTATTTCTCCAGATTTTTAGATTAGTTTTCTCTAAATCAGTCATTTCAAACATGTCTCTATTTTTTTAAGTTTCCACTGTTTAATAGCCAAGAATAGTATAGACACAGAATGTACAACCTGAATGACAATTAATTAAAGTAGATAACTAATTTTAAAGCTGCCCTTTGGCTTTAATTAAAGATCTAGCTGCTAAAGGTTTCTGGACTGTTCTTATTAAAAAAAGAAGAAGAAAACTGGAATGCCAACAAGAACAGAACCAAAACCAGGTTGACAGCAGGCCACATCCTATAACTCCCAGTCTTCAATCAAAGCGGCCTGAAGTATGAGAATCAAGGCCTGCCTATCCCCTTATGGTTGTGTGCTAGGATTTATAGTTCAAGTGTCATTCAGTGTGCATTTCTGAAAAGTTAAGTCAGAATCTTTATGTTGCAAATCCTATTTTCTTTCCCCTTTTTCCTATTACAGTAGCTGAGATAGAATCTTCTGATTGGTCCTAGAGAGGACAATCAAGATCGTTCTACTAGACTCTCGGGTTTCGCAATTGAGAAAAAGTGCGAATAGGACTAGGAAGATAATTTTCAAAAAAGTTAAAAGGGGAGAGTGGAATCATGCCCCTGCTTAGATTATATTATTCTGTTCTGTTCCCATAAGGATTTTCAGTCTTGGAAACCCACAGGGGCAGGTCTCTGCTGTCCTGTAGGGTCACTGTGAGTTGGAATTGACCCAATAGCAATGAGTGGCAGCTCCCAAAGAGAAAGGTTTATCATCTTTCCGTTCTGTTCTATAGAGGCACCTTTAGACTCAATGGCAACGGGTAGTCAGCTGGTTGGTTGGGTTGGTTTTATTTATGTGCATGGATCGGATGGGGGTTGCAGGGGCTGCCCAACTACTTCATAGACCTCTGGTCATCACATACCGAGATTGTGCTGCAGACTCACTTTCCCTCCGAAGCAACGTTTGCTAAAACCGGAGTCTTAGGAGCGTTTGGGTCACCCAAGATGCAGAAATGTTCTTTCTCGTGTTTTAAATTCTATAAATTCACCACTCTAAGTAATACAGTTTATGTATAACAAAGGATAAATCTAAATTAAAAGTCATTCATCATGGATTACAGAGCACTACATCTCAATGACTATTTCGGTTCTGGTTTGCATGGCTTTAGTGTCATTTAGAATCACATTAAGTCAAAAATAATTTGACTTATACGAATTAAATGACCAATGAACACGGGCCACAGATAACACTAATTTTTACTGCTGACATATTCTTCTGTAGTTAATCATCTGTAATCCTGTGAAGCATTACAGAAGTGAAGTGTGGGAAATGGTATTGATTGGTTTTCATCAGCCAACTTATCATTGTCAGTGTTTGTGCTGAACCTGGCAAGATTTAAGCACATAAACTTGCTCCTAATTGTAATAAGTATTGCCGATATTTTAACCAGTTTATCTCTAATTTGCTTTCGTGGACACTTCCAAAGGCATAGGATGCAGGCTCATGGGAACTGAGGCAAGCACAATCATCATAATTGGAGTGTATTTAGCTTAAGAAATCCAGAAAGGGAAGCGACACTGTTTATTTCTCATAGTATGCCATTTGAAAGTATAATTTTTACTTATGATGTAGTTTTAATAACCCATAAATAAACCGTGAATGAAGTTAAAATCACCAGAAATTTTCTTTATGGCTTACCAAAACCAAGGTTATGTTAGTTAAAGAAAATCAATAATGTCACCCTTTGTGCTATAGCAAAGTGTGGTGAAGAAATCAGATGGTACCTAGCGTCTTAAAGGCTTGTCTTACCCAGAGGATGTACACTGGTACAGATAGGAACTGAAAATACAGGGAATCCTGGGCGGATGAGCCCTACAGGACCAGTGGTGTGAGTGGCGAAACAGGGAGGGTAAAGGGAGAGTGGGTAGGAAAGAGGGAACCGATTACAAGGAACTATATGTGACCTCCTCCCTGGGGGACGGACAACCGAAAAGTGGGTGAAGGGAGACGTCGGACAGGGCAAGATATGACAAAATACCAATTTATAAACTATCAAGGGCTCATGAGGGAGGGGGGAGCGGGGAGGGAAGGGAAAAATGAGGACCTAATGTCGGGGGTTTAAGTGGAGAGAAAATGTTTTGAGAATGATGTACAAATGCTCTTTACACAATTGATGTGTGTAGGGATTGCGATAACAGTTGTATGAGCCCCTAATAAAATGTTTTTAAAAAAAAGGCTTGTCTTACAACAAGCAGCCATATAAGTCAGAAGTCAGCTAAATCCACATGGAAGAAGCACATCAGCCCATTGCTCCAGTTGTTAGATCAGGAAAACTAAGAAGTAAGGGGGCCACTATTGGAAAGCTGGGTGCTAGATATTGAATCCTAGTGAATGACAGTCTGTGAATCAGATCTCCCCTTGTGATTTTCACCTATGTAGTGATTCAAGGGCTTGCTACAGTGCTCTAAGATCATTGAGTCTAACCACAGGTTCTCCTAATCCCTCCCCAGGCCCAGTGAAATGGCATCTGCCACCCCTTGCACCCAAGATCCAAGACCTTCCAGAGTTCAGTAATTTCCCCAGATTGCTGTCTAAGGATGGTTGTAATCCCAGACCCATGGAGAGCCTCCAAAAACTAGTTACAATAACTCCCACTGAAGCTCCACTCTGCTCCCTTCTTCACTCATGCGTTTGTAGGCTTTGCACCTCCCTTCCCTTCCAGGAACAACGCAACCACATTGGCCACCCCTTTTTCCCTTCTCCCCAGTTCCTTTCATGCATGGCCTGCCAAGTGTGGGTAATGATACATAATTAGATACTAAATTGCTGCAATCAGAGGGCTACTGGGCTATTTACCCTCCGCAGAGCACTGATCCCAAGAGCACAGCCTACAGAGCCATTCAGAAGAGATCTGGGAGAGAGCCAGGAGGGAGCCTCTCTCTCTCTCCCCGTCTCCACTGGTGCATTTGCAGGTTTTACATCTCCCTTCCCCACCCAGGAACAGAGTGCCACATCAGCAACCCCTTTCCCTGTCTCCCCAGCTCCAAGGACAGCCTACGGAGCTGTGCAGCAGTGAGCTGGGAGTAGCCCAGGAGGGCAGTTGGGAGACAGCATACCCAGTGAGTCCCAAACCCACTTGGCCAATCTAATCCCCCTTTAATGGGGGGCAGCGCAGTGCATCCCAAACCCCAGGACACCGTACAAGCCCCTTAAAAACAATGCTTAAACCTGTTTACTCCAAGACTGTATTGTTTTTTTGTAACATTTAATCCAAGCCACCAGAACCCTGGTTCATTAACAAAGCTTTAACATAAAAAAACAGGAAAGCCACCAAAAGCAAAAGTCAGATTTAACCAGTTTGGTGCTTGACAAACACTCTGAAAGATGGTTAAAAGACCACACAACAGTAATACAGCCTTCCACATAAGACACCCGCCTGCTGAATAGTACATTGCTATACTCCACCCCCTCCCCATTCTACTAAGACAGGCAACCAGAATAAACCCCATCATACACCTCCACTTGGCCACCTCCACCATCCCCTCTGACCTGATTCACCAGAGGCATATTCTCTCAATATAACTAACTCAATCACAAGAGTACAGCTCTCTCAGTCATACCAGACACCAAAGCATCCCCCTATCCTAAATCTCACCCCTTCAATAATACCACAAGACAGTAAAACATCCTACCACCACGTTCCTACATAATGCACAGGATTTACAAGTGAGCCTGGTAAAGTCATTATACTTCTCCCTTACACCAACCATGATAACCTCTGGAACCTGTCCCATTCATGCCAGCAACACAAAACCTCCTTTAAACTCACTGAGTAAAATTCCAGGGAGAGAGCAAGCCCCAGAGGGACATAAACAGAACTTGAACTCGTGAAATAACTAGCTCCAGATAGTTGTTAGACCTATTTGTATTAGCATCTGAGAAAGAAAACACAGGGCTCCTTTCACCGCCACAGGAATTGGGAATCATCAGTGACCTTCCCCATCCCTGGCAAGTTAGCCAGCAAACAGGGTCCCACTGACACTACCGGACCACCTTCTGAACAGAAGCCCCACCTCACAGGGGTCCCACAATAACAGCCTATATCTACCTTGGGATAGTAAATAAAGAGAGGAGAACTTGGAGTTATGTCGCAACATACTATAACGGGGCCTTCTGTTATAAACACAAATATTTAAAGATCTGCACTCTCCCTTTCACAATTTACAGGGTATATAAGAGATTCTGATAGATTTAACCTCAACCACCACCACATCTAGAACCTAGTTCCTACACCTTCACAACCCCTATTCTCAACCAACTTACCAACTAAATACATATCCCATAACCCTCTGTGTCCAGGAGCCCAGATCAGCCTGCACAGAGCCACCTCACTGAACATGAAAGATCTTAAGGTAAAACCCAAAACTGTCAGGATCATCAATCCGAAAATTAGAACAAAGCTAAGAACCTTAACACAGGGTAAGTTCACCCAACAGAACGGGCATCGGAGGAAAGTACATGTCACACCACGGTCCCCAGGATGAGGACCACATACTCTGGCAAGAGTCACATGAAACACAACGTACACAGCATCAAAAAATATAAACAAACAAAATGTTGCAGATAACAGCTGTGCGGAAAGACATCCTCCCACCCCGACCCCCTGCCCCACGTGCCTTTATGCCCACAGAGGGGTCAGGGCGGAAGATAAAAGATGGCACTGGGGGAACAGGGCACTAGTCCATCCAAAGGGAAGGGTTCCTGCACACGTAGTTTGGTTGCCATTTAATCCCTTGTCACTTGATCTCCCTTTTGACCAATTTTAAACTCGTTCTACTTTTTAATTTTTTCTTTCTTTTTCATTGAGGTTTCTGTCTGTTTTATTTTGTCATTGTGGTTGGGTTTGTTTGTTTGTTTTGCATATTCTTCTGTATATAGAACCCAGGATAGGTAATTCTCTAGAGACAGTAACTGAATGAATAATTTCTTAGGGGGATGGCAGGGGAGGTTGGGGGGAAATGACCTAATAGCAATGTGTACAAGGAAGAAGAAAATGTTACTAAATTTGGTTGTTGTGATGACTGCACAGCTCTTTTTAATATGACTGAATTATATGATATGCAGTGGTTGAATTCATCGGTGCCCACTGGTTCCACAGAACCGAGACTAATTTTTTGTTTATTTGGGTGAACCAGTTGTGAAATGGCCCTTGTAATCAGGGTTCTCTCTACGGGGGCAAGCCACCAGAGGGTGGCATGCTGGCATTTATTTTGGCTTTGTGTTGCATCCCAAATACCCATGAAATGTTATGAAGGAATTCAGTGGTGGGATTCAAATAACTTAATAACTAGTTCCCTGTCCTATAACTGTTTCAAATTTTTAAAAATACACCAAAATATAGCTTATTATTTCATTCATAGCATTCATTTCAATAATGCATTTCATAGCATTATTTTATTGCTCTTAAAGAAGAGCAATAAAAGAGGAACGTAAAACTAGATTTTGTTATAAGAAAGAATTGTAAAATATTAGTGAAAAATTATTAAATAATACCTGACCAAAAACATGGAACTGTTATTTAAGATATTTCCATATTGCTTCTTGATTGACATCCTCAGTTACAATAATTTTAAATTATTTTATACAAGCATCATTGACTGTGTGATTTATCCTTAACCTTCTTTCCATGTCATCAGGAGAAAGACATCATGCTTGGTCAAGTGGAGGGTGGGGAAGAAGAGGATCCTTGATGAGATGTATTGGCACTGCGGCTGCCACTTGGACCCAAATGTAGCAACAATTCTGAGGAATGGGTGCTTCCTCGGGCTGCTATGAGTCAGAACCAACTTGGCTGCTCATAACAACATCACAAACAAAATTCAAAAAGTTCATAGAAAAGTACAATTAAAAATAGAAACTTTATTTCTCAACATAAGTTCCACCAAGGTCAAGACACTTTTGTAAGTGATGATGTCAGCCTTTAGTCCATCCTTAAGGAACTGGAAATTTAACTGAGGAGCCTGGACATTTAATCATGTCAACACATGATTCTTTGGTAGAATAGTTTTGGTGCAACAGCTTGGGCACCTATCAGGCAGACAGCTTGCTCAACTTTAATTTTTCAGTCAGAATTGGTGTAAGCTGAACCAATTCAGATGCCTGTGGTGTTGTCTGCTGTTTCCATGGTTAATTAGGACATGGCCAAAATTGTTTCTCAAAAATTGATGTGGAGGATCTGGAGCTAGGTTTCACCTTCAACACCCTGCCTTCTTAAAATGAGCTGTCCATTTGTAAGCCGGTGCCTTTGGAGGGTGGATTGCCCACATTTATAGTTCTTGTTGCTTCGATTTCAGCAGAATCCATCTTGTTGTGAAAAGCGTTATTTTCAAGCTGCTGTTTTGTGCTTCTTAGTGCCTCAACTAGATGCTGTGCAGACATGCAGTAAAAAGTAATACGAGTTTATTTCTGTGCAAATATAATGTTAAATCTGTGCATCGTTTTTTAATAGTACACATTTTCCACAAACTTTTTGAAGAGCCCCCTCGCGAACGTGTGTAGGAAGTTTTACATTCTGCTAACCTAGAAAGTGTGTTACCACGACTCAGCCACAAATGTGAGCACGGGCCTCTTGCAGGAAATGATTTATTTTAAATAACCAGCAATTTCCTAAGATTGAGAGAAGTTGATTACAAATTTCACGGTTGGGGCTATGTAGTTGGAAAACAGACTAATAACCCCAAATCCTGCAAAAGAAGTAAGGCCAGAGGGCTCCTGAGAGGCAAGGATGGTGAGACTCCGTCTCACGTACTTTGGACAGATTGTCAGGAGAGACCAGTCCCTAGAGAAGGGCATCATGCTTGGTAATGTGTAGGGGTGTGAAAAAGAGATGGACTGACACAGCCCATCAATGGACTTGGGCACAGGAACAAGTGTGAGGAGGCTGCAGGACTGGGCAGTGTTTCGCTCTGTTGTGCATACGGTTGCTATGGGTCAGAGCCGTCTCGATGGCACCTAACAACAGCACCATGATACAGTGTTTGTTTAAATAGACCTTATCATCCAGATTTGATATCATTTTAGACTGTCTTCCCTGAACACTAAAACGATGAAGTCTTTCTAGTGATTTGGCTAAGATTATGTTAAGCAGTTATATGAGGGAGCTTCAAAAAGTTCATGGGGAAAGATGGATTTAAAAGATAATGGAATTTTTCCACAAGTCCCTTTTAGATATGCTCGTGTTTGTATTTCCACTGCCTGCTTTGCCTCCATTTGTCATTCTAAAGGCCAGTCATCCTTTAGCAATATTTCCCCCATGATTTCAATCTAGAACTTAATCACAGCTTATAGAGCAGCGGTTCTCCCTGTGGGTTGAGACCCCTCTGGGGGCCGAATGACCCTTTCACAGGGGTCACCCAATTCATAGCAGTAGCAAAATGACAGTGATGAAGTAGCAATGCTGGGTGGTCAGCACCACATGAGGAACTGTATGGAAGGGTCACGGCACTAGGCAGGTGGAGAACCACTGTTAAAGACACGGAGCAGCTCACCAGCATCATGCCAGTATTTCAGATCCACCAGCATCATGCCAGTACTTCAGATCCCGGGTCTTCCCCTCCCTTGGCAGAGGTGTCTGCACCTTCTGCAAGGGAGCGGAAGATGGAGATTCACAAGTCACCTCAGTAGCTGTTGCCACCGGTTCATGCCACGTGGGGTGTCATGCCACGTTCAGGTGAGAAGCAGCTTCTCTCTCTTTACTTCACTCTGTCCACTCTCTACTAATTCAAGTGCCATCGCACTGTGTTTCCATTTCTAATACCACGCTGAGAAGAAAAGCATGAACAGTTCACATCAACCTCCAAAAGCGTGCGCACGATGGATTTCTCATAATGCTTCCTGCAAGTTATCTTCCCGACCCCCAGAGGGGATGAAGGGCGTTTGGACTCTCTCTTGATGAATCCTGGCCACCTGAGGTCTGCTTCCCCTCCATCTGTCAAGGGCTCACCTTCCATTCACAGCAGCTACAGCTTTGCCCTCATAATCACTACAGGTCTGTACGCAAACCCCAGTACGTTCAAAAATACATTCCTCTAGTTCTCCTGTAGCCTTTCTGAGGATCTGATTTTGACAAATACCATCAGATTACCTATCAAAGGAGAAATGATCCCTGGTGAGTCCTCAGAGTAGAATACGTGGCTGTGCTCAGTGCGTTACCTGCCCCAGGAATTCTCCCATCACCTCTGGGGGAAATGACTCTTGCCAAGGTGACAAAGGCCTTCTCACCTTTGTGGTCATCACCACTGATGATGACCACAAGGTGACACCATTTATTAGGGTGTCAAGAGTATTTCTGAGCACTGAGTTCAACTGTGTGCAGACATTTTCTCATTTGATCTTTATAATTAAGGTGACCAGATTTAAAGTGGCGGGACACCATTGACCCGGGCGGGGGTTCTTGATTAAAAATTTGGTCTAGATGGACCAAATAGACCGTTCCCTAGCTTGTCGTCCATTCTTTCCAAAAATCGGGACTTTTTTAAAACGCCAAAAATTGGAACTGTCCTGCCAAAAGTGGGACGTCTGGTCACCTTATTTATAATAGCTCTTTGAAGTAAACATTAGCCTGCTTTATAATAGCTCTTTGAAGTAAACAAGTTCTGAAATGTGCACACAAACAGGTTCCGGAACTTTCCTGAGGACCCGTGCAAGGACCTACCCAGACCTGGCTGACACCGGACCTCACCGGTAGCTGTTGGCTGCACCACTGGCCCACAGCTGGTCCTGTAATGGCTCAACCCTTACTGTTTATTAAGAAGAAGCTGATGTGCCACGATACCTTGCTCACTGCTGAGGTGATATTCCACAGTGGCAGCTTAATAAGTTTTCCTCCCCACTCCTCGAGGGGGATGAACAACAGAAACATGGGTGAAGGGAGACCACGGCCGGTGTTAGATATGAAAATAATAATAATTTATCATTTATCAAGGGGTCATGAGGATGGGAGGGAGGAGGAAGGGAGAAACGAGGAGCTGATACCACGGGCTCAAATACAAAAGAAATGTCTAGAAAATGATGATGGCAACATATGTACGAATCTGCTGGATGGAATCAATGTGTGGAATGTTACAAGAGCTGTGAGAGCCCCCAATAAAATGATTTTTTTTTAAGTTTTCCTGTTTGCCTGTTGCATATAATTCTAAAGAAGGGTCTATATTTTAAAAAGACAAATGTTCACAAGTCTTTTAAACGCATTTTTAAATGTTGATATGTTTGCATATTAGAAGCACTTCTGCCCATTGTCTACAAATTTTGTCAAGAGGAACCATTAGACATGATATGCAGGTGTTATTTCAAAAATCCATTTCTTCATCACAAAACCTCCTCTGGCCCTTCCTCTTTCCTTTCCCCTGCCGTTTCTATGGTAACCTGGCATCCTCAGCCACCTCCTTTTTGCTGGCACCAAAAGAGCCTTTATCACCAGTCCTCCGACTTGTTCTGACATGCACCCTTCAGTGCATAACACAAGTGTAACAGGACCCGAAGCCTCTCTTATCTTGAATTAAACTCACATGTTGGAAAAAGTGCCACTCTCAAGAAATATTCACAGCGAATAAAAAGTACCCAGCTGGACTCGGGTCTTTAGACTCAACCTATGGCCCTTCGCGCCCGTTAACCTTCTCCTGCTGTTTACCTGTGAAGAAGAGATACTTGTCCCAGACGAGAAAGGCAAAGTTCAGAGATGTAGACCTTTTCTGAGCTTGCTGGGTTGTTTTGGGCTTTTTTGTCCTTAAAGAAAAAAAGCCTCTAGCACTTTCCTCTCCAGAACATGATATGGCACAGCCTTTGTTCACATCAGATAATCGAGTCAGCCCGTGCTCAGACCTGTCGGGGCAGAGGCAGAAGAACCTCTGAGCTGCCTCCAGTTCACGCTGGCTTCTTGCGGGCGGGCTCGCCGAGCGGGGTCAGGCGCACCCCCAGAGACACTGCCCGCTGCCGGCGAGTGAAGACCACGCGTGGCCCTTCTCTTCCGGACTTCCGCCATGCTACTGAACCACGTCGCTTGTAGTGCATGAATTGCCTGTTTTGCGATCGTTTCTGTAATTACTTTATGACTGGCCCAGTGGCGGTGCATTTGTTACTTAGGAAGATGAAGAGTTAATTGGTCAAACACATACCAGTCGACTTACATACGGTCAATATTAACCAAACGTGTTCCATTCACAATCATTCTTCCCCCATTTCCACAGCTGGAAAAGCCATTTTTCCGGTTGTTCAAGCTAGAAGACGTGCAGGTAGCTTTGACTCCTCCCTTCCTCTCTGCACTCCACATTCAGACGATCAGGACATCCTGTTCGTTTTGCTCTTAAAATAAATCTGAAATGCTTCCCACTACCGTCATTATTTTAACCCTAGAATAATAGCAATGTCCTCTTTTATAGTCTTGTTACAGTAGCCTGCTACTTTGATTGTCCCAAGTCCTCCCTCCACCTCAAATCTATTTTCAATGTGGCAGCCACAGCGAGCCTCTAAAAATACAGACATCACATACCTGTTTCATTGTTGCTACACTGCCTCCTGACCAGCAACTGGACATCCCCTTACAGAAGGGTCTCATGGAGGAGACGAGCCGATCAGGAAGCAGTGTAGCAATAATGAAACATACAACTTTCCTCTAGTTCTTAAATGCTACCTCCCGCCAACTATCATGATCCCAATTCTACCTTACAAATCCAGCTGGACGGGAGAATGTGCATTGGTACAGTTGGGACCTGGGAACACAGGGAATACAGGATAGATGATCCCTTCAGGACCAGTGGTGAGAGGGGTGATACTGGGAGGGTGGAGGGAAGGTGGGGTAGAAAGGGGGAACCGATTACAAGGATCTACATATAACCTCCTCCCTGGGGGACAGACAACAGAAAAGTGGGTGAAGGGAGACGTTGGACAGTGTAAGATAGGACAAAATAATATTGCCTTGTAAATGATCAAGGGTTCATGAAGGAGGGGGAAAAGGGGAGGGAGGAGAAAAAATGAGGAGCTGATGCCAGGGGTTCAAGTGGAAAGCAGATGTTTTGAGAATGATGATGGCAACAAATGTGAAAATGTGCTTGACACAATGGATGGATGTATGGATTGTGATAAGTGTTGTACGAGCCCCAATAAAATGATTTTAAAAATAATAATAAATAACTGATGTGTTCAAAACTTTAAATGAAGAATTTAATCAGAGACATGAACACTACATATATACTTGTGTTCTAACTCATAATGATGCTATAGTGCAGAACCTCCTGGAGGGTGAAACCAAATAGATTGGAGACCAGCAGGCTCCAGACCAAGCATTGACTGTTCCCCACAACCTCTCCATCGGCAGCCAGATTCAGAAGGTCATGGCCAGCACCTGCTCCTTCCACCACTGCTGTGTGGTTGTTGGGGCTACTTTATCTCCTTCGTTTACAGATCTCTGGATTAAGAGGAAGCAGATCTGGATACAGAGATCATCACCCTTCTTCTGACTAAACGTGAGATATGAACAAACAGGCCTATTTCTCTCATAGGGGGAGTGTGAGCCAAACATTTAGTGAGCAGAAAGGTGGACCGTGTTCATCATTGATGCTACTCACCGATATTTTCCACTCTCTGCCTCCCAGCATAAGAAGCCCTAGTGGCTTAGTGGCTTATATGTTGGGCTACTAACAACAAGGTCAGAAGTTCAACTCCACCAGTCTGCTCCTTGGGAGAAAGATGAGGCTGTCTGCTCCCATGAAGATTTACAGCCTCAGAAACATAAGGGTCCCTTCTACTCTGTCCTATCACGTCACTATGAGTCAGGTTTGATGCGATGGCCGTGAGTTTTGAGTTTTTTGGTCTCCAGGAATGTGGTAGGATTGTACTTCCTGCCTGCCCCATCCCACCCCTGCCCTCCACTTGCCCCTGTAGCTCTATGAGGCCAGGTAGTCTCTCCTAGCAAGCTGTGAGTGGAAGTTATGAGTACCTTCAGATGAGTGTGTCTCTCACTTCCCAGGAAGAGACCTTCCTGGGTTCCTTTGCCCTCTGACTAGGGCAGCAGCACCATTCTGTCATCCTAGGACCTTAGGTCGGTCCACCCAGGCTAAACATGGTCTGTGGCCAAGAAATAGCCGTTCACTGTTTTGAACTTAGCTTTGAGGGGTGGATGTTTCTTTATTTTCTTTTTTTTTAAAATCATTTTATTGGGGTCTCTTATGGCTCTTTTCATAATCCATACATCCATCCATTGTGTCTAGCACATTTGTGCATATGTTGCCATCATCATTTTCAAAACATTTTCTTTCTACTTGAGCCCTTGGTATCAGCTCATTTCCCCTTCCCCCCTC
>NW_022103928.1:23001278-23012757 GCF_000313985.2 Echinops telfairi
ACACCCTTAGTGGTTTTCCCCGTGTGGTGGGGTCAGAACAGGCACAATTCCCACACTGTGCCTCCAGTGTTGTCCCCCGTATTGCTATAGGTCAGTGAGGGATGCCATGTCTCATGGTGGGGCTGGCCCTATGGTCCTCTCTACATTGGCTACTTTGAGCAGGAATATTGTCCTCGGGGCTTGGTGGGCCAGGATGTGTTCCACTCTCTCTCCTTCCCTCCTGGGTGCTCTGATCAGCTGTTCCCCTCTCCCTGAGCTGTCACTTCAGTGCTGTCCTCTGAAGTGCATTCTTCTGCAGGTAGGGTTGGGCCAGCCTTGCCGACCTCTCTATTGGTTCCCTGTTTCTGGCCAGTATGTTGTATTCACATCTTGGTGCACCGGATTAAGTCTGGGCCCCCTCTCCTCTCCTGTAGAGATATAAACAATACCCTCCCCTTGGGTGGGCTAGTGCCCTGTTCCCCCACCACTCATGTCTTTTCTTTTTTCCCCCCTCCTTTTTTAGTCGGCTGCCGTATGTATTCCTGAATTGGGCTGGTCCCTGCCATAGTACCTGGACTTCACCCCAGGAATGTATGTGTACAGTAGTTTTTCCCCTATGCCCCTTTTGCGTTTTTAAGCTTACCTCATCAGACTCATGTTGTACTTGTTCTTTTGTGCTTGGCTTACTTCTCTTAGCATACTTTCCTCAAAGAACTGGAGGGGGGCTGTGTTTCCACAGCTTAGTCTACTTCTCACTGAGACACTATTGGGGCCCCAAACCTCACCTTTGGAGGAACTCCAATTATTTATCCTACATAATTATTCTTCTGAACCTGTTATATCTCATAGTTGTAGGCTTCTCACCTTCCAGGCAGGAGACCCAGGCCCCACTCCTGACCTGTACTCCTGCAGTTCAAGTGCAGCCTCCGCCCGCCTCTCTTTGGAAGCCTGCATGTCTCTGTGACGCCGAACTGATTTCAGTGCAGTTTCCAGACCAAGACAAACTAAGCTGAAAGACCTGGCCATCTACTTCTGGAAACTGTCCGGTGAAAACATTATGGACCAGAAAGGGGTGACCTTCAGCAGATGATGGAGCTGGTGCAGGAGTGGGCCGAATTTGGCTATAGGGTGTGAGGTCACCATGAGTCAGACACTAGCTCAGTGGAAGACATGAGCTACAGGAACTAGACTGTCTTTCCCGCTGGAAGTCACCAGCATATGTGCCACTACCATCATCTCTTCCAAGTAAATATACACAAACCGATTGTTATTATTACCACTTACCCACTCGGCCACCTTAATCATAAAGGAAGCAATGCTTATACCAGGCTCTCCCTGCATCATCTTCGGAGTAACCCAAAGGGGGAAGAGACTACTGACAGTCCACTGTTAAAGCCACACCTAAGGGTTCTGCCCAAGGTCACAGCCAACAAGATGAGAGGCCCCTGCCTGTCGTCACACCTGCCCTGAACCATCGAGCGACACTGACTCTCAACTAGAGGAAAGCAGAACTGACTCGTACGAGGGGTCTTTAAAAAGCCTGGGGCACATCGATCTTATGAAATGGTTTTCATGGATTTCAAAATTACTCACGCTAAAATAAACTTGAACTAACTTGTTATGACATGTCTGAGAAGATCTCATTGGAGGCACCAAGAAGAATAAGACATCAGTTGGGGGAGTGGAGAAGTCCCTGTCAAAGCAACAGGAATTCTGCTAAAACTGAAGCAAGGGCAAGCATCAAGTTCACAGTGATGCTTGGATGAAAGAACAGTAAAACCACTGATGTTGGATAAAATTTTCATGAGGACAGTGCCCCCCAAAAAGCTGCACTTTACAGACAGATAACATGTTTTAAGAAGGCAGCAGACCATCCACATCCATTTTCAAGGAGAAGGTTCATCTTCTTTGTAGTCTAATTGAAGAGAACTGGCAATTCATAGCGGGCACAATAAACAACACCACAAACATCTCAGTTGGTTCAGCTGACACAAAATCTGACTGACAAATTAAAGATGATCAAACTTCCCGTTGGAAGAATGCCCAAACTGACTCACTGAGTCCAGCTGCAGGGAAAAACAGATGATGTTACACAGGTCAGGTTAGGGTCCTGAAGCATTTCTTAGAAACTGTAGCAGGAAATGAAACATGACTTTACCAGGACTGTCTTAAAGACAAAGCACAATCGAAGCAATGGCCACCAAGAGCCGGAAGTGGTCCAGTCAATGCAAAACGGACAGATCAAGAGCAAAGGTCGTGCTAACGGTTTTTTGGATGTTCAAGGCATTTTTTGTTGACTTTCTGGGGACCCAAAAAACAATCGTGTCTGTTTACTGTGAGCGTGTTCTGAGAAAATCAGCCAAAGCTCCAGCCGAAGAATGCTTTGGAAAGTCTTACCAAAGACGCATTCTGCATGATGACAAGGCTCTCGTTCATCCTTCCCGTCAAACAAGGGCGATTTGTTAGCGCTTCAGTGGGAAATCATCGGGCATCTGCCTTACAGTCTGGATTTAACTCCTTCTGATGGTTTTGTCTCCTAATCTTAAAAAATATATCTAAAGGGTACCCATTTTTCTATAGTTAGTAGTGTCAAAAAGGGTTGCATGGACATGGCTATATTTTCAACACTGTCCATTCTTTAGAGATGGACTACATGACTGAGGGGGAAGCCAGCCCCTCACACTATCACAGGTTTAGTAAGCATAACTGTATGGTTAAAGGATATATAAAGATTATAATAACATCACAGAGATATATGAAGGATGGGAGAGAGAGAGTAAAAGGGGTCAGACACATTTCATGGTAGCATGCTAACCTCAGCTCCTCTTGGTGGTGCACATGGAGATGGGAGATGAGAGGGCAGAGGAGAGAGAGATTTGTTACTAACCAAGGCTTATATATCTTTTGGGGGTGTGAAAGCCCCTTGATTACAGGTAAAGACACATGTCACAGGAAGGGGTTGTACTATAGGTAATACAGTAATGGGAGGGGGACAATCTAGGGGTATACACGCAATAGGAAGAGGAGGGATTAAGGGTATACATGTGACAAGATGGGCGGATCCTAGATTCATGATGGTGGCCTAACCTTGATTGCCCTTGAGCTGGAGATTTGTTTAGTCTAAGTTTTAGGGGGAAGCCATCCACTGTCCCTAACAGCAGGGAGTGAGTCCCACCTAAAGTGGGACAGACAACAGGGTCTGCTTGCCTGGAGGGCTGATGCCTTCAGGGAGATAACGCGACAATCATTTACCATTTGTTCCAAGCAGTGTCCTAGGTCTGACCTATATATTTAGGGGGTATGAGCTGGAGAACAGTCTTTTTATATCCCACACATGACTAGTACAGGAGCCCTAGTGATGTAGAGGTTATGAGTTGAGCTGTTAACCTCAAGGTCAGGAGTTCAAAACCACCAGCCACTCCTCAGGAGAAAGATGAGGCTTTCTACTCCTTTAAAGAGTTACCGTCTCAGCAACTCACAGGGACAGTTCTATCCTGCCCTATAGGGTTGTGATGAGTCAGAATTAATTCCGTGGCCGTGAGGGTTTACATCACTAGTATCCAATTTCTTGACCGTTTGTAGCTTTTGATTTTTATCATTTAATCCCGTTTTTCCATGAACTTTTTGAAACCCTCTCCTGCATCGCTACTTACCCATGATCCCTTAGTTGCTATAAAGGTGGGGTGGGGGGGGGGGGAGTGCTCCCTACATTCAAAGTGAGAAAATGGTCCATGTAAGCACATGCTCCTACAAAGGAAGACCATGAGCACCAGCATCCGTGCTCTTGAACACGCTAACTGCTGCTGAACTGGTGAAACTGCTGAAAGTAGAGTGCTGTTTACACGACTTGACTGTCATGTTTCCATTAAAAGTATAATATTGGATGATTCTGCATTTTGTTTGTGTGAAAAGGGGACAGGGTGGACCTTTCCCCTCAGACCCTGGGAATGTTGGTACGAAGTGCTGCATATTTATTAGCCCATCTGCCATGACAGCATTGAAGGGGGAGGGGGAAATCTTACTCCAAGCAATGGATTCACAGTTAGCATTCTACCACCTGATGTGCAAAAATAACACCACCAAGCTGTAAGCATGTATGATTGTGCTGAGTAATTCCAATTCTCAACTTAATTCATAATGTTTTGTTAAGACCCCGAAAGGGAAGATTTGCTTAGCATGGAGTTTTGTTTCCATACTGGGGCTGAGAGGAATAATGGCTCGGATTTGGGGAGATCAAGATGTGGGTGTTTCCTAGGACATTTTTCAGGAAATTTCAACTGCTTCTAGATTTTTGAAACCTGATTGTATAGTCACAGATGTGGCAGCTGCACATGATCACAGTAGAAAAGGTACAGATTTGAAAGGTGTCACTGAATCCAACCACCCAGGTATTTCCAAGGTAGCGGCTCTGCTGGGAGGCAGTGGCGGTATTTTGCTAGCACTGGATCCAACTGTACTACAAACTGAGACTGTTTATCTCTCTTGGCAAAACACCAGCAGTGGGTATCCACTTGGGGATCTTTCAAAAATAACTGATCCCCTAATAACAATTAAATAAAGAGTTGGGCTGAAAATCACAGGCAGTGAGTGACTGTCGCAGCTGAGGAAAGATACAGGGGGCTCCTGTGAGCAGGCAATGAGGAGCCCTGCCTCTATCGTCTACCACACCGCCGCTGGGGCCCCATCGGGTTTCCAATAGCTGATGTTTGGGGAAGTAGATCAACAGCCCTTCCTCCCAAACAACTCTAGGTGGCTTCAAACCTCTAACTTTGAGGAGAGCAACTGAATACGTTCATTCTTTATACCACCATCTCAAACTTCAAACAAACAAAAAAACATTATCCCTCTGTCAATCCCAAGTCATAGAGACCCTGAAGGTCAGAGCGGTGGCTATCCCATGGCTGGACTCTGTACAGAAACAGACTGCCACCTCTCTTTCCAGTTGAGCAGCTGGTGGGTTTGAACCACTAACGTTTCAGTTAACAGCCAGACATCATGACCATCACGACCAGTTAACCATGACCTCAGCAGAGTTCCTCTCCCCAAACTTCCCCGACACCAGTGTACCACCATGAATCTAATTCCAACACATACTGTGGTCTAAAAGCACAGACCATGTGTTATTCTCACAAAATCTGTGGGCTGGGGTTTCAGATAGAGCACTGATAAGTGGCTGCACACGGTCCGTGATGTGTGAAGCCGCAGCTGGAAAGGCTCAGATGGTCAGGAAGAACTGAACAGCTGGGCTGGACTCCGCTGGAGTCTTCCATCCGAACACGTCCGATGCCTGCGCTGGGATGACCTGAGAGCTAGGCTTTCGCTGGAGCATGGACAGGTGACATCACATGGCTTGCGCTTCTCACACTATGGAGGCCGGTTTCCAAGCAGAAGTGTCCCGAGTAGAAACATTCAGAAAGAAAATGCTCCTACGTGGTGAAGGGAGATGCGGAGCCTCTTCTGAACGAGTCTCAGGCGTCACACGGCTTCTCTTCCATGGAGCTCTGTTTTCTTTTTCAACGTGTTCCTTTGGGCATGATTCGGGCCAACCTAAACTCAAGGGAGCTCGACGATGTCAGGGGCAGACCAGCGGGAGGGGTGGGAACTGATGACATTCCCAAAGCATCTCAGGCTCCCCTTGGATTCCTTCCCTGAAAGGAACGTGCCTGGGGAACAACAGAAGTCCCCAGGGAGGTGTCTTTGGAATATCTCTTCAATGGTTGTGGCCATCAGAGCCCCGTGTGGTATAGACTCTTTCTCTGCCTCCGGACTCACCCAGACCACACGTCCCCTCTCTCTCCAGCCACACTGGCTTGCTCCATGTCTCTCCTACTTGCCTCAGGGTCATTGTACGTGCTTCTCTCGTCCTTCTTCCACTTGTCCGTGCCCACACATCCTTCAGATCTCAGCACAAACAGCCTTCTGTAGAAAGCCTCCTGATGTCCCTGATTTGGCCAAGACCCCAGTATAGACATTCAGAGAACTAGTTTCTTAGGGCTGTAAGCCTCTTCTAAAGCTTCAATGTCTGTCTCCTCATCTGGACTGTAAACTACATTCAGTAACCTTGCCTCTGACAACTATTGTAGCACAGAATTATAAGACACAATTATAGAATATTAAAACAGAACCCAAACCCTCCATGCGATTAAGTCGATTCTGACTCATAGCAATCTTATAAGATAGAATAGAATGAGCCCCATGAGTTTCTGAAACGAACTCCTCAGGAGTGGAAAGCCTCATCTTTCTCCCACGGAGCAACTGGTGGTTTCAAACTGCTGAGTTGGTGGTTAGCAACCAAATGCGTGCTCACTACGCCGCCTTTGGGACACACAATTGCGACGCTGTGACACAGAGAAGTGTTTTATGAACAGTTATTGTAATCCCTTGACATGTTGTGGAACACTTTAGCTCTCCCAGACGCTGGGTTGGGCATAGAACTACAGCACTGATTTCCTAAATGGGTGACACTGGCCAAGGGGGCACTGGGACCATGCAGGGCGGCGGCCAAAGGAGAGCCCTACACTTTATCCTGGAGCACGGTCTATCATGCAAAAGTCTTTCATTGACGGGGTAATTGTTTGATCTGAAAATGGGGCAGAAGTCAAAGATGTTTGGGAACCTATGGGCGACAGTAAATGACTAAGACAATGCTGCTTCTGCCATCTTGAGATCCACATTTACAGGGGTGGACAGAGGACGGACAGACACACCTGTGGGAAGCATGTGTGGAAAGATAGGCTGTGGGAGAGGAAAGCAGAGGACGTAATCCTAGAGCCAGGGGAGTCTTTCTTAAAGAAATGAGATGTTTCTCCCTCACCGCCTCTCACCCCAAGCCCCCCTTCCCAGCCAAGCATGTGGACAGCCTGGTCTAAGTGTCTGCCTTTTAGGAGCAAATATTAATTACTTCTTTGTAATTTACCTTCACAGGTGTTGCCGAGTAAACCGGTATAAGCTTCAAAGAGATGTACAAACAGATTGCTTGGTGTGAGCGGGCTGTTCAATACGACCGTGCACGCTAATTAAGTTGTATGTAACATAGAGAACACTCTGACACTGTTAAACTTAATGACCCTTTGCTGAAAGAGGAAAGACACATTTGCAGTGAAATTATAGTCTGCACTATAATGCCAAGCCAGAGAAACACCTCCCCAGAGATTGTTTCCAAATGCTTCAAAGCACCAGCTTTGAAATAAGAATAGTGTGTGTGTAGAAGTGCTGTCCTCGAAGCAATTTAATTGTTTGCAGGGATATTTCTGTCCACCCTCACCTATCACCAGCAGAAGAAACTGTCAGAGCAGTCAATAGGGCCCAGAAGGCATGTAGCTGAAAGTACCACATGGCCAGGTCAGGCTTCCAACCCACGTGTTCCATCCAGAGCATGGGTGAAGGCCTTCCCTTTCCAACGGACTGTGTCCGACAGTCATCAGAACAACCCATGGGCGTATTTCTATGGCTGTTGTATAAATGGGAAGACGGAGGCTGGGACCGGTTTTGTAACTTCACTTCTTCCTCCATTCATGGAACAAATGGTTTCTGAAGACACTCTTGTACCAGGCCCTTGTTCTGAGCACTGAGGACTCCACCCCCAACAGGACAATCCAAGCATCTGTCTTCCTGAAGCTTCCTTTCCGGTGGGGAATCCACCCAAACACACGGACAGACGCGAGCTTGAAGAGGGAAAGAAGCAGGGGACCGGCGAGAGGATGGGGAAGGAATCCTACTCAAGGTCACATCACCAGGAAGGACCCCGCTGAGGAGTGTTGACCGGAAACAGGAATGCTGAGGCGAAGGTGTCCCTCAAAGTTTCCCAGAAAAAAGAAGTGGCTGATGCAAAGATGTCAAGGCAGGGCCATGCTTGGCAAGTCCAAGGGCAGCAGGAAGACCAGAGCAGCGGAGCACAGAGTGTGTGTGGTGGGGAGGGGAAGCTCCGTGATGCTCTCTCTCTCTACTGAGAGGCAGATCCCAGTCAGCCTTGTCTGCAGAGCCCTTGATTGTAACCATTGTACTTCACAGCCTAATGCCCAGAAGCAATAATACAGAGAAGGCTGGCCACGTTCTTTGGTGAGAGAGAAACCAAGGCATGGCTGCTCTTCTTCTGGGGAGGCACAGGCTGCTAAGCGAGGAGTGAAGTGGAGGATAGAGAGTTCAGTGGGAACAGGTTCATTCAGGCTCAAGTTCAAGAAGGTGAGACTTGGTTTTATCTGATGGAGCTGTTCCATAAAAGGAGGCTTAACAGAAGTGGGTAGGGCACAAGGTCTTCCACCCCTACAAAGCAAACTACTTCCTAATGGAAGTCATTGCAAATGTCATCCATCTGGTCACTTTTCAAAAATACTATCAAACTTCTACTCTTATGGGTAGGTGCTGAAGCTGGTGCAAAGTCAAATGTGAGCCTTGCCCACACAGAGTTGACAGAAGGATTAGTTAACCCAGGTTAACTAGAGCCTTCCTCACTCTGAAGCAAGAGATGCGTGGCAAGCAAGCTTGCATTAAGAAAGAGTCAGACGGGAAGAGGTATCAGAAGTTCAAAAACAAGCAACCAAATCCATGTGACGGGGTATGGGTGTAGTGGAGACCCAAAATCCACCTGTAAGATAATTGGACAAGACCTCTCAGAAAGACCACACAGAAGTGATGAAAAATCCAAGGTGCAACACATAACTATCCTCTAGTTCTTTAATATTTCCTCCCCTTACTATTATGGTTTTTATTTTTTTAGCTCATTAATCAGGTTAGATTTGAGTATGTTCACTTGTATATTTAAGATCGTTTGGTATATGAAAGCCAAGATAGATAACCCTTCAGAAACAGTAACAGGAGCAATGATTCCCTGGGGATACAGGAAGAGAGTGGGGGAAATGTGGAATAGGGAGCAGATAGCATTGAACACTGTATACCCCCACTTGATGGTATCAAACAACAGAATTTTTTGTAAATGGATATATTGGATCGTATAAGCTATGGCAAAAAAAAAACTATTATAGGAAAAAAATTAAGGGAAGGTGGTGGAGGGAGGGGATGAAGGGGAGTTGATATCAAGGAGTTTAAGAAGAAAGAAAATGTTTTGAAAATGATTGTGGTAGCAATTGTACAATACTGCTTGAAATGGTTGAACTATGAGCTGTTATAATATCTGTAAGAGCTCCCAATAAAATTATTAAAACTTAAAAAGAAAAAAAAGACAGTCAGAAAAGCTGCTTCCAGGAGAAAGAAGCCTCCCCTGTCCACAGAATAGCGGCCTGTGGTCCTCAATGCAACTGCCCACAGAGGGAGAAGGGGAAGAGGTCACTGAACCCTTGCTCTTTTTTTTAATCATTTTATTAGGGGCTCGTACAACTCTTATCACAATCCATCCATCCATTGTGTCAAGCACATTTGTACATAGGTTGCTATCTTCTTTTTCAAAACATTTTCTTTCTACTTGAGCCCTTGGTATCAGCTTCTCATTTTCCCCCTCCCTCCCTCATGAACCCTTGATAATTTATAAAAAAATGGTCTTCATGTCTTACACTTACCGATGTTTACCTTCACCCACTTTTCTGTTTTCCGTTCCCCTGGGACGGGGTTATATGTCGATCATTGTGACCTGTTCCCTCTTTTCCCCACCTTATCCTACTGGTATCACTACTCTCAATATTGATCCTGAGGGGGTTATCTGTCCTAGATTCCCTGTGTTTCCAGCTCTTTTCTGTAACCGTGTACATGCTCTGGTCTAGCCATATTTGAAAGGTAGAATCAGGGTAATGATAGTGGGGGTGGGGAGAGAAAGCATTAAAGAACTAGAACAAAGTTGTATGTTTCATCAGTCCTATATTGCACCCCGACTGGCTCATCTCCTCCCCGCCGCACTTCTGTAAACGCGTGTCCAATTGCCTACAGATGGGCTTTGGATCTCCACTGTGCACATCAATTCATTCTCAATGAATTGATTTTTTGCTCTTTGATGCCTGATACCTCATCCCTTTGACACCTCGTGATCACACAAGCTGGTGTGCTTCCTCCATGTGGGCTTTGTTGCTTCTCAGCTAGTGAACCCTTGCTGTGTGTTAGATTTCTCATTACAGTTATGGAGCAAAGAAGGAACTCAAGGTAACCCTCAGGTAACCAGAGGGTTCTGCAGTACAGCATCCTTCCTCACGTAGGACCTCGTTGCATGGCTCTGATGAGCTCTGGTGGGACAGCTCAGCTTATTCATTAAAAACAACAACTCTGGGCTGCTAAACGTCATTTCCTTGAAGAATAGGACTGTCGTTCTATAGCCAGCAGAACAATGTCTTTTAATCCCCTCCTCCAGCTCCTCCTGCCACATCTAAATCCTGTTCCTGAGACCCTGCCTTTCAGTGCCATCACCTTGCGAAGAATGTTCTCGGAGGACCTTCCATCTCTAAGGCTGGAAGACAGATGAAAGTCGTTATCGTGGTTAGTGCTACCTGCCCTGTCCAGTTTCCTAGGTGGTCATCTTGAGGGAAACTAGTGACATGTCTTGTCCTGCACAGAGCAGCTAATGGGTTTGAACCACCAACCTCCGAGGTTAGCGGCCTAACACTTAACCATTGCAGCACCAGGACTCCTTGAAAGTTGCAGAGAAAGAGGTATTTTTAATTATCAAGGTCTGCCTTTAACAAAGGAAGGCTAGTGGACCCTACCAGAGTTTCCCCCCACTGCCAGGACAGAAAGAAAAGTGGGGGGCCCACACTTTCAGGCCCAAGCAAGTGAGGGAAAACAAAGAGCAGATAGAAGAGGCCAGAACTCAGAGGTGCTGTCGATGAGAGCGGTTGCTCCCAGGGCAGAGGGCTTTGCTCAGTTCGGAGAGGACATGCTGGTGCATATGGTTGACCTGCGCCACACATGGGAAGGTTGCCCAGGGTCAGCAGTCAGGCTTTCCAAAACTCCCTCACTTCTTGGTCCACATGCTCTGAGGTGAGGAGAACAAATGAGCTGGGAGCCACCAGGGGGTCTTGTCCGAGGTGGGTAAACTTTACATAACCTGGGCATTCAAGCTGCAAGAGATTGCTTAGACCATGAGAGCCTGAGATACTGCTAATTGGCTTAGCTAAGCTCCTTCCCTCCCCAGCAGGAGGGTGTTATGGGGAAGATGAGATCCTTAAAGGAAATAAAGAAGTGGCATTTTCTTCACCATCTGAGGGAAGTAGCAGGAATGAATTCTGTAATCCCACTACATTTTTTAATTATCTCTCGCCCCTGCTAGACTATAAGATCCAAGGAACATGGGATGCTAGCCGTTTTGTTCAACACTGTTGGCGCAGTGCCTAGCCAGGCCTTCTATAGAGAATGAGTGGGTGAGCGTGTGAATGAATAAATGAATGGACGAGTGCGAAATGGCACAGGGGCCATGGTGGCCAACTGTGACTCTTCTCAAGGAGGAGAATCAGAGGCCAAAGAAGATCGCTGTGAGGCAGAGGACAGACAGGACGCTGCCCTCCCACCAACTTTGCCCTCTCGTGACACCAGCTGTCCCTCCCCTGCACTCCACTTCTCTGCT
>NW_022103928.1:23012901-23028213 GCF_000313985.2 Echinops telfairi
GGACATGTTGTCAGGAGAGACCAGTCCCTGGAAGAGGACACCATCTTTGGTAAAGTAGGGGTGGGGGTGAAAAAGAGGAAGGCCGTCAACAGATGGATTGATATGGTGCCTGCAACAATGGGTTCAAACCTAAGAACAATTGTGAGGAGGTCAGTGTTGCGTTCCATTGGGCACAGGGTCACTATGGGTCCCAACTGACGTGGTGGCGCCTAACAACAACAGGTGATGTTTCAGGATCAGAAACAGCAGTTGTTGATTCAAAAACAGCCTCTTCTCAGCTGTGCTTGCATACAGCCTCTCTCTGGTCCTTGGCTTCTCGGGCAGATGGCCTCCGAGCCTCTGCCCTGCTTGGACACTGACAAATGCCTTTGTCCTGCTGCTTGAGCACTGGGCACCCCATTCCACACACCAGCCTCTTACCTGAAGGCACTCAGCTTTCCTTGTTCTGTGGGCTGGGAAGCCAGCAGCTCTGTCTCCTGCTGTCAGGGCCATTGACCGTGCTGCCCCCTCCGCCGCACCTACATCTCTGCACAGGGCTCTCCGGGTCCAAAAGATGTGCTCCACTTGTGGCTCTTCTTTCTTAATGGCTGTAGGTTACCCATTCCTGCTTCTGCATTGGCTCGTCTTATACTCGTCAGAATGGGAAACCTGACCAATCTCCACGTTAGAGTCCCACACATTTTATTTGCATGCTCCCACCCAGTCATCTGGTTACGGAGACTGTGGCTAGAAAGAGCTGTGTTAAGGAATTCAACTTTGCCACAGTGAGGACTGTGGATTCCTCTGCAGCCAATGCAGTGAGAATGGCAGGATTCAGAAGCATGAGAAGGGAGCACATTCAAAAATCGACACCTGTCCTGATCCACATTATTGACTGATCTACCCAATATTCACCTCCTCTTCTTGCTAACACAACTCTGTCTTAGAACGGCAATGTATCCAGTTAGACGACTCCTTCCCCAGATTCCCATGCAGTTAGAGACGACGAACTCACCAGGATGGCTAATGAAATGTCAGCCTAGATGTACAGGGTGGTCATGCCAGGAAAACGGTTGTTGGCCTGATGAAAATGGACAGGCGCGGCTGGCACACACTGTTTTTCTTTCCCTTGACCTCGTTTCTGACCTAGAATACAGACGCAATGCCTGGAGGTGCTGCAGCCACCTTGTCACCATAAGGATGCCATTCACACGTAAGGCTATCAGAGCAAGAAAGCTAGAAACTCAGGTTCCTGCGATTTCTTTGACCTACTGCAGGACCACATTCTACATGAGAAGATAAAGCTTCTTATTCAGGGATTCTCAACCCACGTGCAGAACCCGAAATGCCCTTGAAAAGAACTTAGAGGTTGGTGAACTTGAGGTAGAAATGGTTACATCTTCATACTTTTAGCCCTAGTGACAAAATTGTTAAATGCTCAGCTGCTAATCGGCAGACTGGCAGGTTGAATGCACCCGGGGAGGAAGGGGTAGCAGTCTCCTTCCATAAAGATGTATAGTCTTGAAACACATCTCCTGGGGGTGTGCACAGCCTTGCTATCGTGCACAGTGCATTGGAAAGTAGATTATTGCAGATGCAGGTAGGTTAAAAATTAACACCTTATAAGCACAAGTGTGTACATATGTGAATACTTTAATACACAAAAAGAGAGATATTGGCCTAGGCACATATATTTATATGTCAAGATACTGTGGTAGTGGACAGACTTTGGGCCTCTGCTCATACCCTCCCTCAATGCAAGAACACTTTGTTCTAACAAATCAGCATTCTAAGATGCTCACCTCCCGACACAATCGCTGGACAAAACGGGTGCATAAGCAAATGTGGTGAAGAATTCGGATGGTGCCCAGCTATTAAAAGATATAGCATCTGGGGTCTTAAAGGCTTGAAGTCAAACAAGCGGCCATTCAGCAGAGAAACAACAAGCCCACATGTAAGAAGCACACTGTTGGTACCATCACGAGGGTTCTTCAGGACCAGGTAATAGGTATCAGAAGACACATAACAAACAAACAAACAAAAACATATTGTTGAGAAGGCGAGGGGGGTGGAGCAGAACCCAAAGCCCATCTGGAACAATCCCCCCACACAGGGGCCACAGGGAAGGGATGAGTCAACTACCGTTCAGTAAAGCACCGATGAAACACACAATATTCCTCTGGTTCCTTGAGGCTTCCTCACCCTCCAATATCATGACCCCAGTCCTGCTTCTCAATTCAGACTAAACTGGAACATGTACACCGGTGTGGAAAAGAGATGGGGGTCTGTGACACATGGAATCCAGGAACAGGCGTGGGAATAGCGATACCAGAAGGGTAGGGATAAAGGGAGGGAGAGGAAGGGAGAAAGGGGAAACTGATCCCAATGATCACCACATAACCATACACCCCTCCAGGGGAAAGAACAGCAGAAAACACGAGGGAAGGGAGGCAGCAGTTGGTGTGAGATATGAAAATAATAATAACTTACAATTTACCAAGGGGATATGAGGGGGGAAGGGGGAAAATGAGGAACTGATACCCAGGGCTGGATAGAAAGTAAGTATCTAAAAATGAATGAAGGCAACGCAATCAACATATGGATTGTAACAAGAGTTGTACAAGTCCCCGATAAAATGATTGAAAATAATAATAATAAAATAAAATGGGGGGAAAATGAACACCTTATCATTTGATCTCCTTGTTGAGCCATTTTAAATACATGCTAGTTTTTACTATCTTCTGCTTTCTTTTTGGTTAAGGTCTTTCTCTGTGTTAATGGTTATTGTTGTTTAGTTTTATTGTGGTTGTTTTGGTGTTTTTCTGTATGTGAAGTCAGGGTAAGCCAAGCCATAGAGACCGTCACTGGATCAATGGTTCCTTGGGGACATGGCAGCGGAGGCCGGGGGACATGGAGAGAATAACAACAAGCACAAGAATGAGAAAGTAGTGTTCCAAACCCGATTGTGGTGATGATTGTACAGCTCTTCTTGGGGTGATTGAACTAGTCAATTGTATGATGTGTGAATTACATGCCAATAAAGCTGTTCTTAAAAAGAAAGAAAGAAATTCCTCGGGTAGTTCTACTTTGTCCTCTAAGGCAGCTAGCTATGAATTGATTCAACTCCAGGACAAAGTGTTTGGTTTTGGGGTTTTATTTTGAAACAGTTTTATTGGCATTTCATCCACATATCACACAATTTAATACCTCAATCATATCAAAAAGAGTTGTACATTTTCTTTCTTTTATGGTTCAATCGCTTTTCAAATGAGTTGTGTAATCACCATCAGTTCTAGTGCTCGCTGCCCCCACCCTCATACATTGTTTGGTCCCCCAGCCCCCAAGTGTTTGGGTGTTTCGATAGCTGAGGTTCGCCTTCGCTTTCATGATGAATGTGCACAACAAGCACAGTGGTGTCAGCAAAGCCTGTGGCTTTGTCAATAGAAACCACAGATGTGCTCAGTCAGCGTCATATTGTCGCCATGTTTCAATCACCGCGTATGTTTATCATTACTTTGAAATTCTTGTCACTGGATCTTAGACCCACTACGAGTCAAGCGCACGTATGACTGTTTTCTTAACAGAACGGAATTCCCTGCTGATCCTCCCAACTTTTCCAGCTGGTGCCTGGGCCACTCTGAGAGGACGATCCTTCCTGGCTCTGAGAACCACGAAGAAAAACCCTTGGAGGCATGATTGAAGTATGTTAGTCACAAGTAGATAGAAAATGTTTGGGAAATGATGATGGCAACATACGGACAAATGTGCTTGACACAATGGGTGCATGGATTGCTAGAAGAACTGTAAAAGCCCCCAATAAAATGATTTATTTAAAAAGAAGAAAGAAGAAGAAGTGTATGTTTGCCAGGACTCCTGTCTAGAACTATCTTCTCTGCTTTGCAACACGGTACTTGAAATTCCATTACCTGTAGCTCATTGTCCTTGGACCTTCTGGGGTTTGTTTCTGGAGCACCCTGTTGAAAGGCAGGTACCCTGGCTGGTACTAGAGGAAAGTGGTTCCCAGTGTCTCTGACATCACAGTTCGCCATTGGGATTGGATCTGCCTGCCGTCACAGGACAGCGCTCAGCCACGGAGGTGGCTCCATTCTCACCCTGGCAGGGAGGGGAGGACTGACAAATCCACAGAAGCGCTCCTTCACTGGAGCCGTCATCCTGCGACAAGCCTCCCGAGCGAGCCCTGCGGACAGCTTCCCAGCACGTGCTTTATGGCGCTGACATGATGTCTTCCTACCTGGATGACCTGCACTCTGACAGCGACCCAGTGTGCCGTGCCCCTCGCCACAGCATCAGTGTGCCCACAGTCGTTTGTCCAGACCTCCGCCTCTTGGCCCTTGGTGACACAACTCCCACAGCCCCACTGGGGAGCTGAGAGAAATCTTATGTTTCATCTACAGGGTGAGCAAAGGTCACCCATCCTCTGTGGCCACAGAGCCTCTGCCCCTGGGAGACGATCGATGGCCATTCCATCATCCCAAACTCACTGCCACCGAGTCAATGCCCACTTACAGTGACTCCGTAGGGCAAGATAGCACTGCCTCTCTGACTTTCCAAGACTAACTCTTTACAGGAGTGGAAATCACTTTCTTTTTCCCACAGAGCGGCTGGTGATTTCCAACTGCTTACCTTGTGGTTAGTAGCCCAGCATAACCCTCCACTACCAGGGCTCCCTCCTTAAAGATGATAAGATTGGAAATCTTCTGGGGTAGCTCTACACTGTTCTGTGAGTGTCGGTGAGTCCGCAGTGACTCAGCAGTGTGTGCAAACTTAAAATCAGAGGTACTTGGCACGTGTGAATAGAGCAGTCTGTAAACAGAGTCTTAACTCCTTTTCAAAGGCTAGATGTGAGTCTAGAATCCCTGTTGAATTTTAAAAGTTTCCTTTTCTAATAGCACTTCTTCTCAGCTTGATGCTGACCTATTGATATGCTCTAACGGAGAGATTCCTTTTCTTGGAGGTCTGGCAGGTATAGGACATCACCATCTATTTCCAGAGGGTCTTTCCACTGGAAAGTAGATGCACGCTTCTACTCAAAGGGTCTTATCCATTGGTCATCATAATTGACCCCCAAAAAGAGATATAATGAGAAGGCAATTTGACTAACAGGTTGCCAGAAAAATTTGTTCTGCCACCGTCTGGAAGGAACCTTGATGGCAGAATGGGTTACAAGTTGGGCTGCTAACTGCAAGTTTAGCAGTTCAAAACCAGCTGCTTTGCAGGAGACAGTTGAGGCTTTCTCTCCAGGAAAGAGCTACAGTCTTGGCAATGCACAGAGGCTGTTCTACTCTGTCCTATAGGGTCACTCTGAGTCAGAATCCACTTGATGGCAGTGGGAGTGAGAGAGCCACCATCTAATGACTGTAATAAACCAAAGGACACTTGACCTTTAACCAACCATGTAGCTCCACTTAGAGGTTCTCCACCTATCCCTGCCAAATCCTGGCTTCTAGATATCCCGCCTTTGTCTCTTGATCATTTTTGAGCCAATTTGGTAACTTTTAGGTTCCGCCCTGACTAATACAAAAATGTATTTGTCCTCCGTGTCTGGCAGAGTGGCCATTTTTGCTCTGTGAATTTAGACATCTCCCCAATATGGACTTTCTCTGTCCTTCAACAACAGCCTCTGCTTTTACTTTAAGAGACTCTGGGATATTGCTTTATGACAACAGCACAGAATTAGGCTTGTTTTGGTTTTGGGGGGGCTGGAGGGAGGGAGGGCTGAGACTGCGGGCCTCCATTCATTACCGGCTATTGGCCCAAAGCTTCCCCTAGTGCTGGACCGGAGGGTTCTCCTCATAAGACAGCCCCAGCATGGCAACTGACTTCCTCAGAGAGGCAGCCAGAGACTCAAGCAAGACAGAGGTGATCTTTTAGTAACCTAGCCTCAGACATGACCTCCCAGCACTGTTGGCCTGATCTCTATGGAAGAAGAAGCCACTGGCTCTAGTTCATACTCACAGGGAGGCCATTGCCCATGAGTGTGAAGAGCAGGACGCAGGGATCACTGGGAGACATCCTGGACGTCCTGCCACAAGTCATGTTTTTTTTTAATTCTGTTCACAGATCACATTTCTAAATCCAGTATCTCCAAATCCCATGGCTATCATTGCACGACACTGATGGTTCTCAACCTGGAACCTATGGGCACTGAAGTATGGCTCTAGGGATCACCTCACGTTGTGGGTCAAACATTGCATAGGCATAAGTCTCAAGGTAGGGAATCTATATTTAATTAGATTCCCAAGTAAGCCTAGAACTCAAAAAGTTTAAGAGCCACCTTCTATCATGTTTGGAAAATACTTGTGTTCCTAAAAAACGATCAGGTTCTATCCATATCCCAAACTCGCTGCCGTAAAGTTGTTTCCAACTCACAGCAGGCCTGTCGGGCAGAGTAGAACTGCCCTTGTGGGTTCCCAAGTCTGCCAATCATTACAGGATTAGAAAGCCTCGTCTTTCCCTGAAGATTGGCTGGTGGTTTTGAACGGCTGATCTTACAATTAGCAGCCTCCTCTGCCAGGGCTCCTATCAGATTCTATCAGGGGACTAGAAAACTTACTAAGGAAATGCCAACCACCTGGCAAGTCAAAGATGGCAAGATTCATTGTCCACTTCACCCAACAGTCAGAGAAGCAGCAGGCTGCAGAGAATGCCCCAGGCCCCACTCTCCTGACAGGGTTGGAGGCGAGTTTTCTTTCCACCTCGCTCCTTTCTTCACTGTGGAATCTCAACAAGAGTGCGCGGCAGTGTGTGTTTGGATGGCCATCCCGTATAGACGAATCTTTGCTCACAAATCAACATGAGTGCTTCTTCAGCCCAGTGTTCTGACACATAAAAATCAATGCTTAGCTGCTTGCTGTCACCTTTCATATTTTTCCCTTCAGCGTACTTGGAAAGCCTGACTTTTCTACTTACAGCAAGCGCTCCCTGACCATAGGGCAAGAAGTGGCCAGCAACCACTTGGGAAATACATACTGTTTATTGATGCCCTCGGTGAAGCCACTGTAAAGGCAGGCATTAGGCCAGGCCAAGTACATGGTCAAAATGCCCAATGTGTCTTCAGTGAAAGTAACCTGGCTGTGACTCCCCGCTCCTCGCCCAAGCAGCCTCGGTGGGCCACCTCACCTCTCGGGGCTTCAGTCTCTCCATCTGTAAAACGGAATAAGACTAGGACCCACCCCCAGGGTTGTAGGAAATATTAAAGACTGTGCCTAAGGCTCTCACCCAGCATCAGGCCCAGAGTAAGCCTGGGAAAACAGGATGGTAGGTCCTATCCATCTCGGAATTTCTCCAGGCAAAGGAACCCAAGCAAGTTCACAGAGGATTTGAGAACCCAGAGGGTGTGTGTTTGTTTTCCTTCTCACTCCAGTCTGAGCTTTTCATCACTCGGGTATACAAGAGGATCAGCGACAAGCCTTGGAGTCCGCGGACCTGGTTTGAGTCTCTTCTTTAATCATAGGACAATGGGACTGCAGCAACTCACCTCTAGTCTTGCCTGAAGACCTCAAGGTGGAGGTCAGGTTGCTCAGAGATGCTCAGGACCACACTTTGCCTGCCCCGCTCCCCACCCACTGTGGCAGATAATGCTAGTCAGTCCTGGTCCTGGAAAGGAGCGTGGATGGCTGGCCTGCAATCTGTTCATTCCCCCTACGAGGCAATGTTCTGAGGAAGGAGAAGACGCCCAATCCGATCCCTCATAAGACTTTCTGGCAGGCACACTGATTGTAGTTATGGAAGAGAATCTTTAACCAAGTAGGCTTTCAGAATGTTGGCGTTATGGTAAAGAAACCTAGAATACATCAATTTATGGTGTAGGATTCCATGGGAGAGGTCCTGTAATTTTTGTAATCACTGGAGCATCATTTTACAATTAAAATCCCTCTTTTTATGCTGGTGATTGTTCCCATAGGCACTGCTTGGACATCCCATGTGTCAAATATGGTGGAGGGAGTGTTCTAATGTGACAGGAGCATCCTGGGAAGCTTCATGAGTAGTCTCTGACTGCACTCTGATTCTATGCCTCTTAATTACTTCTCTCTCTCTCTCTCTCTCTCTCTCCTCTCTCTCTCTCTCAAATTATTAGGAAAGTTTGACACTGGTAAGATTTCTGATTTCTACAAGCCTTGTTTGGCAATCCATCCCTTTGTGTTATCTTGGCACATGTGGCCAAAGCAAGTTTGAGCCCCTGTGAGAATAAAAATGGTAACCTTCTGGGGATCAGGCCCCATGTCTTATTTCTGGAACCATAGTTCCACACAGTGAACCTGACCTGTAATAGTTGCTTCGTAAGCATGCATTGCCTTCACTTGCCTTTCAGTTCGCTGTGCAGTGGTGGCTGTGTGTTGCTGGGATGCTGACAGCTATGCCACTGGTCTTTCAAATGCCAGCAGAGTCACCCAAAGTGAACAGGTTTCAGCAGAGCGTCCAGACGAAGAACAGCCCATGAAGGACTAGGCTGTCCACATCAGAAGGATTACCCACTGAAAACCGTATGGATAGCAGCGAACCATTGTCAGTTACTGAAAACCTCACGAGTAGGAGGGGACCCTTATCAGACAGAGTGCCGAGAGAGAAGCCCCTATGGTCAGAAGGCACTCAAAATACAACCGAGGAAGAGCTGCTTCTCAGATAAAGTTGACGTAATGGCGTGGATGGAGTAAAGCCTGCAGCAGGAAAGCCGATGGGAACCTTTATTTGTTGAGAGGCCATGACTCAAAATGAGAAGAAACAGTTGCCAACATCAATCAATCATTAGAACTTGGAATATATGACATATAAATCTAGGAACTTGGAAATGCTTTATTTAAAAAATGGAACCCATAAAGATAGATATTCTAGGTGTTAGTGAGCTGAGAGGAATTGGTATTGGCCATTTTGAGTCAGAAATCATGTGGTTTACTATCCCAGGAATGACACAATCAAGAGGAACGGTACTGCATTCATCATCAAAAAGGACAGTCGGAGAGGTAGCTTGAAGTGCAGTACTGTCTGTGATAAGATGAAGCCTATTCCCGGGTAGGGAAATTCAATCACTGACCATTGGATGCAAAAGCTGGGAACAAAGAGAAAGGAACAGTAGTTGGAAATATGGTCTTGGCGAGAGCAATGAAGCTGGAGGTCGCATGACTGAGTTTGCAGGTTCGTCACAAAACCTTTCTCCAACAACACAAAAGTTGACCATACTTGTGGACTTCTGGATGGAATACAAAGAAATCAAATTGATACATCTATGGGAAGAGACCAGGGAGAAGCGCAATATCAGCAGCTAAGCTCAATAAATCAGACTATGGAACAGATCATCAATTGCTCATCTGTAAGTTCAGGGTGAAGTGGAAGAAAATGAAAATAAGTCCACAGGAGCCAAAATATGACCTTGATTATATCCCACCTGCATTTCGAGAACATGTCAAGAACAGATTTGATAAATTAAGCACTAATGACAGAAGACCCGATGAACTGTGGGAGAACATCACACATGAAGAAAGCAAAAGATCATTAAAAAGACAGAGAAAATTTAAGTAGATGTCAGAAGAGACTCTGAAATTTTCTCTTAATCTTAGAGTAGCTAAAGCACACAGAAAAAACGATGAACTAAAAATGTTTAACAAATAATTTCAAAGGCAAGTTCCAGAAAACAAAATAAAATATTATCATTAAATATGCAAAATATAATTAACATTTTGGTTTATAGAGTTAGAAATAAAACAATGAACACAATCAGCATATCTTAAATGGAAAGAATTCAAGAAAAGAAATCAAGCCTTGAGTTTCGTTATTGAAAGATTCTGCAGGCAAAATACTGAAAATACAATTTTCATTGTATTCTAAAGAAAATAGAATACAAAAAAAATCTCTGTACCAAAAAAATTAAAATGAAATAGTTGACATTCAATCATTTCAAGAGGTAGCATATGAGCAAGCAGTACCAACAGTCCTGAAGGAAGACAGTCAAGCCGCACTGAAAGCATTAGTCAAAAGCACGATATAGGAATTGATGGAATACCAACTGAATGTTTCAACAAGCACTGGACGCACTAACTTACCTATGTCAGGATGTTTGGAAAAAAGCTATCTGTCCCACTGACTGCATTTGTATCCATGGCAAAGAAAGGTAATTCTGTACGCAACAGAATGCTCAAATGATAAAACAATATCATGGGGACCACATGGTAGTGAAACTTTGCAGAAGATCATCCAACAATAGCTGCAGCAGTGCAGTAACAATGAGCTTCCATGGGTTCAAGCTGGATTCAGTAGAGGACATGTAAAAAGAGATATTGCATGTGAGATGGATCTTGGCTGAAATCAGAGAAAACCAGAAAGATGTTCATTTATGTTTCATTGACTCTGCAAAGGCATGCTACTGTTTGGACCATAATAAACTTTAGATAATCTTGAGAGAATTGGAATTTCAGAACACTTCATTGTCCTCGTGAAGAATCTATACATGTTCTGTTTGTGGGAACAGAACAAGGGTATACTGCATGGTTTAAAATCAGGAAAGGTGTGTGTCAGGGTTGTATCCTCTCCCCATATTTAAGCAATCTGTATGCTAATCAAATAATTAGAGAAACGAATATGAAAAACAATGCTAAATCAGGATTGGAACAATGTTTAGTAAGAACATCAGAATTGATCTAACAGAATACAGACATTATTGAACATCATTACTAGCACATATTAATAAAGCAATTTTTTAATTTAAATCATTTTATTTGGGCTCTTATAACATTCCATATATCAATTGTATCAAGTATATTGTACGTATATTGCCATCATTTCCAAAACATTTTCTACTTGAGCCCTTGGTATAAGCTCCTCTGTTTTCCCCTCCCTCCCACAACCTCCCCCTCATGAATCCTTGATGAACTATATATTATTATTATTTCATATCTTACACTGTCTGTCGTCTCTCTTCACCCGCATTTCTGTTATTCGTCCCCTTTGGGGAGTGGCGGGCTATATATCCAACCATGTGATGAGTTCTCCCTTTCTCCCCCTTCCCCCTCCCCAACCATTCCCCTCCGCCCATGATATTGCTACTCTCACTACTGTTCCTGAGGGGTTTATCTGTCCTGAATTCCATGTGTTGAGAGCTCCTATCTGTACCAATGTGTTCTCCAGTCTAGCCAGATTTGTAAGGTAGAACTGGGTAATGGTAGTGTGGAGGTGGGCAGGGGGAGGGAAGCATTCAGGAACTAGAGGAATTACGTGTGATTCATCAATCCTATACTGCACCTTGGTTGAATCATCCCTTCTTTATAATCCTTCTGTGGAGGGATGTCCAATTGTCTACAGATGGGCTTTGGGTCTCCACTCCAAACCCCTTCATTTGCATCAATATAGTTGTTTGTTTTGGATCTTTTGATACCTGATCCTGTCAGCACCTCATGATCACACAGACTGGTGTGCTTTTTCCATGTGGGCTTATTTGCTTCCCTGATGGATGGCAGCTTGTTTAACTTCAAGCCTTTAAGACCCCAGATGCTATATCTTTTCATAGCCAGGCACCATCCACTCCCTTTACATTTGCTTATGCACCCATTGTGTCTTCATCAATCATGTCAGGAAAGTGAGTATCAAAGAGTGCCAGGTTATTAGAACAAAGTGTTCTTGTGTTGAGGGAGGCCTTGAGTAGAGGTCCAAAGTCCATCTGCTATCTTAATACTTAACATATAAATATATATACATTGGTCTTTATCGCTTTCATTATAAATTAGTATATATATATGCCTATAGCTGTACCTCTATAAATAGCTTTTGCCTGCTATTTCTTTGCTCTATTTCCTTTCACCTTCCTCCTGTCCCACTATCATGCTCACCCTCCATTTGGCCCTCAGTAATTCCTCTTGGATACAATGCACCTAATTAACACACACACACACACACACAGGCATTATACATCCTCCTCACCATCTGTTTTAGATCTCTTGTTGTTCCCTTATCCCTGAGTTTGTTGACTCCCCACTCCCCCTCCCTGCACCCTCATTTCCCATGCCCCACCAGAACTGCCAGTCCCATTGTTTTGCCCTCGAGATGGTTCGTCCTGCCTATCTTATATAGATAGACATAGGGCAAATAAAACAACCAAACCAAAAACAATAGATAGTTCCAGGTCTGTCTGCTGACCCTTATGTATGTTTTCTGATCAAGGCTGATGAGGAGACAAGCCCTGTCCCCAAGTCAGAAATCAATTTTCAGGATTCATTGGGGACTTGGTTACTTTACTCCCCTTGCTCCCCTGTTTCACTCCCTATGTGTTTCACCCCGCTGTGCATGGGGCAGACCGGGCACACTTTCCGCACAGTGCTTCCAGTGCTGTCCCCTGTAGCGCTATGGGTCAGTGAGGAAATGTTGTATCTCACGGTAGGGCCCGCCCTACAGTCCTCTTTGTGCACTGGCTGCTCTGAGTAGGGATGTTGTCCTGGGGGCTTGGTGGGCCATGATGAGATCCTCTCGCTCTCTCCCTCTTAGCTTGCTCCCATGTGGTCTGGACAGACCCACCTCTCTCCCCAGGCTATATCTTCAGTGCTCTCCTCTGTATTGCCTTCTTCTGGGGAGGGGGGGTCAACAAAAGTAAAATGTTTCTGCAGACAATTTAAAAACAGTTGCAGCAGCACACTAACAGAGAACTTCCAGAAATTCAAACCAGATTCAGAAGAGGACATGGAATGAGAGATATCATTGTTGAAGTCAGATGGCTATTGGCTGAAAGTAGAAACTACCAAAAAGATGTTTACCTCTATTTTTTTGCCTATGCAAAGGCATCGACTGTGTACATCAGACATTATGGCTAAAATGATGAAGAATGGGAATTGCAGAACATCTCATTATGCTCACACAGAGCCTGTATGCACACACACCAAGAGGCAGTTGTTTGAACAAAACAAAATAATTCTGCACGATTGAAAATTAGGAAAGGTGTGTGTCAAGATTGTATCTTTTCACTACACTTATTCCGTCTGTATGCTGAGCAAATGATCTGAGGAGCTGGACTCTATGAAGAGGAAGCCAGCCAGGATTGCAGGAAGACTCGTCAACAACCTTCTGTATGCAGATGACACACCTTGCGTGCTGGAAGTGAAGAGAACTTGAAGCCCCGATAAAGCTCAAAGACTTTGGCCTTCAGTAGGGATTACATCTCAACACAAAAGAGCAACAACAACAAAATGAGGACCTAATGCCGGGGGCTTAATTGGAGAGGAAATGTTTTGAGAATGATGAGGGCAATGAAGGTACAAATGTGCTTTACACAACTGATGTATGTATGGATTGTGATAGGAGTTGTATGAGCCCCTAATAAAATGATTTAAAAAAAAGAGCAACACCCCTCACAACTGCATCAATAGGCACCATTATGGTAAAGGGAGAAAATATTGAAGTTGTTCAGGGCTGCATTTTATTTGGATCCACAATCAAAGCCATGGAAACAGTAGTCAAGAGATCAATTATGCATTACACTGGGCAAAAATCTGCTGCAAGAGACCTCTGTAAAGTGTTCAAAGGCAATGATTTCACGTTGAGGACTAACATGTGCCTAATCCACGTCATAGCATTCTCTTGACCTGACATGCATGCAAAAGCTGGACGATGGATAAAGAGGACCCAAGAAGAACTAATGCCATTTCCTAACAACTAGATTCTAATGTTTTTCACTTTATTTTACCTTTAATGTATGTGTATTTGCTAATATGATAAAAATAAAATAAAAGGTGAAAAATAGAACTTTGAATTATGGGGTTGGTGAAGAATACTGAAAGAAGCATGGACTACCAATTGAACAAACAAATCAGCTTGAGAGATGTACAGCAGAAGTGAAGATTGTGAGATTTGTTTCATGTATGTACATTGGGCATGTGATCAGGAAGAACCAGTCAAAAGGATCATCAAATGCAGTGGTGCTAAAATGGACTTAAGCATTGCTGGAGGATGGTACAGGACTGGGCAGTGTTTCATTCTGTTGTACATAGTATGGTTATGAGTCATAATGACTAGACTAAACCCACCACTGGCAACAATTGTCAAAAGGTCCCTGTGACACAACCAGATTGTGCTCCAGAATGAACCTAAAGGTTGGCAGTTCAAACCTTCACAGCCTCACATGGAAGTCTTGGTGATCTGTTTTTCATAAAGGTTATAGCCACAGCATTCCATGACGCTCACCTTCCCAACACAATCGATGAAGACAAAGCAGGTGCATAAGCAAATGTGGTGAAGAAAGCTGATGGTGTCTGGTTATCAAAAGATATAGCATCTGTGTTCTTAAAGGCTTGAAGATAAGCAAGCAGCCATCTAGCTGAGAAGCAACAAAGCCCACATGGAAGAAACACACCAGCCTGTGTGATCATGAGGTGTCAATGGGATCAGATATCAGGCATCAAAGAGCAAAAAGTCATATCATTGTGAATTAGGGGGAGTGCAGAGTGGAAACCCAAAGCCCATCTGTAGACAACTGGACATCCCCTTTCAGACGGGTTGCGGGGAGAAGATGAGCCAGTCAGGGTGCAGTATAGCAACAATAAAACATACAACTTTCCTCTAGTTCTTTAATGCTTCCTCCCCCACTCTTTCCTGATCCCAATTCCACCATACAAAGCTGGCTAGACCAGAGGATGTACACTGGAACAGCTAAGAAATGGAAACACAAGGAATCCAGGACTGATAAACCCCTCAGGACCCATAATGAGAGTAGCAATACCAGCACGGTAAGGGGAAGGTGGGGTAGAAAGGGGGAATCGATCATAAGGATCTACATATAACCCCCACCCACAACAGAAAAGTGGGTGAAGGGTGACGTCGGACAGTGTAAGACATGAACAAAATAATAATAATTTATAAATTATCAAGGGTTCGTGAGGAAGGGGAGAGTGTGGAGGGAGGGGAAAATGAGCTGATACCAAGGGCTCAAGTAGAAAGAAAATGTTTTTAGAATGATGATGGTAACAAATGTGCTTGACACAATGGAAGGATGGATGGATGGATGGATGGATGGATTGTGATAAGAGTTGTATGAGCCCCCAATAAAATTATTTTAAAAGAAAAAAAATTATAGTCATGAAAACCCTACAGGGTAGTTGCACTCTGTAACAAATGGGGTTTCCATAAGGTGCAGCCGGCTGGATAGCACTGGTCTTTTGTGTGCTTGTTTGTTGGATGATTGTTATCCATGGCACTATAAATACACTAGACTCTGGCTGCTATAGCAGTAGCTACACCTCACCTCAGGAACCTGTTGGCACTGTGATGGTTCCCTGACGACACACCGCTTATCAAACAAGGACCTTGTGAGTCACTCCCCAAGTAGTGCAATTAAAAGAA
>NW_022103928.1:23029319-23039074 GCF_000313985.2 Echinops telfairi
TTGTCTTCAGCGGTTGTGTCGGGAAGGTGAGCATCATAGAATGCCAATTTAATAGAAGAAAGTATTCTTGTGTTGAGGGAGTACTTGAGTGGGGGCCCAATGTCCTTCTGCTACCTTTAGTTGAATTATTTTTGAATACGCAGCTAATGACATAGAATCCCAATCTATAGTCTTGAGATCTTATAATACAAACTTCTGTCACCTAGTCCCACTTAGGCCACCATGGTTCCTTAGACCAGCTTGCCTTCGACACTCACAAAGCCAAACACCTCCTTCAAGTCATGCCCTGTCTGTTTCGTGTGACTCCGCTTCACTCCCTTGCCTCTCATTCTCCCGCAGAAACTTCTGGAAGAGCCTGTCTGGCTGAACAGTGCCCTTCTTGGGTGGTGAGGTCGGCACATGGGCCAAGCCAGAAGACTCTTCTGTGGGCCAGGGTCAAGAGGAGGCTGTGAATACAGTTAATTTTAATGGTGTCACATGTGGAAGATTCTGGAAACCATTCTCTTGTTTCTGTAGTGGCTGGTCAGACTCCTAACCGAACAGTTTTTGTCTGGCCAGACACTGTGATCAGATCAGCTGGCTGCACAGGACACCAGAGACACACTGTTCTTTCGACACCTTGTGATATTCCCCAGAATTGGATCCCGGCCTTGGCTCAGTGGATCTCACGCAGTGGATCTCAATAGGGGAAGCATGTGGCAATGCCTAGAGACCCATTTGTGACCAACACAACTGGGAATGGGGACAGGGTTACTGGCATCTGGTGGTGGAGGTCAGGGCTGCTGCTGGACATCCTGTGATACACAGAATCCTCCAACTTCACCCGCCAACAAAAATTTACCTGGCCCAAACTGTCCAGAGGGCCAAGGTAGAGAAGGTCTCACTAATTAACACATAAACCGGTCTTCTGTTCAAGCCTCCCTTCGTAGAAATGATTTCTCTCGGTCTCTTTTCCCAGCTTCCCTTTATAAGCAGAGAGAATTATGACAGAAACAGAAAAGATAGCATTTTATTTTATTCTTCTCTGTATCTCTGTCCTCTAACACTCCAATGCTCACAGTCCGGGGCCTCTGTGCCCCCACATAAAATCCCTTTGAGATTTAAACGCATACTATATGGTGCCTTATAAAACACACAGAATACAGTCTGACAAGGTCCTCTCCCAATGCCCTGTTCCACACAAAATCTTCAGGCAGTATTTCAATGTCATAGCTCTTTTCCTATGAAGATAGGTGCGTGATGCCACCCAGGCCCTGAGCTGAAGCACACCCTGGGCCTTTCCTTTTCTGTTTTTGCCAAAAATGAAGAGAAATGCTTCGTGATGGCTTTGTTTGTGTCAGAAAATGTGAGGCATTGCTGCATACTGTTAAGAACCACGAACTTTGGGTTTATTCTGGGGTTAATGGGTCCTATTGTTTTCCAATAAATGTTGAATTTCATTCTTTCAGACATTCTCTCTCTTTACCACATGCTTAGTGTTTTCTTCTTCTGCACAAAGATGTGCAGACTCAAAATAAATGGGCTGACAAAAGCGGCTGCTTCCGTTACCGTCGCTTTCTCTTCCAAATATTCTGTGTTAATTATTAGCTTGTGGTGGGGTTGGGGAGAGGAGGTTATTCTGTAGCTTCTTCAATAGGAGAAGTGCGGTAAGCTTTGAGGAAACTTATTTCTGTGGGACTTCTATGTTTTAAAAAGTAGCTACTTTCACAAAATTCTCAAGTCCAGCCTGGTGGATTGAAACCAGTTTGGTCACCAATATAAACCATCGTTAATCCACGGATTGCTTATGACAATGATGGCGGGGAGTACTTCTGCTGAGTGGTTGGAATTGCCTCAGAAGGACCACTAGCCCTGGCCAGATCCATCACATTGGCAGCAGCATTTGGGGAGCAGCTCAAAGTTTTCTAAATGGGATCGAAGAAACACAACCTTTGTCATGACTTCTCTCCACTCACCCACTTTTTCCTCCTGCCTCTTCTGTCTGAAGCATAATCCCTGGAGGCTTTGGTTGAGTAATCAAGGTCCGACAATAAATTGTTGGAAAGAAACAAAGAAAGGACAGCCACCACCTGTCAATCAGTGGAGGTGAGCATGTTGCTGTCATGCTGAATAGGTTTCAGTGGAGCTCCCAGACTAAGAAGGACTATGAATAAAAGCCCAGAGAGCTACTTCCTAAAATCAACCTGTGGTAGTTACATAATCTGTTGTCAATTTGAGACTTAAGAATGAAAGGGTAGAATTTAGCCTGTCAATCTGGTCGCAGCTTGATGACCTCATTTGGAGCCGCTTAGGAGATAAATAGCTCCCTGGAGGTGGGACATTCGCACAGTCCCTGTGAGACATTCCTGCAGAGAAGACACATGGAACTACGCTAGAGCCCTGGAGCTGAAGGAGCTGCATGGAGACCCACGCCAGCACTGAGATGCTTCCACTGCCACTGGATCTCATGACTTCCACCCACTAGCTTGTGATCTTCCTGCATTCAGTGTCATTGCATGTGTTGCATGAGTCTGAAGAGGAGTTTACAGATTGGTATTGGACACATGGACTAATGTGAGACTTATGGACTTGATCTGGACTGGGATGGGATGTTTTCTCAGTATTCAATTGCTCTTGTATATAAAGCTCTTTCTTATACACATACGAGTATCTCTGGATTTGTTTCTCTAGTCTACCCAGACTAACCCACAAGTAAAGAAAACACTGTGGATCACAACAATCCAATTAGATTGTGCATGGGGTTGCCATGAGTCAACAGCACCTAGCAACAGCAACAGAAAGAAACAACCAGCATGCACTTGATGAATGCTTGTTGTTGTTGTTGTTGTTGTTGTTGTTAGGTGCCATTCCATCAGTTCCGACTCTAGTGATACTACCTTGTCCTAAACCCTCCTCACAGTTGTTCCTCTGCCTGAGCTCATTGCTGCAACCACTGGGTCAGTCCATCTAGTTGAGGACTCTCCTCTGTTTCGCTGTCCTCTACTTTTCTAAATATGAGGTCCTTCTCCAGGAACTGGTCTCTCCTGATAATATGTCCAAAATATGCGAGATTAAGTCTTTTTTTTTTTTTTATTTGAGAGTATGTCTTATCATCCTTTTCATCCTCCGAGGAGCATTCTGGCTGTACTTCTTCCAAGACAGATTTGTTGGTTCTTTTGTCAGGCCATGGTATTTTCAGCATTCTTTGCCAACATCACAGTCCAAGTGCATTGATTTTTCCCCTAGGTCTTCCTTATTCAATGTCCAACTTTCCCATGCATATGAGGCAATTGGAAATATCATGGCTTGGTCAGACCCACCTTAGTCCTCAACATAACTGCTTTCCTTTTTGATACTTTAAAGAGGTTTGTGCATCGATATCTTGCTTTGTTTGATTTCTTGACTGCTGCTTCCATGGACATTGATTGTGGAGTGAAGTAAGACAAATCTTTGACAACTTTAACAAAACCCTTGACAACTTTAATCTTTTTCTCCATTTATCCTTATATTATCTTGTCCAGTTGTGAAAATTTTGTTAGTCAATTCTGACTCATAGTGACCCTATAGGACAGGATAGAACTGTCCCTGTGGGTTTCCAAGAGTTACACTCTTTACAGGAGTAGAAAGCATCACCTTTCTCCCACAGAGTGTCCGGTAGCTTCAAACTACTGACCTAGAGCTAGCAAACCAACACTACACTACCAGGGTTCATGGACTTGCTTTAATTTTCTTCAGCTTTGACTTGAATTTTCATATTCGTGATGATGATCTATTCCACAGTTGGCCCTGGTTCTTTGTTCGGAAGGATGACAGTGAGCTTCTCTATTGTCTCTTCCCACAAATGTAGTCACTTTGCTTCCTGAGGGTCACTGAGTCAGAATCAACTCCACAGCAATAGAGTCGGGGCTTGTTTGTTGTATTCCATCCGTGTTGCTGAAAAGGACATTTATGTTGTCGAAAAGAATGCATTTCTGACGAGTTAGTCATCAGGCCTAGCAAAATTCTATACCACAGGCCATATTTACCAGCTACGAGCCTTTCTTGTTTCCAACTTTTGCATTCCATTCAGAGTAATTATCAGCACATTCTTGATTGAATGTTTGATCAAGTTCAGACTGCAGAAGTCAAAATCTTGAATTTCTTTATATTTGGCATTGGTGCATAAATTTGAATCAAGTCATACTAAGTGGCCTGTCTTGTAGGTTTATGAAATATTACCCTATCACCAATAATATTGTTCTTCAGGATAGATCTTCAAATGTTCTTTTTGGATATGAATGGAAGACCATTCCTCTTTGATGTGTAATTCCATGTACCATAAACCATATGGTTGTCTGGTGTCAAATGGCCAATACCAGTGCATTTCAGCTCATTAATGCCCAGGATATCAATCGTCAAGTATATCATTACATTTTTGACAACTTCCAGTTTTCCTTGATTCATACTTTGTACATTCCAAGTTCCAATGACTAATGGATGTTTGTAGCTGTTTCTTCTCGTTTTGAGCTATGCCACAGCAGCAAATGCAAGCTTTGCACCATGGAAGTCGTGAAAGTCAACACTGCTTTGAGAAGACAGCTTTTCCTCAGTCATATTTTGAGTGCCTTCTGCCGTGATGGGCTCATTAGACAATGTTCAGCTGCTATTTATAAGGTTTTCATTGGCCACTGTCTTTTTGAAGAGGGGGTCCTCATTAAATTTTTTAACTTTTTATTGTGAATTGGGTGGGGGGAGTTAACAGACCAGATAATCAGTTTTACATTTTAAAATGCATACATCTTGCTTAATCTCATTCATTTTAATCCCCTCAATGTAACATCACTTATACCACTTCCTCCTGGTGTTTCCATCCCTCCTTCTTTCCTAACCCTTCCAAAGGTTTTCCTTGGGTGGATGCTGCCCTCTTGATCTCAAATGGCTGATATGCTGAAGTGTGTATAGATTATTAATGCAATGCTTGGTTTAATTCTTTTAGGAAGCTTTTTCCCCCTAATCTGGTATTTCCTTTCCTCTTTATATTAACCCAAGAAATTAAGATATGTGGAGAAGCCCTGGTGGTACAGCAGTAGTTTGGCTGCTAATCAAAAAGCCAAAGGCTCGAACCCACTAGCAGTGGTGATGATGTTGATTGTGATACTGTTAATAGTGCTGATGATGGTATTAGCGATGGCCAAGTTGATGAAACTGATAATGGTGGTAAGGGTGATAGTGATGTCAGTACCAATCTTTTTTTTTTTTAATGCTTCCTCTGTTCCAAATCTGTCTCTTACCTAAACCCACTGCTGCTTAGTCTATTCTGACTCAGTGACTGTGTAGGATAGAGCTCACGGGATTTCCAAGGACGTAATCATTACTGAAATAAAACTGTCGCATCTTTTTGCCCTGTGGGTTTGAACTGCTATTGGGTTTGAATCTTTTTTTCTTTAAAGGATGAAGTCAATCATTGTTTAATAATTGTTTAATAATCTACTTATTAAACATTTACGATCGCTCTCAGATAGGATCCCTGGTGGCTAGTGGGTTACATGTTGGGGTGCTCACTTTGAGGTCAGCAGTGTGAACCCACCAGCTGCTCCATGGGAGAGAAATGAGGCTTTATGATCCCATAAAGATTTATAGACCCAGAAACCCAAAGAGGCAATTCTACTCAGTCCAGTGGGGTCACTGTAAGTCAGAATTGACGCAATTGTGGTGTGTTTGGTTTTGATTTTTTTAATAGCCTTATACTGTGATAAGTGCTGGAAGCAAATATTTTCTCACACTAGTCCTGCAATAAAGAATAGGGCTCTGTTTTTTTATGTTTGACCAGTGGCTGCTGTCACTCCCTGTCATTCCATTTCCCTTTGCCCCACATCTAAGAAAGCTGATAAGAATTTCCACACACTCCCTTCCTTGGCACCAGCAGGGAAATTCAAAACCTGCAAACCATCTGCCTGTACTTGGAAGCACTCATCAGGACCTATCCCTGGAACCAAAATAAAAACCAAAGCCACGACCTTCACTCGAGCCATTTTCAGACCAGCTAGGGTGCCAGTCCTGTCCTCCTCAGAAAGTCTGAGGGTGTGAGCAACAAATCTTGTACCCTCGTGTGCATCTTCAGCAGCATCAGGCTCCATAGCTCACCCGATCTGAGGCTGATCCTACCTTCTGTGCAAGGCAACCACAAAGTAAATGCTGTGTGATCGGAGCTCTGGCTACCTCCGTTTTATTGATGGAAAAATGGAAGACCAGGAAGGCAAAGTAACTTGTTCTCCATCACTCAGCAAGTAAATGGCAAGGATAGGGTTACTTCAGGATCTGAGCTCTGAGCAAGCGGGTTATAGGAACTTTCAGGTGGCTTTTACATTTCTGAGGATGTTTTAAACAGCAGCTGGGATTCTAGTGGAAGGTTGAAAAACTGAAAGTATGTATTTACTTAATGATTCTTTCATTCCTTCCACAAATGATAAGTTGAGCTCCTGCTACATACCATGCTAGGATGTGAGGACAGACATTTAAGCCATCAGAGGCCACTGGAGTCAGCTAGAAGGAATTGTTGTTCTCAAAGAGGTTATAGACTCATGGGGCAAAGTAGACGTCCACAAAGCCGACCCCTTGAGAAAACTTCCCAGAAAGAAGATGGCCAAAATGGGTAGGTTGACTGAGAACAAAAGATGGATCATCAACTAGATAACCAGAACCCCAGCGAGCATGAAGCTGCTTGCTACAGCAGAAGACAAAATCTACACCGAATTATTATCCCCTAAAAATCACTGACAAGAAAGTTACAATAAAACTCAGTACCAGAGCTTGCATTAGAAGACTGTCTCACAACTCTAATTAATGAAAGGGATTCATTTATAAATCAGATATTCGTATTAAAAATTCAGATGGCGGCAATCAATATTTTTCTGATCATACTAAATTCATCTCATTTTCTGTAATAAATGGCATTAGAAGATGATTATTGGTAAATTGGCCAAAGATCTGATTGAAGCACTTCTTATGAATGTCTGCCAATTTGAGGGGCTTGTTTATGGAAAACCCATGGTTGGGATGGATGCTGAGGACAATGAAATAGTTGACCCATGAAGTCATTGAGTAATGGAAAGGTCTGGTTTGAATGGCATGGTGACAAGCCAGAGACGTTTAAACCCGCTGCCATCAAGTTCATTCAGAGTCACAGCCACTCTATAGAACCATGCAGAACTGTCCTATAAGGTTTCTGAAGCTGTAATGTTTAGGGGTGTGGGCTGCCATTTCTTTCTCTGTCAGAGAACCAAGGGGCTTTGAACCACCAACCTTTCAGTTGACAGCTGAGTGCTTGAACTACCGCACCAACTGGGCTCCTTTTGGAGACATTCAGGGGATTAGTAATATTTGCAATTCTGTTTTCAATAGATATTTCAGGTCTTGCTTTTTCTCACTCCTGAAAGCTAGGGCCACTGTTGACCTTGGCCAAGCCAAATGTCTATGATTTCCCAGGACATTGACTCTGTAGGATATGAAGCAGGGACGGGAGAAGCAGTTGACGGCTGTAATTATCACAGTGGCTGCAGGGGCACAAAGACCTCCAGAAAGCCCTTGGTCCTCACCCATTTCCTTAGCTTGGTTTTCAAGCCATCTATCAATTCTGAAAGCGCAATGTCCTTCCAGTAAACCCCCTTATGCTTAAGATGGCCAGAGCTCGTTTCTTGCTAGCCACCAGGAATTTTGCCTGAGACATAAATAACCTAAGGGAAGAAGTAAATTGTGCATTAATCAAGTTTCCTGTTCAGCTGGGCTTTGAGTAAGGTAAGAGGCGCTTGCTTTTAGAAATACGAATAAAGGCTGCAGAAAGCTATTTAGTGCTGATAAATGTAGGGAGGGTGGTTTGGAGGGCACCTGTCTCTGACTGAAATGAGAACAGAAAGAATGATGGCCAGTGAGGGGCAGGACGAGAGGGAGTCGATCCCTTCAACCAGAGCACGCGAAATGAAGGCATTATCCTACAAACAAGCAAGCAAACAGCAGAAGTACTCTTGAGGAGGCTGCAATTACCCTAGGCCCCTACTTGGAAGAAGGATTCGCATGAGTAACAACATGAGGGTCTGGTGATGACTCAAGGCAGTTGTTTCTCCTGGTCTTAGCTGTATGCTCCCTGACTGTGGTTCTGAAATATATTTCTCTGTGAGGGCTCCCAAAGTGATGGCACACAGTAGGTGCTCAAGAAATGTTTGTTGAAAGAATGAGCAAATGTGTGACCTCAATATTCTGCACCTTCTTATGGAAAGGACAAGGGATACAGGCTCTAGAACATGGTCATTCTCTTAGCCATTTAAAAGCATCTACCAACCAAGTAAGGTTGTTGGTGGAGTCATTTCATTCCTTCATAGGTTAGTTATGGTAACCAGTCTCCAAGATGACCCCAGTGATTCTCTCATCCTGGAGCCCATGCCGCTGTGTAGTCTCCTACCACAAGGAACAAGGTGAATAAAATGCTACCAAGTAACCAGTAGGATATTGCAGAAATAATAAACGGTGGCTCGTAAAGTTACATCATAAAAGACGCTTGCCCTCTCTTGGAGGACGCACTCAGAAAGAAAACAGCTGCCATGCTGTGAAGACATTCAAGAACACTTATGAGAAATCCATCCACATAACCAGGAACTAGGCTTCTTACCAACAACTACTTCCAGTCATGTGACTGGAACCACATGGAGCCACAACAGGATCAGCTCTTTCAGCCCCAAACAATCCTTCAAACACAGTAATCTCAGGAGAGTCCCAGGGCCACGCAGCTGAGTTGCTCCTGAACTCCTCATCCAGAGACCATGGGGGATGATATGGGTTATGGTGGTTTTAAGCCAATAACATCTATCATGCAATGGTAGATGTTGAAAGGAGTTCTGGTAGGGAAGTGATTGACTGCTCAGTGCTAACTGAAGGGATTTCAAGCTTCTCTGCAGGCAGATCTGGTGATCTGCATCTTTAAAGATGACAGCCTCATGGGTAGTGGGGGCACAGGGCACTAACCCACCCAAGGGGAGGCAGTGGTTTATATTGCCACAGGGACAGAGGGACCAGACTTCAACCCGAAGCTCCAAGACATGAATGCAACATACCAGCATGAAGCAGGAAACCAATAGAGAGGTCTGTGGGGCCTGTCCCCATCCCAACCACGAGACAGCAGCCCCTCCCCACATAAGAATTCACTTCAGAGGACAGCAGTGAAGCTACAGCTCAGGGAGAGGGACATGTCTGATGAGAGCACACAGGAGCAAATGAAGGGGGAGGAAGTGAGAATGGAGCACATCCTGGCCCACCAAGCCGTGAGGACAATATTCCTGCTCAGAGCAGCCAACACACAGAGAGAACCATAGGGCCGGCCCCACTATGAGACACAATGTCCCTCACTGACCCATTAGCACTATGGGGGACAACACTGGAGACAGTGTGAGAATTGTACCCTATCTGACCCTACCACACGGAGGCGTAACACTAAGGGTGTGCAACAGAACAGCAAGGGGAGCAGAGCAAGAAAGTCCCCAAGGAATACCAAAAATAGACTTTGGGGCCAGGGCATGGCACCCATCAGAGTCAACCAGAAAACACTCCTAAAGGTCAACAAACAGACTTTGAACGATTTACAGGCTTTTCTTTTTTTTTGTCATTGATTCTTTATTGTTGTTTTGTTTTGCTCTGTTTTGTTTTTGTGCATATTATTATCTCTGCAGGTGTATCTAGATGAGATAGACTGGATGAACAATCTGGAGGAGGAAACAATGGACGGACGGTTCCAGGGGGAACATGGGAGA
>NW_022103928.1:23040380-23045359 GCF_000313985.2 Echinops telfairi
CATCTCACAAAACACACACAATGATGCCGACTGCAGGAGGAAAGCTGAGTCAGTGAATGTGTAAGGATCTCAGCGCTGGCAGGGTCTCCACACAGCTGCTCCAGCACTCAGGGCTGCATCAGGGTAAGTCGATGTGGCTTCTCCTCAGCCTTGCCAGCTAAAGCAGGGTACTGGCTAAGGCAGCTGCACCCTAGTCTGACCATCACAAAGCAAGAGACCCGAGAACTAGAAAGGTGAGGCTCACAGAGCCATTTATCTCTCCGCCTTTCAATTAACCCCACATGGATTTATCGGCCATGTTGGCACAATAAACTTTATCTCAAAAATGATGATGGCAACAAATGTACAAACGTGCTTGACACAATGGATATATTTATGGATTGTGATAAGAATTGTATGAGCCCTGAATAAAATGATTTTAAAAGGGAAAAAAAGAAAAGAAAGATAAAAGAATTGTATGAGCCCCCAGTAAAATGATTTTTTTTTAATTACAGCCTCAGAAATCCTATGACACAGTTCTATTCTATCACGTGGGTTACTGTTGTGGATTGAACTGTGCTCCCCAAAACATGTGTCCACTTGGTTAGGCCATGATTCTCAGTATTAGGTAGTCCTCTTCCATTTGTGATCTGATGAAGTTATCTTGATCTCTATGATTAATTAGGCAAGCCTAGAGGCATGTATGTTAATGAGGCAGGGTTCAACTTGCAGGATTATATTGTAATTTGAGTCAATCTCTTCTGAGGTATAAAAGAGATTAAACAAGCAAGAAGAGATCAACGGAACTTCCTGCCTCCAAGAGAGGAAATCTGGGCGTGAAGCCTGTCCTTTGGACCCCAGGTCCCTGCTCAGAACACATCCTAGACCCAGGAGATGGATGCCAAGAGATCACCAAGCGACACCATGCCCAGAGATGGTCAAAGGAGACAAGGCTCGTCTTCCAGAGCCTACAGAGAGAGACAAAACCCTCCCCTAGGCATGAGACCCTGAATTTGAACTTCTAGCCTTCTAAACTGTGAGAGAATAAATCCTATTTGTTATGCTTCTGTTTCAGCAGCACTAGATAACTAAGACAGTAGTTATTAGTCAGAATCTACTCAACAGCACACAATGGAAATAGATAACTGATGCACTACAAATATGGTATAAACCCCACAACTAATGCACTACAAATATGGTATAAATCCCACACATAACACAATTTTTTTTAAAAGGGTCACTGAGTTGACTCAGACTTGTAGCAAACAGAGTAGAACGCCTCAAAGGGTTTCCAACGCTGAAATGTTTACAAAAGAAAATGTTTTCCAGCAGAAAGCAGCTGGGCGGATTGAACTGCTCACCTTTCCATTAATAGCCAAGCACTTAATCACTGTGCCATATTACACAGCTAGGGTATAATCCATGAAAATGTCCACTGAAAAGTAAGGATTGGGGGTGATTTTTCCAGTCTTCTCATACGGCTTCTTCGGTCTTCTGAAATGATCTTCTCCATCCCAAGTCTCACTCCTGATTAGTGGGGGTCTGTAGAAAAGCAGGGCTCCCCACATGACCAGCCTTGAAGTCACCAGAGGCTATGCCTGCTGGAGGTGTCTCCTCATGGCCCTCCCTCCATCGCCCCAGTGGCCACTCTCCTTCCCTTCAGCATCCCCGGTGGACTGTCAGCTCTTCTCTGCTCTATCCATTTGCACTGTCCAATGAGGAGGGGGGCTTTCCAATGATAAGAAGGGGCATAAGGAGGACAAAGAACTCTCTCCAAGGTTCCGTGCAAAGGGCAGAATCCAGATAATAAAATAAGAAACAGAACTGCCATTCATTGACCCTTTCTTTCCAGCATGTCTCTTTTGGTTGCTAATCTACAGCAGTGTCTGTGAACTACATGAAGGAGGGTACCGTTCCTAAAACCAAACACCTGGATCCAAAGTGGAAAAGGTTCTCTGGCACTTGCTTTTCTCCTGTCTGGTGCATTCAGTTCAGTTTGTTCTTGAGTACAAGGATCTCTAGTCTTCTGAGAGGTAAAAAGAAGATTATGAGGTGGAGAGGCAGGAGGAAGATAGGGAAATAGTTTATTTCTTCGTTCTCTCTCAGAGATTCATACCTTTCATTCATCTTCTACACACACACACACACACACACACACACACACACACACACAGTCTTTCAGTAAGGAAACTTGATTGTCCCAGAATTTCCCAAATGGGCCTAAACACAGATGTATAGCCAAAATGTTCCTTAGAAACAAAGAGGGTAAAACTTCTCACATGCTTTGGGCGTGTGATCAGGAAAGTCTAGTTCCTGTGAAAGGGCACCTTGCTCGTTAAAATAGAGGGGCAATTAAAAAAAGGAAGACCCCCAATAACAGGAATTGATGCTTGTGACCACAACCCTGGGCTCAATCAAAGGAACCATTGGGAGGATGGTGCAAGACTGGGCAGTGCTTCGTTCTGTTGTCCGTCAGGGAAGTGACCCAACAGCATCGAACAACAACAGCGCCATGCCCTGTCTAATAGGTTTCATAGCAAGCCTTAAGGGCTTGACATCTATCCTAAAGGTCAGAGGTTCAACCATCCCAGTCACTCCTTGAGAGAAAACTGAGGCGGTTAGCTTTGGTAAAGGTTTACCACGTGGGAAATCTCACGGCGCAGTTACATTCTGCCCTACTGGGTGGTTATGAGTAAAGCTTAACTTCACAGCTGTGGGCTTGAGGTGTCATAATTGGGGTGCATAGCCATCCTTTGGGGATACTGTTTTAGTCAAATGTTGTCTTGCTCTGCTTTTCAATTTTGGTTTCATGGCAAAGACAATTATTGAAGCATCGTGTGGGGTGTGTCAAGGCAAAGTGGAACTCAGGCCAGGAAAGGAAAAGACCTCAAATTCAAATTCATTTTATAGAGACACCATTATCAAGTCTTCAACAGGGCAAAGACGAGACCAAGACACAAATAAAAATCACTGGACGAGGGACACCCCTAGCACAAGGGCACGTGGTGGCCAATGAGTGCTCGGGCACAGAGCTATCTAAATAGGATGTGTAAATCCAGGGAAATGTCCCCAAATCATGACAGGTGGGGGTCACTTCCTCAGCCTCAGGCGGGACTAGGGGAAGAAGAAAGGGGCAGTGGCTGAGGGACACACTATCTCGGAACAGAAACATTGACAGTAGTGGTTTGGAGACCCTCCAGCCCTCTTAGCCAGGTGTGACTCATAACCACGCCACCAGAGGACACCAATTTCCACATGGAACACCCTAGGGCAAGTGGCTGAGGGCGACCTGGCCCTCCCTAGGTGGCATAGTGGAGTCACAGCGCTCCACTTTCAAACACACTCTTCCTGGAGGGTGAAACTGTTCACACTGGCTGAATAGTCAGAAAGAAATTAAAGGAGGCTGACTTATTGTGGAGACTCAAAATGGATCGAGGGCTCCCACTGTAAACCATGGCCTTCCCCAAACTGGGTGCTCAGAATTGAAGCGCTAATATACCTATAGTGTTTTGAGTTTGGGCCAGGGGTTTCTCTGTTTGTTTTTTATTTTCTAGTCTGAAGGCTGTGTGACTACAGAGTGGGTCCCATGTCTCCTTTACCCAGGTTTCTCCAAGTCTAACATAGAACAGAGCCAGAATTGACATTGGCACAAGGTTCTGAGGGGAGAACTGGCCCTGTGGGTTTCCGAGTCTGGAACTCTTTACGGGAGCAGAAAGCCGCGTCCGTCAGTGCTTTCCCGATGCTCTCCAGACCCACCCATGTCCTGAGGAACTTCACAGTTTCTTCTTTGTTTTTCAGCAATGCGTACTGTCCACTTGCATGTATGTACCTGTGTACCAGAGTGACTTTATACTTTACTGGTGGGCATTTAGGCTGCTTAGATTCTACCCACTTTACATGTGTCTCTGTGTGTGTGATTTTATGAAATATTATCACATGTACAGACTGTTTCAACATTGCTGTCCCTTTATAAGTTCCGGCAAGACGCAAATAGCTCACACTTCGGTTGCTTCAAGATTTGAGTTCACCCAAAGGTGACTCAAAAAACAAAACGAAAAAAATGGCCTAGGGATCTACTTCCAAAAATCCAGCCATTGACAATCCTACTGGGCCCGATTCTCCCCTGACACACATGGGGTCATCATGAGTGTGTGCAGTCTCCATAGCAACTGGTTTCGGTAATCCCTTAGAGTCCCACCTTCCCTGCACGGCAGACTGGCTTTCCATTACCTATTAGACAGGGCATCGTGCCGTTGTTGTTGTTCGATGCTGTTGGGTCACTTCCCTGACGGACAACAGAACGAAGCACTGCCCAGTCTTGCACCATCCTCTCCATGGGTCCTTTGATTGAGCCCAGGGTTGTGGTCACAAGCATCAATTCATGTTATTGGGGTCTTCATTGTTTTTATTGCCCCTCTATTTGATCACCTGAAGATTGTTATACAAAAGCGACTGCTATATACGCAACCTTAGAAGAATGGCTTTTTTTTTTCTTTTCTACTCAGCATTATACCCTTGAAACTCATGCCACTTGTTTTCTGTATTAATAGCTCATTATGTTGTATTGCTGAGTAGCATTCTGCAATGTGGATTTACCAATTCATTGAATCATTCACCTGTTGGAGAACATTTGCTTTGTTTCCTGTTTGGGGCAATTATAAATTTAGCTGCTATGAATACTCATGAACAGGGTTTTGTGTAAATAGTTCTCTGGAATAAATGCCCAGAAGTGCAGTTTCTGAGTTGTATGGTTTTTGTATGTTGAACTTTATCAGAAACTGTCAAACTATCATCCAGAGGGGCTGTACCATTTCCCTTCCTCTAGGAATGTATGAGGTCCAATTTCTGAGCCCTCAACAACACTTGAGGTTGTCAGTTTCTGGTTTCAGCCAGTCGGATAGGTGTGTCATGGTTATCTCATTGTGGCTTTCATTTGCTTGTGACTAGTGGCTAAAGGGGTTGAATATATCACGTACTTATGTGTCTGTAGCCCCTCAGTG
>NW_022103928.1:23045788-23047823 GCF_000313985.2 Echinops telfairi
GTTCTTTTCTATCCTTGGTAAGCTTTGCTAGAGGAGTGTCAATTTTGTTAATTCTTTCGTAGAACCAGCTTTTAGCTGCGTTTATCTTTTGTATTGTTCTCTTGTCTTCCCACTGGTTCAACTCTGCCCTGATTTTTATTATTTCTAAAACTCTATCTTATACATGAGTTTCTGTGGATTTGTTTCTCTAAAGTACCCAGACTAACACATTGCTAAAAAGAATTCTCAAGTAATTCTCTATTAATATTCTGGATGACAGTGTTTGGTCATGTTTGTGACTTACTAAAATCCCTCTATACCCTCCTCCCCACCCCCTAGCAGTCTTTAGCTTGTCTTTTCTTCTTCACAAGATCATTCATGGTATGAATTTTCCAGGTCTGTGAGTGAACTTTCTTAGAATAGAACCATCTAGAACAGTAGTTCTCAACCTTCCTAATGCCGTGACCCTTTCATACAGTTCCTTATGTTGTGGTGACCCTCAACCATAAAATTATTTTCGTTGCTACTTCATAACTGTAATTTTGCTACTGTTATAGTTGTAATGTGTTTTCCGATGGTCTTAGGTGACCCCTGTGAAAGGGTGGTTCTACCCCCCAAAGGGGTCGCGACCCACCGGTTGAGAAACTGCTGCTCTAGAACAATCAAGTCAGACAACTATAGCCCTAATCAACATTTTTTACCACAACTACATTTGAGACCCTGTCGCTCAATAATAGCCCAATCTTAAATATACATATATATTTAATATACATATATGTGTGTGTGTGTGTGTGTATACATATATATATACAGCTACATTGAAACTCTCCTCTTGTTCAAACATCCCTTGTTCTAGTTCTGCTACAGTAGTCTCATGAGCAAATGTGTGCTTTGCCGTCCAGGGTGGAAAGCTAAGCCCTTGTGAAAACCTGGCTAATGCCATAGAAAGGTAGCTCACATGGGCAGAAAACACACCCAGCAATAAAACATGTCCGGTGAAGTAGTTTGATAATGATTATTCCCATAACCTGAAACCCTCCAGCCTTATGAACAGGTTTGTAATGTTTGTGATTTGTGGGTGAGTGCAGAGATGGGGAGGAGCAGAATGGGAGTCAGGGAACTCGATTGTCGTTGTGGTAGAAAGGCCTGGATCCCCACCAAGAACTGGAGCGCCTTGGTCAGCTGGGGTGGATGAAGATGACCAGGGGTTTGGAGAGGCAACTTCTAGACATCACAGAATATTGGATCTCATTCAATTTGGGGGTTGGGGCAGGGAGGAATATGAGAAGATAATTCCCAATGAGTTAGTGAGCACTGACTTCATCATTTGAGATAGATTTCAAGTTTCAAGCTTGATTACTCAGGGAGCAATGTCAGGCAGCCTCAAGTAGAGGACAGAAATCAGGACTGGGATTGTATGACTTTGGGCAAGTGCTTTTAACCTCTCTTTATATACCTTATCTTGGGAATAGCGATCCTATTAAGTTCCTGTATATTGGGCATCAACCATGTACCACGAAGCAGAATGAACATAGTCTATTTAATCCCTTACCACTAGAAGCTGATAAGGAAGTTGAACAACTTGCCCTGAGTGCGACTGCCAGCAAATGGTCAAACCAGGACGTGTTCCAGGTCTTTGACTGCCAAAAGGTAGGCTCCCAACCACCTCCTGCCGCACAGGAATCAAGTTGACTAATGCAAGTGAAACCACTACCACACCATAAAATGCTAACCCAATATGAGGGGTGGCCGTTGTTATTAATTACATTTACTGGGGGGAGCCCTAGTGATATAGTGGATTATGTGTTGGGCTGCTAACCTCAAGGTCAGCAGTTTGAAACCACCAGCCACTTCCAGGGAGAAAAATGAAGCTCTCTACTCTCGTAAAAATTTACAGCCCATAGGGTCCGTATGAGTCAGAATTGAGGAAGTTTGGTTTGATGGCAATAAATTCGAGCTGAGTTTTTTAATGAGGGTGCGCGGATTGGGGGTGGGTGCCAAAAGCCAAATGATTTAGTTGATTATACTCCAAAGCAAATCAGTATTGGATACACAT
>NW_022103928.1:23048571-23059502 GCF_000313985.2 Echinops telfairi
TTGATGCCTGATACCTGACCCTTTCACCGCCTTGTCATCTTACAGGCTGATGCGCTAATAGAGTTAATATTAACCAAAATTAAGTCTTATTTGCCTCTGTTAGTATCCCTATTTGCTAACTGAGAGGATAACATTTTCTAGAACAAAAATCTCATTCTGGTGGAGCCATTAATCTACTATCTCTGATCATTGTTCCAGCTCTATCCTCCCTCATAGCCCTCTCCCCATCTGCACTCGGCCACTGAAATAATACTGAAGACTGTTATGGTGGCCACCCTTGGTCTGAACCCTTGGAGAGAGTTAAATAAATGTGTGGACTAAGATCTGTTTAGAGTCTCTGTTGAAGGATGATGGCTTGCTAGTTTAAAAAAGGCCCAGAATCTTGATGAAGAATATTCAGAGAAAATGTTGATTGAGGTCCTGTTCCTATGAAAAGGTTTCTATGTAGGGAATTTGCTCATACTCACTTGTGAGTCTTAATGTCTTAAACATGTTGAGTCGATTTCAACTTATATTGAGTCTGTAAGACAGAGTAGAACTGCCCTTCTGGTTTCTGAGGCAGTACGTATTATAGGAGCAGAGAGCCTCATGTTTCTCCCTTGGAGTCACTGATAGAGTAGAACTGACCTGGAGGTTAGCAGCCCAATGTGAAACCCACTATGCTACCTAGGGACCAGCAAAAGTGGCTGCAATCTCAGCAGATGGGCAAATAGGGCAAAAGGACTCTCCATTACACTTAATATATTTGTCAAATCTGAATTCCATTCTTGGAAACATTTTTCAAATTCCTCTGTTTGGATAGTTGACAGCACCTCCCTCATTTTTTTCTTCACCTCTTCAAAGTCGTCAAACCGCTGTCCTTTCATGTCCCTCTTCATTCTTGGAAACAAAAAGAAATCACACAGGGTGAGGTCAGGTGACTCTGATGTGTGGGCCAAGAGAGGCATGCTGTTTTATGCCAAAAACTGGCACATTGAGACAGCTGCATGAACAGGTACGTTGTCATGGTGGCAAAACCAGCCCCCCATTTGCTACAAATCAGGTCTTTTTTGTTGCACAATCTTTTCAGAACCTCTAAATAGAAAGCTTAATTAACAGTCTGACCTATTGGAATGAACTCCAAATGCACTCTTAAGTTGACATTTTCATCCATTTGGGAAGTTGAAGGATATCCAAAAACGAGGTTTGCCATCAATTGACATGTCACCTTTTTTTGAAGCAGGTAAACCACTCGTACACATGAGTATTTCCCATATTGCTGTCCTGATAAGCTGTGTTCAACATCACAACTGTTTCGGCAGCATTTGTGCTGAACAGGAAACAAAATTTCACAGCAACAAGTTATTCTCTTAAATCGGTCACCACACACACACACACAATGAGGTTCAAGCGAAACTGCTTTTAAGAAAAAAATTCACTGTGACCAGAGAGAACCTTCCCAGGTGACACCACTGGGTGCACGAACTCAGAGCGAGTTGCTGGATGCGTGGAAAATGTGTATTACAAAAGGTTTGCCCAGTGGAGATTTTTTCCAGTTTTTTGGGGGTATCCCCTTGTACTCCCTTGGACTTAGTGCTGAAAAACCTTAGAATAAAAACAAACAGATGACCATTATTCCAAGGTTATTGAACTGGTGATCACTGAACTTTGGTTTGGAACTCTTACTTTGAGGGTTATATACATTTAATATTTTCATGCTCTAATTTCTTTTTTCTGACATGTGTTCATCTAACAGGTATGGTTCTGCCAACCCTCCTTGTTCATGTAAATAGTGTCCAGTCACTTAAGCTTTTAATATGTATAAGCCAACAATTTTTGTATTTTGTCCTGAAAAGCTAGGCTCTACATACATAATTCCTTCTCTCAACAACGTTTTAAATTCTATTCCTTTGGCTAAATTAATGATGTTATCAATAGAATTACCTTATGCCTCATGGGGATGATTCATAGTACTCTCCAATAAAATGATAATGATGTTTCTAAAGTGAAACAGAGATACATATAAACTATCCAACACATATAAATGATATCTGACTAGATTTAGGGCTTACACTCAATTGTAGCTGTAATCTAAGAACAAATAGTTCTTATGACATGGCCCTACTCTATACTAGTCCACACGAGGAGATTATTGAAGATATGGGTGCTCTAGAAAAGTGTGGCGAATAAATCAGATGATACCCAATTTTTAGAAAGAATAATGACTGGGGTTTTTAAGTTTCCCTCAAAACAAGCAGCCATCTAAGTGAGGTGTCAGCTAAGTCCACATGAAAGAAGCACACCATTGCATTAATTGTTGATATGTACAGAAGAAACTCTTCAGTGACTGGACACTATTTACACAACAGTTGGGTGTGATGATAGAGTAAAACTTTAAATAATGTTCATTCACAACAGCAGAACCACACCTACCAGATTAGTACATGTTTGAATAACTCAAGGAGGGCATTAAAATAATGTATTTTTCTACAGGGAATCCAGGACAGATGAGCCCTACAGGACCAGTGGTGTGAGTGGTGATACTGGGAAGGTACAGGGAGAGTGGGTTGGAAAGAGGAAACTGATACAAGGAACTATATGTGACCTCCTCCCTGGGGGACGGACAACAGAAAAGTGGGTGAAGGGAGACGTCGGACAGGGCAAGATATGACAAAATAGTAATTTATAAATTATAAAGGGCTCATGAGTGAGGGGGGAGCGGGGAGGGTGGGGAAAAATGAGGACCTAATGCCAGGGGCTTAAGTGGAGAGGAAATGTTTTGAGAATGACGAGGGCAATGAATGTACAAATGCATTTTACACAATTGATGTATGTATGTATTGTGATAAGAGTTGTATGAATCTCTAATAAAATGATTAAAATAAATAATAATAATGTATTTTTCACAACAGTGTTTTAAATTCTAGCTCATTGGCTAAAGTAATGATATTGTCAATAGAATTATCTTCTGCTCCAAAGGAATGATTGATACTGTTCTCTAACATAAAATGACAATGATGTCTCTAAGTAAAATATAAACCAAAGGTATATGAATGGATTGGATACTTGCACTTAATTCTAGCCACGATCTAAAAACAATTCATTCTTATGACATGGCCCTGCTTGATGTTCACCCTCATAAAGAGATCACTGAAGATACAGGTGCTAGCAAAGTGTGGCAAGCAAACGACAACAACAACAACAAATGATGGTGCCCCGCTACCAGAAAGAGTAGCATCTGGGGCCTGAAGTCTTCTCTTCAGACAAGTAGCCATCTAAGTGAGGCATCACCTCTGTCCACGTAGAAAAGGCATACCACCCCGTGGGATCCAAGGACTGCAGAGAATAAATCCAGATCTGAAGAGGGGAATGGTATCAGAGCTTAAACTGTGAACACCTAGTTTTCAGAACGCTATGGATGACACTGGAAACCCAAAATCCACTTTGGGGTCCACACATGGGTTAACCCTGGACTGAATCCCCTCCGACCATAGTCAACAGATGTGACTAGCCTGGTTATCAGACAGAGAGCCTTGTAAGTCGATTATGGCAGATGTAATTAGGTTCAAATGTAATAATACACGATCTCCCTTTTGACCCATTTTAAATTTGTTCTAGTTTGTAATGTTTTCTGGTTTCTTTTGAATTCAGGTTTTTCTCTGTTTTACTTTGTTATTATTGTTAAGGGTTATTTTTATTTTGTTTTGTATGTTTTTCTGTAGATGAGATCCAAGATAAGTAAATCTATAGAGACGGTAATTAGATAAATGGTTTCTTGGTGGTATAGCAGGGGAGGTTGGGGGGAAATGGGGAGCTAATAACAATGAGTCCAAGAAAGAAGATGTTCTAAAACTTACTGTGGTGATGATTGTACAACTGTTCTTAATATGATTGGACTATTGAATTATATGTATGCAAATTATATGCCCATAAAACTATGGAAAGGAAGAAAGCACACAGCATGTGTGACCCAAGAATAATAAGTAATAAAATCCAAATCCAAAGGAGGGAACAGTATTAGAGCTTAACTTCTGAGCTGAGCTCCTGGTTTGCAGGAAGATATTGAGGACAACGAAAGCCCCGAATCCAGGTGTAGGCCCCCCATGTGGATTAAGCTCCAGTGAATTCCCTCTGGCCATTGACCAGGAGTGTCAATGGCCTTGTTATATCAGGCAGAGAGGATCGTTCCATCTAATGGGGAGGATGCAGTTAGGTCAAAGTGTAACAGCTCATCTGCCTTTTGACCCATTTTTTAATTGTTTCAGTGTTTAATGTTCTCTGCTTTCTTTTTGATTGAGGTTTTTCTATGTCTGTTTTGTCATTGTTGTTAGTTTCTTGTGTTGTTGCCTCCTGTTTTTGTTTTGTACAATTGTCTGTACATGAAATCAGGATCGAGAGATCCACAGACACATTAACTGGATTAATCATTTCCTAAAGGAAGGACAGGAGAGGCTGGGGAAACGGAGCGAACAACAATGAGCGCCGAAAAGAAGAAAATGTGCTGAAATGGATTGTGGTGATGATTGCACAACTCTTCTTAATATGACTGAACTATGGAAACGTGTGATATGTGAATTACGTGCCAATTAAACTATTTAAAAAATAATTAGAAACCTTAAAGAAAGGAAGAAAACGCTGCTTCCCCACAGCCCTGAGGGCTGTATCAGCGAGGCCTTCAGAGGCAGCACCTGGCATCTGTGGGGGAGGGGGCAGGTGGGCGTTTATGGGTTTCCAGGGTTCTCTTCCTTACGGTGCCAGTGGGCAGCCGTCCAGGAGCACAAGCTGCTGTCTTGGAAACATGCAGACCAGCTGGAGGGGCTGCCGGAATGGGAGCGGTTGGGCTCTAATGTGATGCATTGTCCATGAGACACGCGTGGGAATTTATTCAAAAGCTATCAGTGGGGAGACATTGCAGGCAGGATGGTTTAGGGAAGGGCAGGTGCTGTGAATGAAACAATAGAAGCTTTCTTTCCTTCGGAGCAAAGGTTAGAAAGATCTAACATGGCATTGATATGAGGATAAGAGCTAATGGTTTAGGTGCCCATGGCTATCGGTAGTGGATAGTGCTCAGTGCCCATCCAGTCGGACACCTGCCCTTCACTCAGTTACTGCCTCTTAGTCTTTTCCAATTCATAGTGACCCTATAGGACAGAGTAGAACTGCCCCTGTGGGTTTCTGAGACTGAATCTTGACAGGTGTAGAAAGCTTCATTGTATTAGTCTGGGTACTGTAAAGAAACAAACTCACAGAAACTCATGTATAAGAAAGAATTTATATAAAGGTTAAGTGCGCAGCAAGAAAACATCCCAACCCAGGGCTGCCCAAGCCCATAAGTCCAACATTAACCCATTAACCCATATGTCCAACACCAATCCACAAAGTCCTCCTCCATCTCACAAAACAGACGCAATGATGCCGACTGCAGGAGGATAGCCGAGTCAGTGAATATGTAAGCATCTCAGCATTGGCAGGGGTCTCCACATGGCTGCTCCAGCACCCAGGGCTGGGGAAATAGAAGGATTTCTCTCAAGATGTCTCCCCCAAATATATGCCAGATCTAGCTGCTTGAGAATGACTGTACACTTGGAGGTCATCAGGAGTGGATTGGGGGTCATTCTCCCTGAGAGTTATCAGCTGTCTAAACCAAGCAGACACCACTGTTTATCCCACAACAAGTAGGGCCCACTCCCTTCTGATAAGGATAGTAGTTGTCTGTTTCCTTGTAGGAGACACCAGAGAGGTCAAACCCGCCCACGGATGACCAAGATTAGACTGCCATCATGAATCTAGGGTCCGCCCATCTTGTCACATGTATACCCCTAGACTTTCCCATTCCTATGGGCACACCCTAGCTCATCCCCTTCCTGTCACGCTTATGCCTATCATAGATCCCTTCCTACGATGTGTACGCCTATTGTACTGCCCCTTCCTGTGATGTGTGATTCTGTAATAATATCCCCCTAAAGTGATATAATGATTGGTTAGCAATAAAGGAAAAGCTCTCTCCAGCTCTCTCGGGAGCCCAGGAGCTCTCTCCGGCTCTCAGGGGCCTAGAGGCTCCCCAGTTCTCGGTCCCCGAGGCTGCTCCTGTTCTTGTGGCCAGTTTCCCTCCACGAGGACCATCAAGCGGGGCTGAGGTGAGCAATGCTACCATGAATTGTGCTTCACTCCATTTATTCCAATCTCTCCTCTAACTCTCATGCTCTTGATGACTTTAATATAATACTTATATATCTCAACCATACAATTTTGCTTACTGAACCCGTGGGTAGTACTAACAGCGGATGGGGCTGGCCCCACTCCCCTCCAAATTTAATTTAATACTACCTATGTGGCTTCTCCTTGGGGATGTCTTGCAAGAAGTCAGCCTTGACAGCTAAAGCAGGGAACTGCTAAGGCAGCTGCACCTTGGTGCAACCATCAGAAAGCAAGAGACCGGAGAACTCGAAAGGCAAGGCTCACCGAGCAATTTATCCCTCCACCCTTCAATTAACCCCACGTGTGTTTATCGGCCAGGTTGGCACAATAAACTACCTCACTCATCTTTCTCCCATGGAACAGCTGGTGGTTTCAAACTGCTGACCTCATGATTAGCAGCCCAACACGTAACCCACTAGGTTACCAGGGCTCCTTTCCCTTCTTCAGCAAATCAAATGCTTTACCCACTGCTATGTCATGGCCATGTGTTAGATGCCATTGGCAAGTAAGAGATATGCCAGGCAAATATTTAGGCTGTTTGGTGTGATTTCCCATCAGACAGAGCCTGGGTAAGCCCCAGTTACTCCACTCACTGGCTGTGTGGCTTTCTATGTTACCAAACCTCTTTGTGCTGCTGTTTCCTCCTATTAAAAATCATAACATCCTTGCAGGCAGCATAAAGTATTCCATGAGATATGACATGTAATAGGCTTTACATAAATAAAAAGCCGATTGCTGTTCGTTCTGATTCACAGCACCTCTACAGGACAGAGTAGAACTGTCCCATAGGGTTTACAAGGCTCACCTCCTCATGCAAGCCGACTGCTATTGCTTTCTTGTGTGGAGCTGCTGGTGGGTTTCAACCACAGGTCTTCTGGTTTCAGCCATGCACTTAATCATTGCAACACCAGCGCCCCGTGGACTTTACCATAACTGTCAAAATAATCTTCCGAAAGAGATACTATTAAAATTTTTAGTAAGATAGGTGTATTTGTCTCTCTATATATAAATATGGAAGCAGGTGGGCTTTGGCCCTCCACGTTAATCTTACTTCAGTACAAGAATGTTTTATTCTGATAATGTGCCAATGTATGATACTCACCTTCCTGACAGGATGACTGAAGACAAAATGGGTGCATAAGCAACTGTGATGAAGAAAGTTGATGGTGTCTGGCTATTAAAAGATATAGCATCTGGGGTCTTAAAGGCTTGAAGTTAAACAAGGGTTTCTGGGGTATTGGGTGGGGCAAGGTGGGAAGAAAGGGGAGCTGCTATCAAAGAGTGCAAGAAGAAAGAAAACGTTTTTAAAATAATGGTGGCAGCATTGTACCATCATGCTTGATCTAATATTCTAAGTGGACTATGGATTGTTATAAAATCTGCAAGAGCTCCCAATAAAGTGAAAAAAAAGAATTATATCAACACTTCAAAAAAAAGAGAGAGAGCAAGTGCAGCAAAAGGTTGTTGTTCGGTGTCGTGCAGTTGCTTCTGCACTGAGCTCCTGTTAGGTTCTCTCCACAACAGAACGAAGCAGCCCCACCCTCGGACAGGACCGTGCTCATTCTGTTGTGCTTCAGGTTTTGTCTTGTTGTGCAGAGAGAAGCAGAGAAGAAAGACCAAGACAAAATTCACGACGTCTGTTCCATTACAAGGCACGGCCTCTTCATATCTGCTTTACTCAACAGGCATGGAAGTATGAATTGAAGTATCAACAGGTGACCATTTATGAGAGGTGGGGTCAAAAAACGATAGTTAATAAAGACCAACATCAGAAAGAACAAACACCACTCATTGATGATTTCTCAACAACCATGTGTAAGCTGCCTCTCAATTTCAGAGGCCTTAAAATGTGAGTTGGGGGGGGGGCGGTGTGCAACTGAGAATCAACAAACTACGGCATTCCTCATGATCTGTAATAATAATAATGTACTTTAAAAAATACTTTTTATCGAATTCCCATAATTAAATAGACATGATGACATTCCTTAGGCAGATGAGAAAACTGAGGCACAAAGTTGTAAGCCACTTAGGTAGGGTCCTACAGCAGGTAAATGGGGCAGCTGGAAGTCAGATCCAGAACTGCCTGGACGAACAATTCCAAGGAATTATGACCAAAATGCTTAAGCCCCAGAGCAGTTGGGTGAAGCAGGGTGAGAAGAACTGGAGGCTAGGTCCAGAGTTTAGAGATGGCTGTCCGTTCCAAGACCGTGTCCTGAGCTCCACTGGTAGCAGGTGCTCTGCTGACCCTGAGACGAGAGAGCAGACAGACCTCAAAGCCAAGTGTGAGATCAGCAGCGAGCCAGACCATCTATCCTGAGGGAGGGCTCCCGCCCTCTAGATTGTGGTTGTGTATGAAACACCATGGTGAAGGGGTCATGGGGAGGAGGGAGCAGGGAGGGCTTTCCAGAGGCAGTGACCTCTCAAGAATGGGTCGGAGAAGCACCAAGCACACCCCATGCTCCTCTACATTACCCAGCCTCCCTTGTTGCTAGGTTAGAAGTCATGTGACCAACACTGGCCAGTGTACGGTGAGAGAAAATGATAGGATAAGTTACTTCCAGGTTGAGTCCAGTCAGAGCCAGACCTCTCCTCTATCCTTTCTTCATCTGCAAGAGACCCATGGAGACCACCGATGGACTATGAAATCCACACTGAGCCTGACAGGAGCGAATTTGGTACCATCGTGTAATGTAACTGATCAGCAAAAATTCACGAGGAAAGAGTCTTCCACATGGGTTAAAAAAAGAAGTTGGCGGGGAGGGGGCAGGAAACAAAATAAAATGCACAAAGGCAAGAGAGAACATGGCCACGTGGAGAAACCAGGTGCTTGCTGTGCCTGGAGAAGACGCACCAGGATCCATGGACATGAGATGAGGCTGGAGGGTGGCTGGGAAGGCCTCAGAGGTCCCTTGAGAGGGTAGTTCAAGCCACTGTATCTTAGAGAACAGATTAGAAGGGAAGCAAGACCAGATACTAGATGCTGGAGAGTGGCAATAACCGTGAAAATAGTCCATTGGAGAAATATTACAATGTGGAATTAATAGAACTCGTTTAATTTGAATATGGAGAGCCAGAGAGAAGACTGTACCCAAGTTTAGAGTTTGGATAATAATCACCTCTTCACAGAAGTGGGCAAAGCCCAGGAGAATGTGGCTTGGGAGGGATAGGGACAGAATTTACTTGGGACACGTGAGCCTGAAATTCTAAAGGAGCATCATCCAAGTGATGCGAGTGAGGGATCATCGTCTGCTTCTGTCTGCGGCCGTTTCTTCCTGCCTCCCTTCATTCATGAAGGGCTCAATTAGACAAGCTTTCTAGAACTGGGTTTCTGATGCCAAACTGGCCGTTCTTAAATGGTTTTTAAAGACCAATTACTTGCACTAATTGCTCAGCTTTCTATGGAATGTGCTTTGAAGGCAAGATTAGGAAGTTGTCGTTAAAGCTGTGAAACCGTTCTCGGAGGGGGCAGCGGTCGAGATGGTGGGGACCCTTTGTGGCAGCCCCTTGAGGCGGCTGCAGGGGAACAAGGAAAGTGGAGGCAGAGAGGGACCGAGGAAAAATCTAGACTTGACTTTGAAACGTGATGAGGAAATGTTAGAAACACAGATTAAATTTAAGAGTTCATCACGCCTGGGGCCATGATATTGTGAATATAGCAAAATGTTAAGGAACCATTCTCCCAAACCCGAAAATGGTTATCTGATTCCACAAAGAAGTCGTGCATGTCAGTGACGATGGAGTGAAGTTTAATATCCACCCTCATTGTCCCACTCTCCTCTTCCTCACTAACGTAAGTGAAAACATCCGCCAACGCTGAGGTGGGAGCAACACTCCTCGTTCAACGGCCTGAGTCACACCTTTGCTGAATCAGGAAGTCATCAAGTGTGTATTCGTAGTCAAAACTTGCCAACTCATGGCTGAGTTGCAACCATAAGCTACCTAATAAAAATTCGGCAAGAATGAGTAAAAGCATTTTCTGAGAGTAAATTAGCTATTTAAAATTACAATAAAGAATACTGGATATTTTATTATCATTTATAAGTTGTTTGTAAGACATTCTTTATACCAATAAAATACAACCAATGTGCATGTATATGCATAAAATACACATGTATGTCTGTATGCATAGGTACACATATATGTATGCATATATACCCTAAAATATATGCATACATGTATTACGCTAAATATATATTACTTATATAGCATAAATAATTTTTGTTTATATAATAAGTATGATTTATTTATATTTAAAACTTATAAATTAAACATATAAATTGTATATTAATATATCAGTATTATATATTATAATATAATTATATTATATATATGGCTTATTCTGATAATGTGCCAATGTATGATACTCACCTTCCTGACAGTAGTAACCGACGTATAGTGAGCCTAGGGGACAGGGTAGAGCTGCCCTGTTGGTTCCGAGACTGTAATTCTGTAGGGGAGTAGAAAGCCCCGGCTTTCTCCTCAGAAGTTGCAGGTTGTTTCAAATCGCTGGCCTTGCTAGTAGCACACCAGCCCAACACTTCACCACCGCACCGGCAGGGTAATAATACAAACTTTGGGTGGGGCCAATGGTTAAGCCAAGGACTAGCCAAAATGTGGTGGTTCAAGCTCACCCAGAGATGCCTCTGAGGTCTGCTTGCCAGGCGACCTGCTTCCGGAAGATCATGTCCTTGAAAACCCTATAGGGCAGTTCCACTACACACACACACACACACACACACACACACACACACACA
>NW_022103928.1:23060991-23062247 GCF_000313985.2 Echinops telfairi
ACAGTGTAAGACATGACAAAATAATAATAATTTATAAATTATCAAGGGTTCGTGGGGGGTGGGGAGGGAGGGGAAAATGAGGAGCTGGTACCAAGGGCTCAAGCAGAAAGCAAATGTTTTGAGAATGATGATGGCAACAAACGCACAAATGTGCTTGACACAACGGATGTATGGATGGAGGGTGATAAGAGTTGTGTGAGCCCCCAATAAAATGATTAAATTTTAAAAAAGGAAAAGAAAAGAGTATGCTCTAAAGTATGTCTACTGGCCTTCCAAAGTAGGCAGAAGTCATTTCTCTGTCTCTAGCTGATGGCTCTGTGAAGGTGATTTCCTCTCCCGTCTGGTTACAGGCTGCCCAAAGCTGTGCTCTAGCGGGGCATGGAAAAAGCCAGAACAATGGGGCCCCATGGCTCCCCAAGCTCTGCATGTGCTCAGTGTCTGCCTTCCCGGGACGACCTCCTCCAACCCCTCAGGAGGCTGGGGACAACCCCCCCAGCCCACTCGCTGACGGACCCAGCTACCCAGATCCTGCCTTTGAGGGAGCCCCGTGCTCTGACTCCCCCAACCTTTGCACCCTCCTTTCCAGCCTTCACGTCACGAATTTTAGACATGTCATCAGGAAAGACTAGTCCCTGGGAAAGAACAGCGTGGTTAGTAAAACGGAGGCCCAGTGAGACAGAGGAAGACCCTCAACCAGAGATAGTCTTTGAGCAGCAGCAGCTAAAGTGGTATCACACAACGGCTGTAGCAATGGGCTCAGACATAACAATTGTGAGGATCTTTTCTTAAAACGATTTTAATTAGCCTTCACGATTGTCTGTGTCCTTTGAGAAACCTATCAAGATGACCCCCCTTTGAAAGCCTAAAAAAACAGTCATCATAACTTTCTGAGCTGACATCTCTGCCTTGAATGTAACTGGCCCAGCAGACCTCCCCTGGAAGCCATGGTTTTCGTTTTTTTTAATATCATTTTATTGAGGGCTCATACAATTCTTATCACAATCCATACATACATACATCAGTTGTGTAACGCACATTTGTTGCCATCATCATTCTCAAAACATTTGCTTTCTACTTGATCCCTTGATATCAGCTCCTCATTTCCCCTCTCCCTCCCTCATGAACCCCTGATAATTTATAAATTTTTATTTTTCATATCTTGCACTGTCCGACATCTCCCTTCACCCACTTTTCTGTTGTCCATCCCCCAGGGAGGAAATTATATGTAGATCCCTGTAATCGGTTCCCTCTTTCTA
>NW_022103928.1:23063154-23065559 GCF_000313985.2 Echinops telfairi
GTCTCCCTTCATCCACTTTTCGGTTGTCTGTCCCCCAGGGAGGAGGTCACACACAGTTCCATGTAATCGGTTCCCTCACAAAGATGAAGCTTTCTGCTTCTACAAAGATTTGCAGGTGCAGAGCCCCACGAGGGCAGCTCTAGTCTGCCCCCATAGAGTCACTGAGTCAGAACTGACCCAATGGCTGTGAGTTTGAAGTTGTTGTGCTTTGGGTGCATTACTGGACCTCCAGTAGCAATACTTTTTGACTTAACTCTCACTTGTGTGTATGTGGAGAGAACATTCTAGAAGCCACTTAGAAATGGTAAATGATGGTTCAATCTTGGGGAGTGGCTAAAGATGGGTATTAAGTGGTTATGTTGCATCGCTCAGCCCTGTTCTGGATATTTTACCATGAACAAGTATGTGACTTTTATCATCCTTAGCACATTTGAAGTGATTTTTCCCAAACCCAAAAAAATGTATCCCTCACAGAGCAGCCCGCCACTCTGTTCTGCCCAGGCCAAGGGGAGGAGACAAGCGCTGGGGACAGCCCTCTGCATTCAGGACTTCTGAGCAGCGGCGAGGTCCAGTCCTGACATCGATGGGGGGGGCCCTGGTTCCGACTGGTTATTGTCCTAAGGAACAGCGGTGGGACTCAATGAAATAAATGGAGCAATCAGTTATTAATGCTTGCAACAGAAATTCCAAAATCTGCTCGTACCCTGTCCTCAAACGGCCCTCCCACACCAAGGCACTGATTTTATGACACAACAGATCAGGGCACGACACGCAAGCAGTCACCCTGGGTTTGAGGAAAACTGTAAATTGTTAGTAGTTTATGGTTGGTGTCACCTAGCATAGCAATGCCTTTGTGCCCTTCTCTCTCAGTCCCAGAGTGCACCCAGCCTCCTTTTATTATCAAAACCTATGGTGGCTGCAAGGAGCCCTGGTGGGCTGCTAGTTCAAAACCACCAGCTGTTCCTCAAGAGAAAGATGAGGCATTCTGCTCCCATGAAATTCAGCCTGTACAAATGTGCATCTCAGTGCCTCCCTGTGCGTGTACATACCCACTCACAGGTGTCCACATTCAGATTCATTCACACACTAACAGTATATTAGAGCTTCGATTCTGAGCACCCTGTTTGCAGAAGGCCGTGGATAACAGTGAAAGCCCAAAGTCCATTTGCAGGGTCCCCACATGGATTAAGCCTCCATTGAATTCCCTCCGACCAATGGACCAGAGATGCGAATAGTCTTGCCCTCAAGCAGACGCACTGGAAAGTGGGCCACCCCCATTCCTCTCCAGCTGGCTCAGGAGGGGCCATGAGGGGCTTGCCTGAGTGTGTTCTTGGTCAGTTCTGGGGTTGAATCGTCAAGACTCATGCCCTGTCAGTAATGCTCTGATGGTCTTGATCAGGAGGTCCTGGGGTAATCTTGTAAGCTCTTCTGTCTAGCGTAATTTGTGTGTCCCAATTCCATGGGTCCCAGTTCCATGTCTATGGTCACACTTGTAACTATGGTGTCTTGATCTGCTGCCAACCATGCTTTGGGGGCAAGTTTCCTCTGCCTTCTCGTGTCCTTCTCAAAGCTCTGCAGCTCAGTCAACCCTGGATACATCATCTGGATGATGTGTCGTGGTCATTGTCCTGTTTAAGACTTCATAAGTGTTCTCCTTGAGATTCGGAGTCGCTTTGGTCCCCTGGAACAACAGGCACCCACAGTTAGACACACATGCTCATGGAGACCCACATCAGCTATACATGGACTCTGCTCTGTCCTTCTGCCTCAGAGATACCAGGGGCAGGTTCTGTCCCTCTGGGTTTCCCTTTGAACAGAGTATTCATAAACTGCCCCCACCGCTGCCACTCTGGGGAAATATCTTCAGATGAGCCTGTCTGACAGCCAGGAACAAAGGACTGAGTTCAATTTTAAAGAAAAAAAATGTTTTAGGGTATAAGGAAACCCCAAATATCAAATATTGTTTAAGGGGAGCATTTATTAATTCTTAAACAGGAAAAGGCAAAACCAAGACCCAACATCCTGATGAGGGAGACCATTAGCATGAGGTCATGATGTGTCCAAAGGTTTGCTGAGATACAGGGCTTTTAAAAGGACATGGGAGGGCAAAGAAAACTCTCCCAGAAATGACCGGAAGCAAAGTGATGTGTTACAGTTACAGGTGGGGAACAGAAGTGGAAACAGGACTGTGATTAGGACATGTACATTACATGGACATATAATGTACTTACAGGATTGGTCCAGGGTCCTTGACCAAGACAATCGGGACAATATGAATAGAGCATGACTCATGACTATGTGACCCCAGTACTCTAATCTCCACAAGGACACCCAGACAAGCCCCTAAGGGAGACTGACTTCCTTTGTGCTAACTGGATGGTGGTGGTGTTAATTCCCTTAAAAAA
>NW_022103928.1:23066766-23077576 GCF_000313985.2 Echinops telfairi
CATTGAGAAGGCTTAGGGAATTTCCCACTGCAGTATCCTACTCAAACACCACCACCACTCTACCCCACCCTGCTGACTCCTGACTCTCGGAGAAGGTGTCTGGGATGGGCATGGGGATGGGGATAGTGAAGGTGGGGGTCAACATTTGCTTCTCCCCAAACTTGGTGGCTGTTGCGTTTCCAGGACCAAGAGGACCGCATAGTAACAGTGTTCCCTTGCTGAAGGAAGTGCCACTGGCCACAGCCGCCAGACCAACAACTGTCCTTACAACTGATCTTCCTTGCAAGAAGCTGCCACTGCGTCTATTCCAGAGTGCTAACTTTGACTCTTTTGCTTAATATTTGTTTTACTGCTTATGAGATTTGAAGATGGGCTGTTTGCTTTGGGAGCTGAGTGGAGCCCCTCCTGCAGGGAAGGAATGAAAGGTTTGTGCTGTAACTTTCATCCCCGTATATATACGTATGTATAACTGCGGATTGCAGTGACTAAACCCTGAAGATTGCAAGGATAATTCGATGTCTCTGAATATTTCTTGGGACTTGCTTAAAACAAATGTCTATCCCAAACACAAACACACAAACTCAGTGTGACCATAGGACCCGATAAGACAGAGCAGAGCTGCACCAGTGGGTTCCCAAGAATGTAAATCTTGACAGGAGTAAAAAGCTTCATATTTTTCCCACGGGATGGCTTGTGGTTTGGGACTGCTGACCTTGCAGGTAGCAGCCCACGTTGACATTCACTACACCACCAGCACTCCTGCAATGTGCATAATACAGGGTATAAGACTCTCTGGGCGGACAGGGCAAGATATGACAAAATAATAATTTATAAATTATCAAGGGCTCACGAGGGAGCGGGGAGCAGGTGAAGACCTGAAGCCAGGGGCTTAAGTGGAGAGCAAATGTTTTGAGAATGATGAGGGCAATGAATGTACAAATGTGCTTTACACAATTGATGTATGTATGGAATGTGCTAAGAGTTGTATGAGCCCCTAATAAAATGATTAAAAAAAAAACTCTTTGGGAGTTTTTTTCATCTTCTGATTACTTTGATTCTCTCCTCAGAAGTGCCGCCCAATTTGTGAATCAAACATTAAATAAGCTTCCCATCCGTTTCTATGGATGGCTTACTATGACTTGTGTTTCGCCATTCCCGGGGTGACCCTGTGTGCCAGAGTTAAACTGTACAGCACGATGTTCCAGTGGATGGTTGTTCTGCGCAGATCCGCAGACCTGTCTTCAAAGGCACCTCTGGGTAGACTCAAACCCAAACCTCTTGGCTAGTAAGCGATACTGAAACATGTGTGCCATCCAGAGACCCCAGCAGCCATCATGCTGATTCTCACTCACAGCAAAACTAGAGGACAGAGGAGACTGCTCTGTGGACTTCCAAGACTGTGACTCTGTATGGGAGCATTAAGCCGCCTCTTCCTCCCAGGGAAGTGCTCCCTAGTGCGATGGTATTACTGTTATTTCTACTTCTCACAGTCACCTATCTCACAACTGTTTAGGAACAAACACATAGATAACTCAAAGGAGAACTGCTCAAAATCTAGCCACACCTCTTTTCTCCACGATTTTCAAAGGCCCTTAAGCCTTTCTCCTTGGAGCCTCATGCAAACCTTGTGGAGTGGGAAGACGAGCTGTAGTCAAGGAAGGAAGAAATTAAGGCCCACAGAAGTTCGCAGACATGCTGGCAAAGACTCATCCCAGGGTGTGTATAATCACCTACAGAGATGGAAACCACCCGGGCAGCCAGCAGTGGGGAGGAGTAAATGAATACAGTGCTTCCTAACACACGATCTTGTGCAAACCCAAACCCATGAGATCCATTTTTTGTGGAATCAGTTCTGACTCTCAGCAACCATTTGGAACAGAGTAGGACTGCCCAGCCGGCTTTGCAAGACGTAAATCTTTTTGTGTGTTTTGCTTTTCAAGATTAAGGATACAGTTATTGGTTCGCAGCAACACCTCTCCTCAGCCAGTAGCCAAGTGTCTCTCTGGTCCTCAGCCTCTCAGCCAGGCGGTGCCTCGGCCTCTGCTTCTGTGGGCCAGGAAGTGAACCTGCTGCTCGGCCGCGCAGTCTCAGTGTGGCCCCTCTGCTCTGTGTCTCTGGTCTCAGCCTCCACCACTTCAGAAGAGATCCTGAATGTGATGCCCTGGGCGCTCTTCCTCCAATGGCCTGAGATTTCTCCGACGAATAAATCTTCACAGACGTCAACGATCACATCTTTCTCCTGTAAAATGGCTGGTGAGTTGATCGTCGGCCAAGCGCTTCACCCATGCCCCGTCGGGGCTCCTCTGAGTCCTTTCTACTCAGCAACCTTATATCAGATTCCCGAGGCTGTAAGTCTTCCCAAAAGCAGACGGCCCCATCTTTCTCCTGGTGAGTTTGAACCGCCGGCCTTGTGGTTAGAAGTCCAGGGCTTACCCAACAGAGCCACCAGGGGAGGTGCCGGTGTTACGAAATCACATTCACGAATGGCAATGGCATGAGGTAAATGCTTCGGCTGTAATGGCGAGTGCGGAGAGAAGGATACAAAAGTGGCATCAAAACCAGGATAGGAAATAGACCAAAATATGAAGTCTTTCCCAAAGGAGATTATCCTTGCCCGATTTGTTTTTATTCTTTCCCCCTTCGAACAATTTGGTGTTTTGCAAATTTTCTACGATGGGACGGTTTCATTTTTAGAATTAAATTCGGGAAATAGTGCTTACATTATAATCAGTCTACTGGCTAATGGCACAGGCAGGTCCTCCAGTGCTCCCAGCAACGGAAGCCCCCACCCCCCCCTCCCCTCTCCTCGCTCAGGGTCAGCCTTTGGCATCACACACTACCCAGGGAAATGAGAAATCAGCCTACATCCCAGGTCATCTTGCTTTCAAGACTACCTGCCAAGCCCTTTACCCAAAACTTGGCATTGTTGCCATTCTTTCCCTGTTGTCATCTGGGAGGAGGAGCAAGAGCCTGTCCCTTTCACCAGAAGATGTCAAGTCCACAGTCCAAGCCTTCCGGGGCGGGGAGGGGGTGGGGGGAAGGCCCTCCGAGGGATGTCCAGGGCTGTTTTGAAGAATGACTGCAATGGAGGGTCAGGCTAAGCTCACAGGGCCTCCCAGGAAAGGTAGAGTGGGGCCACACCTCTAGCACCCGCTTGTATCAACAACAGAGCAGGAGTGAGCTGGCCCCCATTCACTCATTCATTCAGCAAGCCTTCCCTGAGCACCGCTGGCCACTGTGTGAGAGCCTAATTCTGAGACACTCGCTCGCTGTGGGGGAATTGAGCAGACTGAAAACAGCTTGCGTTTTGACATGCGTCCAGAGTGCCTTTGGATGCACATTGAATTTCTAAATGGACTATTCTAACAGCAGCTCCTCTGACCTTTGCGCTGTCCTAAGGCGCCCCCCCCCCCAAAAGATGCCAAATTCAAATATATTTTATGGAAAGGTGATTATTAAGTCGTTAAACACAGACTACAATTCACAGCCCTTAAGTCAATTCCAGTCACAGTGACCTCTCAAAACTCAAGAAGTGACCCTAGATCCAAAAACAAGACCAATTCACTGCCAAATTCTACTGGTAGCATGGTATATTATCATTGAGCTGCTAACCAGGTCGGTGGTTCAAACCCACTAGCCGCTGCAAGGGAGAAAGATGAGGCTGTCTGCTACTGTAAAGATTCAAAGTCTCAGAAACCCGAAGGGAACAGTCCTACCCAGAGGATCACTGAGTCGGAACTAACTCCATGGCAGTGAGTTTGGGGTTTTTTGTTTGTTTCTTGGGTTGTGGGACAGAGTAGAACTGCCCCCGGTGGGGTTTCTGAGGCTGTAAACCTTTACAGGAGTAGAAAGCTTCATCTTTTTCCTGAGAAGTGGCCAGTAGATTCAAACTGCTGACTTCTCTGTTAGCTGTCCAGCATAGAACCTCCTACACCACCAGGGCTCCTCGTGACCCTACATAGCATTTCATAAATCTTTACAGGGGCAGCGGGCCTCCTCTTTCTCCTTCTGAGTGGCTAGTGGGTTTGAATAGCATACCTTGTAGCTAGCAGTCTAATGCCTAGCGCACAGGACCACCAGAAGAGCGAGACCATCAGCATGAGGCCATATGGTGTTCAAGAGTCAAAGCCACTTACTTAATTTTAGACCTAAGGAAATCATAATAGGAGGCAGATCTACTCAGCACTGTCAAGGCAGAGCTGTAGATGCTGAGGAAGGGGTGGGGTACTGGAGAAACAAGTCATAAGATGGAGAGTAGATGTTTGTTTGACCTCTCCCTCATGGTAGTTGTTCTTTGTCTAGCCAGAGGTCAGATAAAGCCACACTGTTTACTCGGTTGTTTTCTGGGGAAAACATGGAAAGTATGAAAATAGAAATTTTGTAAGGCCACTTGCTTTCAGCCATTAAAATTTGATCTTTAGATGGGTTTAGAACACACCTGCAAAGAAAGCTTTGGAAAGATATACCCCACTCCTGGTACCGTAATGTGCTAGTCTAGGTACTTTGGGGAAACAAATCCACAGAAACTCATGTATAAGAGAGAGTTTTACATAAAGGTTAAGTGCTCATCAAGAAAACATCCCAACCCAGTGCTGCCCAAGCCCACAAGTCCAACATTAACCCATATGTCCAACACCAATCACCAATCCACAAAGTCCTCCTCCATCTCACAAAACACACGCAATGATGTCAACTGCAGGAGGAAAGCCAAATCAGTGAACATGTAAGCATCTCAGCGCTGGCAGGGATCTCCACACAGCTGCTCCAGCACCCAGAGCTGCATTGGGGTAGGTCCATGCAACTTCTCCTCAGGGATGTCTTGCAGGAAGTGAGCCTTGCCAGCTAAAGCAGGGAATTGGCTAAGGCAGCTGCACCCTGGTCCGACCATCATAAAGCAAGAGCCCTGAGAACTTGAAAGGCGAGGCTCACCAAGCCATTTATCCCTCCACCCTTCAATTAACCCACATGTGTGTATTGGCCACATTGGCACAATAAACTAACTACCTCCGTGTTAGAGACGTTGGGTCCCCTGGCTACTTGATGGGTGAAGGGAGGTATGGTATGACTCTTGACCATGAAGGCCCTGTACTCCAATTTTCAGTAAGGGCACCCCAGGCAAGTCCCCTGAGGGTAAGACTGCCCTCCCTGGGCTGGTCAGGGGAGTTGTCATCTACTTGCAAACACACCCTGCCTGGGAGTATAGCTTTTGACATTGGTGGTTCCTGGTCAGAAAGAATTTAAATGGAGAGTGAAGTGATGCCAAGACTCAAAATGGAGTTAGGCCTCCCGCTGTAAAACATTGCCATTGCCATTGTTAGGTGCCGTCGAGTCAGCTCTAGCTCAACAGGACAGAACTGTCGCATTCCACAAGCCAAGTGCTTAGAACCAGCCATCTCGTAGCGTGCTGACCAAGCCCTAGACCCTGAAGGAAACACTGTCTCTCTGTGGTCTGGCAGATGCTGGATTCACAACCTATTCCCAGGGAGTCTTTTCTCTATGGCCAAACAGATGCCGGATGCAATAGTCGATGCCCAAAGGATCTTGATGCACAGCATAATCCATAAATCTTCTTTATAATGAACCCCTGGGAACAGACCCGCTTGAGAAGGGAATTTTAATAGCAGATGTCCAGAAAAAGCTGTCCTGCCACATCCCGTGACCATCCTCTAATTAGCAGAAGAGTGCTCGGGCTTGTTGTTGTGTACCCTTAGCTAATCATTCTGCTGGGCAAGCATTGAACTGTTAACCTCAAAGCTGGCAGTTCAAACCCCAGTCACTCCTCAGGAGAATGTTGGCGCAATCTGCTCCTGTGAAGAGTTACCGCCTCCAAAACCCTAAGAGTCAGAGGGGATTCCTGGCAGTGCGGGAGAGAGAAGTCAGGATCTCCTCAATAGCACACGAGACGTGCTAAGGTCACCTGACACCCACAGGCACTCCCACCAGAGTGATACACCATACATACTAGTGTAAAATGAAGCCAAGAGAAGACAAGTACATTTCTTTTGGTAGAAATACGGGGAGGACCAACCTCCCAGTGAGGAAAAATGATTAAAAATACAAGGGGAGAATATACTTGGTGTTATGTTCTAATAGGGCACATTGGACCGAGTGTCTGTACAGCCCCTGGGGACCCAGGCCAGGTGCCATAGAATACTAGGACATTGGGCCCTAGGTTTCCAAGGCACACAACATACTCCAAAGTCCATACCCAAGGTATGTGATGTGGGAACCCCACTAGGAGAACTTAGCTCGACCTCCAATGCACCTGTAACTCAAGGACTTACGGGGGTGACTAAACGGTGTGTGAGGAAGCAGCAGGCAGCTATACCAGGAGGACTGAACTGTCGTTAGGTGGACTACCATCTACTTACTACTTCAATGTCCTGCTTTCTTTATTAAGATACGTTTACGCTGGCAGACCTGGGTCTGGCATTGTCACTGAACATCACTGTAAATTTGCCTGACCACCAACTCCCATGGTTTGTGTAAATAGTGTCCAGTCATGTAAGGATTTAATCTGTACACATCAGTAATCTGTGTATTAGCTTTTGTAGCTAGCCTACACTTGACTTGTTGAATCTCCTTTTCTCAATTGTATTTGAACTCCATTATCATGAGCTAAATCAATGACAGCCTGAACAGACAGACTTTATGCTCCAGGGAGTTGACTGATAATGTTCTCAAAGTAAAATAACAGAGATGTCTCTAAGGTGAACCATAGGCATATATCAAACATAGATGTGGGAATAGATTTGGAGTTCACACTTAATCCTAGCTCCAACCTAAGAGCAATCAGTTCTTACAACACAGCTCTGTTCTATACTTGCACTCATGAAGGAAACATGGAAGATATGGGTGCTACAGCAAGGTGTGATGAAGAAACTAGATGGTGTCTGGCTATCAGAAAGAATAACATCTGGGGTCTTAAAGGCTGGTTTTAAAACAAGCAGTCATCTAAGTGAGCTGTCAGCTAAGCCCACATGGAAGAAGCACACCAGCCTGCATGATTCAGTGATTTCAAATAATATAATCTAAATCTGAGGGGGTGGGAATGATATCAGAGCTTAAATTGTGAAATTCTAGTTTGCAGAAGGCAATGAATAACAGTGGAAGCCCAAAATACATTTGCAGGATCTTTACTGTCTCTCGTGATTTCCCTCTGACCATCATCCAGGGATAGGAATAGCCTGGTTATCAGACAGAGTATTATAGAAACAATTATAATAGATGAAAGGAAGAGTCAGGCTTGAATGGTTAAAGCTTTGTCATTTGATCTTCCTTTTAACACATTTTCAATTTGTTCTGGTTTCTAGTCTTTTCTGTTTTCTTTCAAACTGGAGTTTATGATTTCTGCTGTATTTTGTAATTGTTGGTAGCCTGCTCCACTCTCTGCATGTTTTTTCCATGTTTTTAGGTATATTGAAACCCAGCATGGGTGAGTCTGTTGAGACAATAACTAGATTAAAGGTTCCTTCGGGGACAGGGAAGGTTGGAGAGCTAATAAGAAGGAATACAAGAAGAAAGAAAGTGTTTTAAACCTGATTATGTTAGCAGTTGTACAACACTTCTTGATATAACTGAAGTTGGAATTGTATGTGATCTGGATTATCTTCCAATAAGAAGTTTTTAAAAAAAAGAATCTATGCAACAGCAGCAGGTTTGGTTTTCAGGTTTAACCGATCATGCACATGTATGTTGCCATGCACCAACCCCCACCTTCAACTCTCCTGTCAATCATGACTTGGTATCTCTTCCTCCTTCAACTGCACCAAGAGCCGTCTTTTATATGGACCATGGGAGCAGCCATCCTCTCAGAGAATTTGCACATCTCCCTGGTCCCGACTGTCCCCAGACGTGGAATAAATCTGTCACTTGTCCTTTACCCAGGTGTGAGTCTTCCCTCTGGGACAGTAGTAGGCAGAGGACCCTGCCTTCACAGGGTTCACTTCCCTGTTCATGGAGTCGGGCAGCACATAAGCCAAGAGACAGGAACGTCCCGTTGGGCTGCTGTCAGCAGCACAAAGAAAAGGAAGCACCCGATGTCGGCAGGGCAAGGGCCTCCAGAGCCACTTCAACCACATCCTCTCCCCTATTGCCTCACTCTTGTTTTCCTGCCATCAGCCTTGGTCTCTAGCCTATTGTGCTGTCTTGGTTGTCCTTCGGGAGAAAGATGGGGCTTTCTACTCCTGTAAAGAGTTAGTGTCTCAGAGACCCCCAGGGGCAGTTCCACCCTGCCCTACGAGGTTGCCATGAGTCAGAATTGACTCAGCGGCAGTGAGTTGAGTTGAGTTAAATTGAGTTGAGTTGATGGGTCCTGTTTTCAGCTGCCCTCCTTTGCGGCTCCTCACCTCAGCCTCAGTCCACCTGTGTTTCTTCCCCCAGCCTCACCCCCTCCGGAGCTTCCGGAGCTGCGGCTCTGTATCTTCACCAGCTCTCTCGACCAGCCCTGCCTCGCTCCCTTGCAGTGGAGGAGATTGGCCAGTTAGAGGCTTTTTCTTTTCTTTTCTAAGGCAGCTATTTATTGCTGCATTTCATTCCTGAATGTGTTGCTGGAGTCCCCACCCAGAACCGTCCCTGCCAAGCCTGAAAAGAACACACACAACCCTGTTCTCCTGGCCTCCGTTCAGACGCATGTCCTCCCAAGTGAGTGTTAGATTAAACTTCCTTCTTCCTCATAAGATTGTTGAACTGGGCAGGGGAATTTTATGACAGGCATCTTTGAAAGAGGACAGAGCTGGGCAGGGCTGGGAGCCACCTACGTGTGTTCCTGCTGCTCGAGCTGTTCTTACTGGATCCAGAAGAGGGGCCTGGGTGAGGGCCCAGTCCCTGCGGAACAAGGAGGTGGGCTCTCCGCGGCTGGTTTGGGGTGGATTGGCTGCGTAGGGACCCAGGTCTCCAGCTGGGCCGCCTTGCCTTCTCTCCAGAGACAAGCCTTGGGAGCCTGGAACCCACAGGTATGTCTCCACCAGAAGGACCTGTGGCTCAGATTACTGGGAGATAGGGCAGTGGGCATGGGATGGATTGAAGATAAGGAACAAAAGATCCTGGAGAGAAGGAGAAAGGGAAGGGAAGAAGGAAACCACAGAGGTTTCTGAGACCCCAGGGCGAAGGCAAACAGATCTCCTCGGAGGGCCAGGCCCCTTGATTGACAGGGGACTGTACTGGAAAGGACTGTGAGGGTGGGTTAAGTGCCATGGTTAATGAGCAGTGCCTGCGACAGGCTCTGGTGGTGCAGGTGTTAGGCTTTGGCTGCTAATCACAAGGTCAGCAGTTTGAAACCACCAGCCCCTTCCACAGGAGAAGATAAGGCTCTTTACTCCCTCAAAGAATTATAATCTCAGAAACCCACAGGGGCAGTTCTACCCTGTCCTAAAGCCTCGCTCTGACCTGGGTGGACTCGAAGGCAGCGGGCTTTGGAGAGTTTTCTGAGCTACAGGCTCAAGGGAAAGGTGCGGGTGAAAGAGCCAGGAATTTCCCAACCCACACGTGTAGCTCTTTCCCTTCCTCGACCAAGAGACCCCTTGACATGCACTCAGCCACGCATTTATCTCTGCCCATTCCGCACGCACATGCTGAGCACCGGCTGTGGACCAGGGAGTTGAAGAATGGGTGAAAAGACACAGGTGTTGCTCTCTGGTCCTGGAGCCTCATTTTTCTCTGCCCCCCCCGCAGACCCCCCAAAATCAGTATTTGAAAAGCCTGGGTTTCCTCATCTGTAAAATCAGAGTGGTAGTCTGAGTGGTCCCTATGAGTCCCCATCATCCTCTGTCTCCCAGACGTCTATGCTAACATGGCTAAGCCCCATCAACTGGTCCCGAGAGAGAGAAGAAGGCTTCACAAAGTTCATAGAAAAATGGGATCGGGGGAACCAATCACAAGGGTCTACATATAACCCCTCCTTGTTGGACAACAGAAAAGTGGGTGAAGGGAGATGTCAGACAGTGTAAGATATGACAAAATGATAATAATTTATAAATTATCAAGGGTTCATGAGGGAGGGGTGGGCAGGGAGGGAGGGAAAAAATAAGGAGCTGATATCAATGGCTCAAGCAGAAAGCAAATGTTTTGAGAATGATGAGGGAAACAAATGTACAAATGTGCTTGACACAATGGATGGATGGATGGATTGTGATCAGGGTTGTATGAGCTCCCAATAAAATGATTTTTTTAAAAAAATAATAATGGAATTTTTCCATGAACTTTTTGAAGCTCCCTTGCATATACAAAGTGTATGTATTATCTTGAATAAGCTTTCTATAACCTCTCCAAGGAAGGTAACATTGTGAGTCCCACAATGAGATGGCGTACTGGGTTGTGTGCTGGGCGGCTAACTACAAGGCCCGCTGTCCTGAGGGACAAAGGTAGGGCTTTCTGCTTCTACAAAGAGGTGCAGCCTCAGACACACTCCCACGGGGGCAGCTCTCTTCTGTCTTGCAGGGTGGCTAGGAGCCGCCATCTACTCGATGGCGGTGCGTTTTGGGAAGAGCTGGAGGCCTGAGGCGCTGAGAGGTTAAATGACTGGCCTTGCCAGCCTGATTGCTGTTTGCCCCCGTGCCCACACTGTGCCACGTTCATGATTGAACGGAGTGGACTTTGTGCAGGACGGTCCTACATGATGGTTCCTGGACTCCGGTAAACAGTGACATGATGATTAACCAGACAGAGGGGCAGAAAGTGAGCGAAAACCTTACCCAAATCATCATCATCTTTAAAGACCACTTTCGACAGGTTCCCTGAAGAAGCTAGCCTGAGTGTCAGGGCAGGTCCTCTGAGGAGATGGTATTTGCCCAGGAATGCTGGGTGGAGGGGG
>NW_022103928.1:23078048-23081073 GCF_000313985.2 Echinops telfairi
CCTGGCAATCTACTTCTGAGAATTCAATCTCAGAAAAGCCTCCGGGGCATGGGACCCAGCACACAGCAGGGGGCCAGGAGTGGATGTTGACTGTGTGGCAGCTGGCCCCGGTTCTGGGCTGACCTCCATGTCCCCAGCCCATGTTACATACCCGGCAACGCCCTATAGCAAAAGGTCACGGCGTGGAGGGGCCTGACCTTCTCGTTGGCACGTCCCTGGCCTGGGGGATGCTCAGAGCCATAGTTTTCTTCCCTGCCCAGTCACAGTTATCTCCATGGGAGAGACCAGCCTGTTGGATGCTGGCAGGCCGGGTGCAGCTTCTAAGGAGCCCCTGTGGTGCTCTCTGCTAAGTGTTAGACTGCCACTGGGTCAATGGTTCAAGCCCACTGGCCACACCCAGGGAGAAAGGTGAGGCAGCCTGCTCTCATCAGGACTGACAGGCTTGGAAACCCTCTGTGGGGCCCCTGTGAGTCAGAACCAACTGCGGCCATAGGCTCAGTGGTTTGGGCTGGGTTGGTACCAGTCCAGCCTGAATCCCACTGGGACTTTAGGACTCCCGAGAGTGGGGATACTCACTGCAGGCAGTCCTGATCCCTTACTCTGAGATGCTCTGGGAAGCAGGAATGGGGACCCCCAAGGTCTGCTCCCTGAGGAGGCAAATATACAGAAGTCAGGGGGCCATTTAGAATCACAGCTCTGCCTTTTCCAGCAGCGAGGCCTTGGGCACAGGGGCCTCAGAGTTTCCTCCTGTCTGAAAAATCGGAATGATAATCTTTTCGTTGGGGTCTGGCTGGTGTGCATTTTGAAAAAGAGGGTGTGTGTAGAGCACCCACCATGGCACCCAGTATGGGCGCACAGCTCGCTTGTCAAAGATGAGCACCTGCTGAAAGCAATGAATACCAGAAAGATGCTTACTTGTATTTGATTGACTATACAAAGGCATTTGACAAAGGCATTTTTTTGTGTAGATCATTAAAAAAAAAGAACTACAGATAACAGTTTAAAGAATGGGCATTCCATAACAGTTGCATTGTGCTCGTGCAGAACCTGCACACAGACCGAGAGGCAGTCTTTGGAAAATCAGGAAAGGTGTGTGTCTGGGTTATATCCTTTCACAATACTGAATCAGTCTGTATGCTGTGCAAATAATCTGAGAAATCGGACTACATGAAGAAAGGGACATCAGGATTGGAGGAAGGCTTCGTCACTAGCAGCCTGCGATGTGCAATGTTCAGAACCACCTTGAAAGAAGAGGCGTTGTCTCTTGAGCAGGGACCAGCAAATTATAGCCCTCAGGCCAAATCCAGCCCACCACCTGGTTTTGTAAATAAAGTTTTATTGGAACATGGCCGCATCCACTAATTCCTCTCTTGTCTGTAGCATCTTCCTGTTAGAATCATAGAGTTGAGTAGTGTGACCAAAAGCAAATGGCCTGGAATGCCTAAAATATTTACTGTCTGGTACTTGACGGAAACTTTTGCTGATCCCTGTTGTGGGACAATGAAGGGGCCAGAGGCTGACTGCCTTGGGTGTGCAGTCTGACTCTAAGCAGCTGTGACGGTTGGTGCCATCGAGGCCAATGGGAACATGTGGGTGGTGTTTGGTCAGGTTGAAGCCTGACTGGAGGACGACTGAAATAAGACAGCTGACATGCCATCTCTCTCTTGCTCCCTGGTGATCAGACCAGCGCGCTGCTGCTTTAGCTAGTTCTCTGCCTCAGCCTGTGTGCTACACTACGTGGACCAAGCCAATCCATGTAGTGTGTTGTTAGAGCTTGAGGCTCCTTCCAGACCTGCTTTACACTGCTGGTTTTTACATTGCTTGAACTTGAGGCTGGTAGATCCTGGCCGTGCTTGAGTTCCAGATCCCATCAGTGCCTGCCTCGCTAAGCTCCTGTGCTTCTGACTGTTGCTGACCCACCCTGCTGCCTGCTGTGGTGTTTGGTTCTATTGTGCACAGACTCTGCCTGCCTTGCCTGAGAGAAGGCTCTGCTGTCTGCTTCCTTGACCTTGGGCCCAGCAGCCCAAGTGAGTTACCACGAAAGTGAGTTGAACTGAGCCCTCTGTACTGCTGTGTGTAGTAATTAGCTGTTATATTCCTTCTTGCTGTATATATATATATATATTCATAAGTGTCCTGGTTTTGTTTCTCTAGATAACCCTGCTTAACACAGCAGCTCTGTGACTTGACCTCTGCATGCCTCAGTTTGCCCACCTTCCTCACTGAGTTGTTGCATGATTGAATTCGTGAAAATAAGGGACACTTCTAGAACAGGGTCTTGTGTGTGGTAAATGTTCTATGTTCATTATCTTATTCCTGGAGCTATCCAAAAAACTTGAGGGAGAAAACCCCCAAATCCTGCATCTCTCTCATATCTTCTTACACACCACTTACTGTGCTGCTCTGCACGGCCCAATAATTCTCCCATTGGCCAGAGCTGGAGCAAACCATTAAAACCAATAAATAAAATTAAAACAGGGCATAATGGAAATAATGGGCTTATTTCCTTCTGAAATAAATGTCATAGGAACAAATTGTTCCCGCCACCAGCCTTATTGCTTATGGATTTATTCCCTGTTTATCTCCCTCTGTATTGGTGACATGATCAATAATTGGCTATAAATACCTAGGGTTTATAAGGAAGGCCATTTAGAAAATGAAAGGTGGCCTATGGTTACTTTGATTACCTCCCACAGGCCTGGGCCACATGTTGGTATTCAGGGGTGATGGGAAACTGGTGACAAGGGGCAGCGTATCCGAGCAGGATTACACCACCTCTAGCATCCAAGAGGAACCCTTGGAGCCCCCCAACATGTGTGGGGGGTGGGGTATCCTTGATAGTATAAAGAATCATTTATGAGTGTACATTGTGTTTGTCAATATGTACATCAGTCTGTCTCTTATTTTCTTGAAGTCTCTCTGGTGGTATAGTGGTTAAGAGTTGGGCTGCTAATCTCAAGGTCAGCAGTTCAAATCCACCAGCCCTCCTCAGGAGGTGAAGCTGTCCCATAAAAACTGATAGTCT
>NW_022103928.1:23092160-23093223 GCF_000313985.2 Echinops telfairi
TTGGGATTCAGTCTAGCTGGTGTTCTTTCAGCCTCCTGAATGGTTGCCTGGTTTTCATTCATTAAGCTGGGGAAGTTTTCCTCCAAGAATTCTCTCGCTATTGTTGCAGATGACTTCTTTGGTGTGTCTTCCTCTGGTAAGCCAATAATTCTAATGTTGTTCCGCTTCATAGCATCAGACACAGCTCTTAGGTTTTCTTCAGCTTCTCTGATGAACTTATTAGATTTTTGTTCATGTTTGTTGAAGTCTGCTTGGCTGTCCTCCAAGTTACTGATGCACTTCTCTGATTCCTCCAGTCGATTCTCAAGCTCTGTGTTTCTGCTTTTGGTTTTTGTTATCTCCTCCCTAAGCTCCTGTATTTCCCTTTGGTGTATGGCCTTTATCTCCTCTATCATTTCATCTTTTTTCTGTATGACTCCAAGCAGCATTCTGAAAATGTATTTCTGTGGCAGTTCAATGTATGTTGTTATGGTTGGGATATCTTCTGCCATTGTCTTTTGTTTCTCCTGTTTTTTTGTTGAGGTCGTTGGGGCTTATGGCTGTTTGCGTTGCATTGTTTTAGAGGAGCCAGGTACCATTTTCCAGGGAGTCGAAGAGCACTGGTTCTCTTTGGGGGACTTGTAGGAATGCTTCTTCGAACTGCCTATAGCTAATCATTACTATGGGATTAACCTACTCCTTTATCTTCCTGTGGCTTCCCTATCAGGGCAGTGCCCTAGAAGGCTGGTGGGTTGCCTACTTTGGTGTTGCGGAGGTTGGGCAGAGGTTTCTGCAACAGCTTGGAATGTTGATGAGTGTTGGCCGAGCTGCCTTATGCCCCCAGGTACACAGGCAGAAATACCCCAGTGACAAGTTGGGCAGCATATCCCCTGGAGGGAAAGCAGGGCTTTCCCTAGCCTCGGGCTAGCTACATAGGGTGGAGCTCACCTAGCTGGGTGTGGTGCAAGCATAAGTGCCCTATACTAAGGGGAGTGTTCTGGAAGTCAGCAGTGGAGTGTGAGAGAACAGGAAAGAGACAGAGGAGAAAGAAAAATATTTAAAAGGAAAGCCGTTTAGACTGGGG
>NW_022103928.1:23094069-23102668 GCF_000313985.2 Echinops telfairi
TCATTCATTCCATTCTCAAGGGTCTCATGATTCAGGCCATCACTTGGTCTCTATCCGGTGAGTCCTCAAAATGCATTGGGTTCTGACTCTCCTCCGAGCTTTTTCACATGCTCTTCCCTCTGCCTGGAACACTCCCCAGGAGTCTCGCTTCACCTGCCTACATGTCACTTCTCCAGAAAGCCTCCCAGACGAGAGCAGCTGGATTCACCTTTGCCTGCACCCCTGGCCCCCTGCAGATAACCATCCCTCCCTTTATACTGTGCGTGTGTACTGCTGTTGTTGTTTTCAGGAGTCTGTGCCAACTCTAGGCAACCCCATGCACAGCAGAATGAAACGCTGCCCAGCCCTGGGCCAGGATCACAATCACTGCTCTGTGGGTTAGCGGGGAGCAGCCCCTGGTCAATCCATCTCGTGGACAACCTGGCTCTCTCTGGTTAACCACCAACTTTACCAAGAGCAATGTCCTTCTATAAGGAATAGTCCCTCCTGATTAAAAAAGGATGGCTCACTGCCAAAGAGTCAATTCTGATGCATAGCAAACCCTGTGGGATAGTAGGATGCTCGTTGGTCCGCTAATCACAAGGTCGGCAGTTCAAAACCATCAGCCACTCTACGAGAGAAAGATGAGGGTTTCTAATCTCATAAAGAGTTGTAGTCTTCCCAATAAAATGATTAAAAAATTTAAAGTGAAAAAGAGCTATAGTCTCAGAAATCCTCATGGGGCAATTCTACTCTGTCCTAGAGGGTCACTATGAGACTAGACTCAATGGAAGTCCCTCCTGACATGTAAGATAAGTCTCTCCCTCCTCATTTCTGAGAAGACTCTAGCCCTCCCACTTCCAGGACACATTTGTGTGTTCTCCGGGCAGTCCAGGATGCCAACACTGTCATCCCAGGACGCCAATTCCCCCAGCTTCCCTATTCTCTGTCCAGCTCACACCCGCAGGTGAGGACACAGAAAAAAGCAGGCACACTGAAGACGTCTTGGTTTTGAACACTTTAAAGAGGTGTGTGCAGCCAGTTTTCCCAATGCAATTTGTCGGCTGAGGTTTTTGACCGCTGCTTCCGTGGGCATTGATGGTGGATCCAAATAGGATGAACTCCCCAATGACTTTGGTTGTGGATCCCAGGACAACACAATGCTTGGTATCTTCACTCTGCTCCTCGTTGGCCACCATGCCGCTTGTGGGTCTGATTGCAAGGATTTTTGTTGGCTTTGTGTTGAGGGGTGAGCCCTGCTGGCATCTTTGATCAGTAAGTCCGCTTCACTTACAGCTAAGGTGACGTGTCATTTGTGGATTACAGGTTGTTACCAATCTCCCTCCGATCCTGGTGCCGCGTTCTTCATCTAGTCCAGCTCGTTTTGCTTGTGTGTGACATTCATGGTAATATTGGGCAATTCCCGCACTCTGATGGATTGCCTTATGTTGGTTGGAGTGGACACAAATATGATCTCTTTCGATCAGGTAGCCAAGGGGCTGTCATCACAATGTCTTGGCCTAGAGGAGTGAGTGCTTACATCCTCGGTGGAAACGTCAGTACCATCAGGTCTGGATCATAGGGACCCTCCTGAAAGGGTTGGGCATCAGCCAAGTCTTCTTCTTTGAACCATCCAAGTCCCCAACATGGGCCAGGATCTGTTTCTCTTCAGAGCCTTTGCACATGCGGTAGGCTTCCAGAACGCCTTCACCTGCCTGTGTGTCACAACTCTCCCTACACACACTGCACCTCTAAAAGATGAGAACCCTTTGCTACTCTGCTCTGCCCCCAGTGCTGGTACTAAGGAGGATCCCAGGAAATGTCAGGTGTATGACGGATCGGGTGAGAAAGATGTAACTGAAGTCCCCACCTAGCTGCTGAGCAGGCTGCCTGGCAGAATTCCAATCTGCTCGGCTCACGACCCTGGCCAGTGATGGTTCCACGTTTCTAATAGAAGAGGGATATGAGTGGCTGAAGCGGGTGCTGTGGGGAGGGCCCACCTCCACCTCCACCTCCACTCCACGCCAAGGAATGATAGGTCTCTTTTACTAACCCCCAAAGAGGCCACTGGCCCCTGTCACAAAGTCCAAGACCCAATCGTTTTCAGCCAGAATAAGCACGGTGATTGATTGATTGATTGATTGGTTGGTTGGTTGATTGATTAGTGAGGCCTGCTGTGGAGATCAAGGCGGGGCGGGTGGGGTGCACACTCATATACGTCATCCTACTCAAACAAAGGAAAACTTGATGAGCCCTCGGTGCAATTTAACCATCCTCACCGATGCCTTATGAGCTTGACAGCCTTGGAAACCCTCCGAGTTTTCTGAGTTTGCCTAGAACGAAGAGGTTTCTGAGGTCAACTCCAGGTTCAGTGAGGAGGAAAGACAGTCATTTGGACATGGTTGGTATCTGCCATGGCACAGGATCAGTAATCTGCCGTGTGTTTGCTGGTCCTCCTCCAAGTGTGTCTGGGCAAGATTTTCCACTTTGTGGACTCTCCATTTCCAGATTTTAGGGAGTAGTTAGTGGTGTAACTTTGCAGAAAGAGAACCAAATACCAAACTCATTTCCATCCACTCAATCCTGACTCATATCAATCCTATGCACAGAATAGAACTACCCCTGTGGGTTTCTGAGACTGTAACTCTTTAGGAGAGTACAAAGCCTCCTCTTTCTCCCTCTGAGCAGCTGGTGGGTTGGAAGTGTTGACCTTGTCTTTACCAGTCTAATGCGCAACCCACTATGCCAGCAGGGCTCCTTCTGAAAGAAAAGGAAGCCTAATTTCCAGCTAGCAGATTCTAGAAAAGCTAAAGCACTAAAACTAATAAAAGTGCGTTCAGCCCTTCCCCCTGGAAAAACTGCAACCGGTTCTAATTATAACCTGGTATAATGTTATCTCTCCATATATGGCCCCGAGTTCAAAATACACACACACTTCAGAAGTGAACAGACAGCAAAGTCCAACCTCTGCCTGGCAAGCATGTCAGTCAAGGGAGAGGCCGAGTGTGTCCACAAAGGTCAGGGTTCAGCTCACATTTTACTTGACTTAGGGCTGATGCAGACATGATTGTTGGCTGATCCTGGGTCCCAGTGATGAGCTAAGACACAGCTCCTGGGGTCTATCTTTCCAACTACAAAGGAGTCAAGTGGTATTAAGAACATGGAGGATAAAGACAAGTTAGCCCAGGGAAGGCAGCAGGGATGGGCGGTCCAGGAGAAGGAACAGCACTCTGTGTGCAAAGCTGGAGAGGGGCCAGCTGGGAGCATTCAGTGATGTTCTGAGCACCTAGAACAGGAAGTAAAGTAGGGATGGGCATATGATGAGGTCAGTGTGGCCAGCTTCACAATGGAGCATCGTGCAAGGCCTTCTAAGTCACGTTAAAGACCTGGCACATTTTCCTGAGAGCTCTGGGGAAGCCGGAACCAAGTTCAAGTCTGGGAAATGCCCACTTACTTCACCACTAAAGTGCTCCCTTAACCCCCTCAGCCTCAAGGAAATGAGTAACTCTCTCTCCTTCCAGCTTGGCTGGGCAACAGACCATGGTTGAGCCAAAAGACGCCTGTATACATGAACGAGCTGACTCCTGCTGCGGTAGGGCCACTAAGAAGTGCTGCTCCCAAATAGGCTGAGGGAAGTTGTGATGGTGGCTGGGCCTGGCAGAAAGAACAGCCACCCCCACAAGGACTCCTGTCCTGGAGGGCTACTAGCAGGAAGCAGCTGGGGAGTGGGGCCCACCAACGGGGAAGAGTCAAGCCAGCCAACCCCTTCGGGACAAGGTCCCTCGCTATCTGACACACTTTTCCGGACAGGCAGAGAGCACCAGCCCAGAGGGGTGGAGGAACTTGCCCCCACGCACACACGAACAAGTAGTAAATGTCTGGCCAACCTGATTCCAAAGTCTGGCTTCTTTCTCCAGCGTCAAGGCCAGGACCATGCATGCTACTTCCAAGCTGTTCGGCCTGGTGCTTGCGTCTACTGGAAGCATAGGTCCAAGGCCGGAGGTGCTGTTTGCATTGGTAGAGAAAGGAGCCCCAAGAGGTCCAGAAACCCAGACTTCCAGCCTAGCAACACCCAGGAGAGGAGAGCTTCTCTCTCCCCTAGTCATCCCCAAGAAAAACTTTGATTGGCTTTGCTTGAGTCCCATGCTCACTCTTGAACCAGTCCCTAGGGAATCACAGTGCTCTGATTGGCTAGCCCCTTATGACAGGAGTGAGGTCTCATGATGGATTTCTCCCCTCCACCACATCCAGGACCACAGGCAAGTGGTTTCATCTCAAGCTGGAGGGTCAGGGAAGACTTCCTACACCGATACCTGTGGGCCTAGTCAGACAAAGAGCACCATGGATCGGTGCATGGCTTGCAGGTTAAGCAGACGCAATGCCCAGGGACGCTCCAGAGCACGTCCGCCTCGGAGTCACAGCCCATGCCTAGGGCACAGCCTGCTTTCCCAGAAGCCCTCAGAGAGAGCTCTGGAAGGGAATCCAAATTTGTGTGTGCAGCCTTAGCCAAGTTGCTTGCCCTCTCGGGATCTCAGCCTCCTTCTCCACCTGGGTGGTTTAAGCGTCTGCCCCATCCAAGGTTGCACAAGAATCTAATTCATTCCATCTCCAAATATTCCGTGAGCACTTCCTCCATGCTCAGCTTCTTACTAGGTCTGCAGGAGCCCCCTGCTATGGGAAGACAAGGCTTAAGGAAATGGAGGAGCTTCAGCCAGAAATTCAGAGTCTGAGTGAGGGCAAGACAAACAAAGAGACCAAGGACAGTCATGAAAAGCCATACCCACTTACTCACTCTGCCCCTCCCCAACACAACCACACACTGCCCCTGTTGTTGAGTCAGTTCATACTGATAGCAACCCTAGGTACAGCAGAATGAAACAGTGCCTGGTCTTGTCCCACCCTCACAATCATTGCTGTGTTTGTGCTGATTGTTGCAACCACTCTGTCAATCCATCTCGTTCTGGGTCTTCCTCTTTTTTGTAGGCCTTCTACTTTACCGAGTGTGTTAGTCCAAGCAGACTAGAGGAATTCATAGACACTCATATGTGTATAAGAACGAGCTTTATATACAAGAGCAATTGAATATTGAGGAAACAACCCAGCCCAGTCCAGTTCAAGTTCATAAGTCCGATGTTAGCCCATATGTCCTATACCAAACTATAAATTGCTCTTCAGGAATTCAGACAACATATGCAATGACACCAAGTGAAGGAAGATCACAGGCCAGTTGATGGAAAGCCTTGTAGATCCAGTGGTGGTGGAAGCTCTCAATGCTGGCAGGGGTCTCGATGTGGCTCCTCCAGCTCCCAGGGCTCTGGCTACATCAGCACAGCTCCCTGTGGCTTGTCGTCAGTAATGTCTCCCAAGGAGTGAGTGTGTGTCCCACCTGCAGCGAGTTATTTAATTCCTTAGTGGCTCCAAATGAGTTCATCAAGCTGCGACCTGATTGACAGGCTAAACTCCACCCCTTCACTCTTAAGTCTCAAATTGACAACAGATTATGTAACTACCACATCAAGCATGATGTCCTTCTTCAGGGGCTGGTCCTTCCTAAAAGCATGTCCAAAGTACATGAGACAAAGTCTTTCCATTCCTGCTTCTAAGGAGTATTCCAACTGTATTTCTCCCGAGACAGACTTGCTCCTTCTTCTGGCAGCCCATGGTATAGTCAATGTTCTTTGCTGGCACCCTAATTCAAAGGCATCAACTCTTCTTTGGCCTGCATTCATTGTCCAGCTCTCCCATGCCTATGAGGTGACTGAACATAGCAAAGCTTGGGTTAGGCAAACTTGAGTCTTTAGAACAGTTTTAGCTTTTGAACAGTGTAAAGATGTCTTTGGCAGCAGATTTGCCCGATGGCATAAGCCATTTGGTTTCTTAACTGCTCCTTCCACGGATGCTTTACATGGACCAAGGGGCAGTCATTCAAACAGAACGAAGGAGTCCTGCACGGTGTAAATCAGGAAAGGTGGGAGTAAGGGTAGTATCCTTCCACCGTCCTGGTTTGAGCCGTAGGCTGAGCAAATCATCCAAGAAGCTGGTGGTATGAAGAAGAGGGAAGCAGCGGGATTGGAGGAAGACTCGTTTACAATCCGCAGTATGCTCGCTCAGAGTGAAAAGAACTGGACGCCCTTACGGATAAAGATGAAAGACCATGGCCTTCAGTGTGGACTACAGCTCGGCTCATTTTACTTGGATCCGTGATCAAGACCCATGGAAACAGCCGTCAAGAAACACAAAACCTTGGGTCACTTTATCTGTGTCTGAATCAGCATCTAGACCATGGGGTTGGGAGTGGGGGTGGGGGTGGGGAACTCATTGCCATTGAGTCAATACCGATTCATAGTGACTCTGTAGGACAAGGTAGGACTGCTTCTTTTGAGTTCCTGAGACTGTAACTCTTTACAGGAGTAGAAAGCCTCATCTTCCTCCCCTCAGACTGGCTCGTGGTTTCAAACTACCAACCTTGTGAATTGCAGCCCAATGTGTGACCACTATGCCACATCTTGACTGGTAGGATCTTTGTCCAGGGACCTGTACCCTGAGACTTCCCAACCTGAAGAAGACATTATGACAATCTCCACTTGGAACCAGAAAGGAAAAAACAAACTACCATTTGGGGTTGGAGTGGCTACAGAGGGAATTCTGGTTCATGCCCCAAGAGGCAGTCTGCAGGCTCTCCCTCCACAGCTCCTCCCACAGTGGGCTCGTCCTGGGCTCCAGCTCGAGAGCCCTTGGGTTCAGGGCGAGTATACCTGGACACCAGAGACTCGGGAGTCCACACATGCTCAGTGGGTAGCGGCACTCAGGAAGGGCGATCAGGCTGAGAGAGCCCGCCTGGCCCAGCCAGGACTTAACCCTGGCCCAAGCCCTGCCCTGAAGCCAGACTGCCCAGGGATGTGCTTCTACCCACCACCTCTAACTTGGTTCTGTCTTCTCTTCAGGAGTGTAAACCAAAACATACTCACTGCCATCGAGTCAAATCTTACTCCCCACATCCCTCCAGGACAGAGTAGAACCACCTTGTGGGTTTCTGAGACCGTAAACCTTGATGGGAGAGGAAGTCTCATCTTGCTCCCACAGGGTGGCTGGCATGTTTGAACTGCCAGCATGGAGTTAGCCGCCCAGTTCGTGGTCCACTCTGCCACCAGGAGCCCCAGCCAGAGATGTATCTATGGATAAGAGCCTCTGGGGTGACTGGTTTGAAATTGCCAAGAACCTCTCTCAGCTGGCGAGCGAAACTGCAGTGGTGACTAGAAACTGCTCTTCAGGCCCCCACCTCGAGCAGTGCCCAGGGCACATGCCATACCTGCCCTGCCCTGGCACCCCGCCGCCTCTGAACCTGTTTGTGTGACAAAGTACCACCAGTGGGATGACTTAAAACAACAGAATCCATCTTCTCTCCATTCTGAAGGCTAGCTGCCAGACATCAACATGTCTGCAGAGCTGCGTCTGCAAAGCTGAAGGCTTGGGGTGGGCGGTAGGGGGGGCGGGGCGGGCGGGGAGAAGGCTTCCTGGAGTCTTCCAGTGTCTGGTGGCCCAAGGCTTTGGTTGGTTTTGGCAGCAGGCTTCCAGGCTCTGCCTCTGTCTTGCCGTGGTCGGCTTCCCTCCATGTCCCTATCCTTAGCCCCACTGGCCCTCTCTCCACGTCCAGCTAGGGCCACCTCTCTCACTCGGCCTGCCTCACTGCCATTTCGGTAAGCCACCACCTGCTCCTTGTCCATCTCTGCTCGGTCGTCCACTCACCTGTGTGCATGCTCTGTGAATGTCCGCATCAGTCTGTTTGGCCGACCATCCTGCGTGTTGGACCCTAGCCTCATCCTTCCCTCCTGCCCAGCGGCTGGCTTTCCCTGCTACTCCATATGCGGATGGCCCTACCAAGTGTCCTTCAAGTCTCATCCAAGGGTCTCAGTTCTTGGATGGTTGGTCCCATTCTGAGAACATTCCTGGTCATAATACACTTTGGCATTAGGGTGGGGGGGTGCAATTTAAATTTCAGGAAATTACAGTTCTACAAAAGTCTCTGTGGGTGGAATTGGACAACAGCTCAGATGTCTAGCCCATAAGGCCCTGAAGCCGCAGGGACAGGGCAGGGAGAGGGAGTTTTATACTCTCCGAAGGAGACGTGGCTTTATGTTGCTGCTGCTGTTCCCCCCACCAGCTGGTGCAGTGTGGCAGATCAGCACGGCCGGGGGGGACCAGGAGCCCTTGGGACTTGTCAAGACCAGAGAGAGTGTCAGGAATGCTGCCAGGTATCCTGTCTCGGGTCTGTGTCCTTGCGGGATGATCTCTGGAGTCCATGTCTGTTGAAATGGATTGTTTGGATAAAGGGGATTCTGGGGGGGCAGAGGGGAAAGGAAAGGGATGGCTGGCCACATGAAGTCCGGGGCTCAGGCAACGATCATCAGCCCTGTGCTGTTTCTGAAGACTCCAGAGATGTGCCCGCCAGAGAAGTCCCATGATTATGGAGGGGAAAGACGAAGGGAGGTTAAAAAAGTGGAAAGAAAGGGAGGAAGGTGGATGATGGATGGGTAGATGAGAAAGAGGCAGGGAGGAAATGGATACTTGGATGCAGAGAATAGATGAAGGGAAGGAGGGGAGAGGATGGATGGATGGATGG
>NW_022103928.1:23104752-23105747 GCF_000313985.2 Echinops telfairi
AGGGATGTGAGTGAATCAATCAAATCCTCCAGGAGATATTGATTCCTGGACTACACATTCCTCTGTTTTCCCATGTCTGCATTCATGAAAGACACCTTGAACTGACTATGAAATATCAGGGGCAGGAAGGCAGGGCCTGTGGGGCCGGGGAGGGGGAGAAGGAATTAGCCAATTTCAGGTGGCCTACAGTGAGGAACAGGGCCGGGACACCTGTCCCTAACCTTACACTGTGTTCCTTTACAGACCCCAGATTCGAGCTCCCGAGGTCAAGGTTCTTCTCCACAAGAAAGCTGCGGACCCCAAACTGCTCTGCACGTGGACGGGATGAGAGCGGCAGGTAGGGCCGGGCTCCGCAGAGCCTGAGGCTTTGGTCTGGGAGTTCTTTTCCGTCGTCCCTGGGCTCAGAGGTGGCCCCGCTGCATCCTTCCAGTGCTCTCCAACCTCCCAGCCAGATTCGCAGGCAGAGGCCACGGCCAGCTGCCTCCAGCCTAAAGTACCGGGGCATGTAGGTTAAGAGGCGCCCGGACCACTGCCGGTCACGTCCCCAAATCGTTCCAGTCCATAAAACGTTTGTATCTGGAAAAGGCGGTCTCGAATGCGGTCGGGTCTCATCGCCGCTCCTTGCTCTGCAGTTTTGCTTCGCTTGGTGCCGCTGGTCTTCGCCGTGGTGACCACCTGCGTGTTCATCAGCACCTATGTCGGCTTCAGGATGAGAACCATCCGCGTGCCCCGATGGCTGGGTGAGTGGGCCGACAGGGGCTGGGACTAGAACTGGGACGCAGGAGAGAGCCCTCCTTCCACCCCGGCCCGGAACAACGTGCCTGGTATGGGGAAGAAAGGCTGGAGCCTGTTGGCACAGAGAAGTGCTCCGGAGCCCCGAAAGAGTGTGTCTGTGTTAGGACCTGCTGGACAGGGGCCCCGGGAGCAAAGGAGAGGGCAGGAGAGAAAACCTGTCCGTGGGTCGAGTGGCCTCCCCTTGTCGGCTATTCCTCTGC
>NW_022103928.1:23107103-23123983 GCF_000313985.2 Echinops telfairi
AGACATGGCTGGGAGGCAGACACAGTGAGTGGTGGGAGATGGCCTTGGAAGAAGTGTATGCAGGTCAGCTAGCAAGGCTGAGACAGCAGAGCTTGGAGTATCCTCTAGAAGGGCACTGCTCCCACCTAGAGCCAAAGAAAGACCAATGCTTGAGGGGAGAGCCCAGACATCATCTCCTCATCACAACTCTACTCCCCCTCTCACTCAACCTGCCCTGTGCAATGACTGGTCTCATGCAGCAGGGGCCCCTGCCCTTCGGAGCTGGGGTCAAACAGGTTTGCCCATGGAACATTCAAAAATATTTGTCCATTACCAGAACCCAGGATCTAGAGAACACAACTAGTAAGAAAGATTGTCATTTTTTCAAGTCCCCAAACTACTGCCCTGAGATCGTCATTAAACCAAAATATCCCCCGAAGTCATCTTAAAGCCCAAGAACAGCTGAGCTTCACTCGGGAAGGAGGTCTGCATTGGGCAGTGCGCTCTCTGAGGCGCTAGTCCACCCACAATGCACCAAGTGGGCACGCACAGGACTGTTTGATAAGAGCCTTAGGGGACAGCAACCACATCAGGTGACTGGAAATGACTCTGCACAGGAAGGTGAGCACAGTGGCACCGTTTAAAGACTGAGATCAATGTCGTGAAATTATACATGAAGACAAGCAGCAAACGGGCCTAGGTTCTTCTGTGTTTATGCTCATGACAACGTGACAAAATTGTTTTAAAGAAATTATTTTTAAAAAGAAAACATTCTAGCGTTCAGATATTTAAAGGGGGACTGACTGTTCATTTTCTTTGGAGGTTTCTAATCTGGGTCTTCACCCACCCATTTTATTATTGAATGCATTCATATGGAAGCACACAGGGGACTGTAACACAAATCCAATCTTCATGCTTTCTTCTCTGTGTATATAATTGGCTTCCCTTGTAATCAATCTCTTTTATTTTATGCATTTAATAACTTGGAACCTATTGGAGTAGGAAGTGCAAAGAGTCCCCAGAAAGATGGAGCTATCTTATGCTGAGGAGATTCCAAAATGCTGAAAGGGCCCAGGGTACCAAAATCAGAGATCAAACAAACTTACCTGGCATGTTCAGCAGGGTTCGTTCAGGTAGGAGGGACTACCTAACCCAATTCGAACTGCTTTGAACAAAACAGGATATCTTGAGTCACATAATGAGAGAGTGCGTGACCATCTGGCCTCTGGCCTGACTGGGTCCAAAGGCCCAGAAAGCCGTTCTCTCCGCATCTTTGGATTCTGCTTGCTGTTACGAACCTCATGCCATGAACAGCTTCCTTTCCAAGTCAAGCATGACGGGGACCAGATCTCCAGAGGCTCCTCTCGCAGTTTACCTGAAAGAGGCACTTCCCTCTCCTAGGGCCACCTGTCACAGGAGCCCTGGTGGTGTAAACGATAATGTGGTGCACTGCTAATTGCAAGGTCAGCGGTTTGAAACCACCCACCACTCCTCAGGAGAAAGATGAGACTTTCTACTCCCAAATAGAGTAAAAGTTTCAGAATCCCGCATGGGAAGTTCTCCTCTGCCCTATAGCTTCACTGTGAGCCAGAATCCCCTAGATCAGTGGTTCTCAACCTTCCTAATGCTGTGACCCTTTCATACAGTTACTCGTTATGCTGACCCCCCAACCATAAAATTATTTTTGTTGCTACTTCATCACTGTAATTTTGCTACTGTTATGAATTAGAGAACCCCTGTGAAAGGGTCGTTCAACCCCCAAAGGGGTCGCGACCTACAGGTTGAGAACCGCTGCCCTAGAGGGCAGTGAAGTGGAGGACCCGAGAACAACCCATGGAAAAGCTCTAATTGGCTCTGCTAGTTTCACATGCCCAGCTCTGGGCCAATCACTGCTGCCAGAGGAATGAAATATTATCATTGGCCCGGATGAGGTCACATGCTACACCAGACACCGATGGAGGGAGGGATCACAGATGCACAGCCCCCTGAAGACCACAGGGAAATGCCAGGAAAGGGAACTCCCCGGGAACAAGAAACAAGTTGGTATAGTCAGCCAATTCCCTTATTTTTTTATTCCTCTCTCATAATCTCCCTGTGGTCCTACTATTTCTGTTCCCACTTGGAACCTGTCCTCTAGAGACCTGACATAGGACCCCAGCCCACAACCGCCCTCCCACAGGGGAGCCCAAGAACTTTCTCGCTAACTAGGTCTGTCTTCTCTTCCAGGCTTGGCCTCCAAGGAGGAGACCCGTGAGTATACACTCCCCACCCACCCCCATTACTCTCCCCACACACACCCCAATTGCTCTAGGGCAGTGGTTCTCAACCTTCCTAATGCTGTGACCCTTTAATACAGTTCTTCATGTTGTGGTGACCCCAACTATAAAATTATTTCTGTTCCTACTTCATCACTGTAATTTTGCTACTGCGATGAATCAGGCGACCCCTGCGAAAGGGTCATTCGACCCCCAAAGAGGTCTCAGCTCACAGGTTGAGAACTGGTGCTCTAGGGTGAGACGTCCCACTGTCTCTTCTCCAGGGCCCACCAGGTCTTCCGGCCCCTTTCCCAGACCATCCATCCCCTACCATGCTGTCCGTACTGGCCCCAACCCTGCCTCCCCCCTCACAGCCCCTGCCCCTCCTCTCTCTGAGGCCCACACCTGGCTGGGTGCCCTCCATGAGCACAGGGCCTCCACGCATGGTACATGACTTCTAATTACCAGGGTACATGCCTGCGACCACAGGAAGCCCAAGACACACAGAGAGGATGCTGGTTGGGGTAGAATACCAAGTGCCCCAATGGGGGCGGGGAATCACGCTCCAGGGAGAGGCACCCCCTGGAGTGGGCTGGTTCAGGGAAGGCTTCAGAAGGTGGGGTTCCAATGTGCCTTGGAGAATGAGGCAGTTAGAAGCTCGTGGAAGAGGGAATGGCCGCCACTTCTCAGGAGTGCAAAGACCAGGAGGCAGGATCGTGAGGACCAGTGGAGACATGGCTGGGAGGCAGACACAGTGAGTGGTGGGGAGTAGGCCAGAACCCCAGAGGGGCAGGAATGCCAAGCGCCCTGGAGCCTCGTGGATGCCTGAGTAAGACTTCAGTGAGGAGCGCATGGTGCTGAGGAGCTAGAAGGAAGGGTATCGATGATGAGAAGGAGGAGGAGGACGTGATCGTGCCTCTATGTGCCAGCCACTGTGCAGAACTTACGGGCCTCTCGTGTCGGCCTCAACAACCCCTGTAGGTGCTATAATCACTCCTACTTTATAGGAGAGAAAACTGAGGCTCAGCCCAGTGAAGCTCTTGGCCAAGGCCATGCAGCTCTAAGTGGTGGTGGTCAGCCTTGCCGGCTGCTCCGGCTGCTCCAGCGTCAACCCTCTCAGCAGCTCTTTGCCAGAGGCACCTGGAGTGCCCTCCTTCTCCTCTGCATGGGGTGGTGACTCCAAAGAGGGAAGCCGTTCAAAGACTGGGCTTGCACCTGATGGAGCCCCAGTGCACTGTGGGATTACAGAGAGCAAAAACCACATGAGTTACCCCAAGCCCTCAACTTCACCTTCTTGAAGCCCCCTAGGTCTTATTCTCACAGACACAGAATCCACAGCAGCCTGGTGCAGAACCAACACATAGACATCATCTGCTGAGGGGATGGCAAATCCAAGCACAAATGCTGCTTCCCCCTTTCCGATTCCCATGGTAGGCTTCACCAATCGATTCTAGAATGCTTTCCCTCCAAGTCTATGGGCAGTCTCAGGAGCTTTTCTTTAAGCTCCTAGCAGTAAAGACTGGTTGACATTTAAGAGGAAACCGGTTTGATCATCTTGATACAAATCAGTCCCCGCATTTTATCATTGACCAAAGTAAAGCGAGATGCTTCTGGCATGTCACACAACAGGCCAGTAGATGAGCTGGGATGAGAGCCCAGGTTTCCTGACACTTCTCCCACTCCCTACTCCCAAACCAGACCCACTGGTGTCAAGTTGACTCTTATTCATGGCGACCCCATGCGTGTTGGGGGAGGGGGTGTCAATGCCTGGTTTTTCTAGAGTAGATCACCAGGCCTTCTTCTGAGGTCAACCTGAAGCTCTAACCTTTGAGTCAGCAGTTAACTGTTAGCACCACCCAATGCGAACCCCCAAGTCTCATGCTCTTCCTATCACACCAGCCCCATGCTCTTTGCCCCAGAGTTAGGGGGTTCTGAGAGGCTGGGCCTCTGGATTTAAGGCTGCAGGTGGGGTGGGCCATAAGCCAGAGCACAGCAGGTAAACACCCTGCCTCCCAGTGGCTGAGACCCCTGGGCATCTCCCCCTTCCTCCGGCAGCTTGCCGGGAAAGCTGGATGGTCAGAAAATCAATTCCAGGAAAGCCTGCGTAAGCCAGCCTGTTGACATGGGTTTAGCAGACTTAGTGCAGTTGATTATACTCCGGACAAACCCAGGTGTGCTCCCTGAGGCTTGCAATAAGCCTCCCACATAGGTGAGAGAGCCTTCGGCCTCCAAAGTAAGCCAGCCTCTCCATAAAGGGGCCGGGGCAGGATGTGGGGTCTGCGGTTCTAGGAGAAGAGAAGCCGTGAAGATTTGTCTCTGTTCTCTAGTGTTACTGTGACAGAAACACCACAGCAGGTGGCTTTAATGGACAGAGTGGTTCTCTCACGTTTAGGAGACTAGAAATCTGACTTGGGGGCACCTGCTCTAAGATAAGGCTTCTCTGTGTGCAGCCTCTGGGGAAAGGTCCTGTCTGCTTTCAGTACTGGTGAGCCCAGCATTCCTTGGAGATTGCCATGTATCTTGGCATCAATCTCCCCTGGGTCTAGGAGATTCTCCGTGCAAGGTCCCTGGGTCCAAAACGGTTTCCCAAAGTGGACAATACCACCCTCTAGTGGCGGGTGCAGGTATGATCCAGCAAGGCTGTAAAGACAGATGCAGACACTTTGTCCTGGGTTATGGGTTACAGTACTAAAGGGTTTTTTTGCCAGGGGGTGCTGAGGTTGGTTTATTTGTTTGCTTGTTTGTTTTTAAAGGGGCGATATGCCAAATAAGTTCGGCAACCTATGGTGCAAGGAAGTGCTCTGCTCCCGACTCTTCTTTCTTGGTGATCGTAGGTCCCTCTCCTCTCTGCTCACTTGTTTAATATCTTTTGCATCTCAAATGTGAGTGGCTCGGGGTACAACCTCATCCATTCACCTAACTGCTTCTAATCCTGCCTCGCTAGCCTCATGAAGGTGAAGGTTTACAACTCAAAGGATAATTACATCAGATCACAAGAGTGTGGGTAACTGCATTACACTGTGCAGCATGGCCCGGCCAAGTTGACACAAAATTCGATCCACAACATTACCCTGCCTCAGTTTAGCTCATCCTCTGCCACAGAGGGCCAGGGAGGGGAACCAGAGCCATGACTCCAACCCAGGATGTGTCTTGAACTGCCGACCTGAGGCCCACTCTCTCCCACCCTCCCTCGGGGATGTCTCCACACCCTGCTCTCCTTTCTGTGAGAGGCCCTGCTTTGACTTCTCCTTACCCCCATCACGTGGGTAGCTAGCGAGTCGGGGGAGGAACTGGACAATTCCCCTCAGACCACCAGGACTGTCCACTCACCCGAGGAAACAGAAGCCCAGCGGGGTGTCCAGGTGGCCCTAACTCCTAGGAAGGGGCTGCCGGAAGTTATTGGCAGGTGCCATGGGCTCCGCAAGTCTTGCCCAGTGGACTGTGCCCACCCAGAGAGGCACTCTTCCTGTGTCACTAAAGGTGCCCTGTGCACCTCCGGCCTCAGACTCAGCCTGGTCCCAAGTCATTCCATGCATGTTGTCTGGGTACCCCCTCCCTATGGCTGAGTCCCTGGGAATGAAACAGTTAAGATGCCCCCTGATGCCCATGTCTGAGCCCACCCAGAGGTCCTGCAGAAGAAAGAAAGGCCTGGTGAGTCAAAACCGACTGGATGCCAAATGGTGTTGCATGTGCCCTCCAGGTGGGGATGGTTTAACAAGGTAACAGATAGCAAGTGCCCAGCACCCGGCACAAATGTGGCTGTGTGAGCTCTGTTGACAAGCCAACGGGTTTGCTTCCATGCCAGCCCGGCAGGGCCTCAGCCCCCACCCCCCCTCCCCTGGGGTCGCGGCAGGGGCTGGGAAAGAGAAAACCTGTCAAGTGTCTGTTTCCCTTTTGCAGCTGAAAATTCCCTAATTCCACGTTTATCCAACCTTCCCTAATGGTGCCTTCTGAGCTGTCAGGTGGTGTGAGAAACACGCATTAATATAAATTATAAGCTGCCAGGCAGAAGCACAGGTGACATGCCAGCTCACAGCGCCTGAGCAGGGCCCAGGGCCTCCAGCTGTCTTTGAGGCCTCTGGGCTCCGGGCAGACCATGTGTCCCTCTCAGGCCCCCTAGTGGGTCCTGTGGGCAGGCCCTGGTCTGACAAAACAGCGGGGCTGGGTACTGATGCCTGCTGGGCACAACACATGGCACGTGCTCCTCCATGTGGGAATGAAGAATGGGGCACCATTCTGGGCATTGTCCGGGTCTCCCTCTCCCTCACGAGAGCCTAGCGCGGGCTCCACTTGATAGATGAGCAAGAAGAGGGACAAAGAGGGCGAAGGACTGCCTAAAGATGCCCCTAACCACCATGCCAGGGCCCCAGGGTGCTTGTCAGTGGAGGACCTCGGAAATCTCAAAAAGTGACCCCAGAGCGAGGCTCCCAGGAGAACCCCTTATTCACAATGACTCTGTCACTGGCCAAGCACATTCACCGAGGCCCCCGAGTGGCCCCAGCACTGTGCCCAGATGGGAAGCCCACCCAGCTCTGTACTGGGTGAGGAGACTGGCAGTCAGGCAGTGGGACCCAGCACCCTATGTGCTTTGATGGGGTGGCTAAAGACACTGTAGGGGCACCGAAGAGCAGGGGTCCCAAGCCAAGTCGCCAGTGAAGCCTGAGCCTGCTCTCTGGCCCTCCCCTGCTATCCTCAGACCCCTATCCCAGTGGCTGCTCACCCAGGCTGCTCTGTTTCCTCCCCAGGAGTCCCGAAGTTCAAGTGCGGCCTCAGAAAGTCCTGCCCCACCGACTACTTTGCATTTAAAATTAACAGCGGGGCCGCCAATGTCGTGGGACCTTCCATGTGTTTTGAAAACCAAATGTAAGTGCCTGAGGGGCCCTGCTATTTCCTTTCATTCATCCACTCATTCATTCATTGGTTGGGCAGACTCTGAGGGGGCAATTGGCAGGCCCAGGTCAGCCCACACCTTCCTCAGACCTTTGATCACTGAGGAACCCGGGTGGGGAGTTGGGCCACTAACTGCCAGGTCAGCACTACGAGCCTACCAGCCTCTCAGCAGGAGAAAGATGAGGCTTCCTGCTCCCCTAAAGAGTTACCGCCTTAGAAATTCACAGAGGCAGTTCTATGCTGTCCTATAAGTAATAATCCTAACAGCATCTGTGTTTCATAGCATCCTCTCACTCTCTCCATCACGCCGTTTCATTCCGATTGTAAAGCTGGCCAGTGATTTGCACTAAAGACTGTGTGGTAGCCAAACGCCTAGGCTTCTCAGAAGGAAAACGGCTATAGGGAGGGTTCACGAATGGCATCCCAGCCTGGAGGCAGCAGGAATGACCTATAATACAGCCCATGAAAGGAAGGCCCTGGGGCAGCAAGTTTTCCCTACAAAAGAAGCCAGAAAAATGATGTTTTTGTTAGAATTTTGAAACGAACTACAACTTTTTTTTAAGGGGCTAGAAAGGGGGGTCGGGCCATTCATTGGTTCATGTGTCCAAAAAACAGAGGCAGCAGGCTTCAGGTCCAGCTTGATCCAGGGAGTCAACCCATGTCTTCAGCGGTTCCACTCTCACCAGCCTTTGCTCTGCTTCACTCTGTGGCTGAGCTTCGGTTTTCCCTGCTGCAAATGGGCTTCTGCACTGAACTAAGAGGGAAGACCTCCCCAAGGGGATTGACATAGCACACACACACACCCCCCGCCCCCAACTGAAAAGTGAATGGCTCCCTTCAGCATTATCCCGGTGAAAGTCTAAAGACGGCATCTTACTGGCTGCCCTGGGTCACATGACCATGCCCGGCCCAATCACAGGGACACGTCACGGCCTAGGAGGGAGGGGACAGTTCAGAGAACCACGCGAGCTGAGACTGAAGACCTCAACGCCTCCCGGGAACTTCCAGAAGTCGGGGTGAGGCTACCAGGCTCCCCACTGGTGACCAGACCCAGACACCGCTCTGAGTTCTGCCTCTCAGCGTGGGTGAGGGGGTGGCACCACGTGCAACCCACGGAACGCCAGGCCTGGCCATCCCTCCTCTCTGAGCTGCGCCAGGCTGCAGAGTCCTGCCCACTGCCAGTTTCCAGCAGAAAGCAGATGGCCCTAATTATTCCGTGTATTTCCGGGTGCTCCCCGCACCGCGCCATGTGGGCACTCTGGGTGCGAAAGCGGAGTGCGCCTTCCCGCTCGGGGACCAACTGTTGTGTTTTGTTTTCACTTGTTCTTCTTCAGGATCATGAGCCCTGTGAAAAACAACGTGGACAGAGGCCTGAATATCGCTCTCATCAATGGTGAGTCGCTGCCCGCCCTCCAGACGTGGAGTCGGCGCAGATTGACACTATAGGGGACCGAGAGAACTGCCCCTGTGGCTTTCTGAGATCGTCACTGGTTTACGGGAGTCGACTTTCTCCTGCAAAGTGGCTGGAGTACCTGGTGGTTTTGAACTGTGGGCCTTGTGGATTGAAGCCTAGAGCAGGCATAACCACTACGCCGCCAGGCCTCGGGCGAGGCGCAGACGGTACATGAGACCAGTCCACCCCACATGCTTGGCTGCTAGCCAAAAGGGTGGAGGTGCTGAAAGACCCAAAAGCTCCTTGGAAGAAAGGCCTGGAGATCTTTCTGGGAAACCCTGTGGAACACAGTTCTGCCCTGACATGAGGTCACGAGTCAGAAACGACTCGACACCTCCTATTGGCGACCCACAGCCCCAGCCAGGCCTCTCCCTGTCCCGGGAGGAACCACAAGTCCTAGGGAGCATGGCGGCCCTCGAGGCTCACCCCTAAACCCAGCCTGAGCCGCCCACAGAACGTGGGGCCGGTACTGCGGGCAAGTGGTCATCCTTTTGCCCAGCCCCCGGCTACAAATAACCATCAGCAAGCGGAACTTGATTCCGTTCCAGCTAGCTACGGGACGGAATTGACTCCGTAGCAGTGAGTGTGGCTTTTTATTTTAAACCTCAGCACCATGCTAAGCTATGCCCGTGTCCCCATTTTCCAAATGGGGAAGGGTAGCTCAGAGAAGTCAAGCCACTTGCCCAAGGTCACCCAGCCAGTGCACAGAATGACTTAGGTTGGAGTCCAGATGGGTGACCCCAAGTGTTCATAGTATCCACCCACACACGCCGGCTGTGGGAAGTCTGGCCACGCCCTCTCCGGGACCCCCACGTGTGAGTTGGGAGAACATGGGATTGCAAAGAGGAGAGGTGGTCATGGGTGGAGTGGCCTCTGGGTGTGCCTTGTGGCATTACACGTGTGCTGATAATAACGGGGGGGGGGCTACTTTCTCCCCTCACAACCTTTGCTTGGGGATGATTAGCCAGATCTGAAGTTCTTAACCTTTACGTGACCAGAATTTAGAGAAATGCTTCAAGCTATGCTCCACAGCATCCCTGTACCCTCCATTTCGGGGCGGCATAATTATGAGGCAATTTCAAGGAGTCATAGGTCCCCTTTCAAGAGTCTATGGTGAAGCTCCTCAAGGGACTGGAACACCAGTGAGAGCGAGTATCGTGGAGAGGCTGCAAAGTGAACCCCCCACCCCGCTTCCCCACCCTGTCCTAGACCAAGCTGGGAAACAGAGAGGCCCTGGAGGGACCTGTTCTCCTTCCCTACCCCCTCGCCGCCGTCCCCAGCCTCTCTTCTGGATTCTGTAAACCTTAGGGTTGTTGTAGGGTGGCGATCGCCTCTGCAATACTCCCATCTAGTGGTCATAATTGAGAACTGCCACTTTCCTGCAGAACACCTCTTAAATCCTCCCTCGGTAAAGCCTGTACATGCAATTCAAGATTACTGAGCTTGGAGACCCTGACTAACGTTCAGCCCACCAAAAATACTTGGTCCTCAAAAGTTTGAGAAATCCCAAACTTTCTATTTAGATGGGATTAATATCTGGTGCCCTGGAGTAGGAGCCCTGGTAGCATAGTGAGTTACACTTCAGGCTACTGTTAAGGTCGTTGGTTCAAAACCACCAGCTGTTCCACAGAAGACAGACGAGGCTTTTCCACTTCCATAAAGAATTATAGTGTCTAGAACACACGGAATGTTTTACCCTGTGCTATAGGGTTGCTGTGAGTTGGAATCGACTTGATAGCAATGAATGTAATGTCTGGCCTGTAAGGGATTACACGTTGGACTGCTAACCTCAGTTTGAAACTACCAAATCTTGGGGAGAGATTTACAATCTTGTGGGGAGGTCTCTGTCCTGTAGAGTTGATAAGAGCTGAAATTCACTCAATGGCAGTGAGGTTTTTTTACTGATGTCTGGTACACTGTCTCGGGTAAGGGTTGGAGTGCTAGCCGCAAGGTTGGTGGTTCAAACTCACTATGCACACTACAAAAGAAAGATGAGGCTGTCTGCTCCTGTAAAAATTTACAGCCCTGTGAAGAGCAGCTAGGAGTCAGAATTGGCCCAATGGCATTGGGTTTTGGCTTAATGATGACACTTAAAAGTCTCTGGGTGGGGCAAAGGTGTGTACTTGACTAGTGATCAACAGGGTGGCAGTTCCAACCCATCCAACATAGGTGCGGAAGAAAGGCCTAGCGGTGTGCTTTTCCAAAGATCACAGGCGAGGAAAGCCGCCGGAGCAGCTAGCTCTTCCCTGTAACTCACAGGGCCGCTGTGGTTCAGAATCTGCAGCAGCAGGTTACTTTTGAAATATTATTTTGCAGCTAAATTTTATCTTGTTCACTTGCTGCACATTTTGCATGCTGCTTATTGAATCTGTGCAGATTCAAAAATGGAGATGCTACGTGTTTGGAAATGCAAGGTAGAGCAGAGGCCCAGGAGCCCAACCAAGGCCTCTGGGTGACTGCACATTTGCTGCATGGCCTCGCTTGATGGTGCTGTTATTATAGTGTTCATCCTTATTAATCCTTACATTACAGTTTTCATCCTTAGACGTGCGAGCCCAGGAGCAGCCATGCTCAGCGGGATGACTGCCAGGATGGCATGTGTTACAGGAAGTAATGTTTCTGTTGCTTAAACCCTTAGGCACTACCGGGGTCATGGTGAAATACAGCTCCTTCGACATGTACTCTGGAGGTAGGTGCTTTGTGGGGCCCTGAGTGCCCATGGCAGGGACACCGGCTGCTCAAGCTTACACAGGCAGGCAGCAGGTGCTTGGCGTAAGATCCCAGGGCCAGCACAAGGCTTCCCCAGGCCAGAGGGGACAGCTGGGCGCTCTGTGCAGCGGCAGACCTCTTCCTTCATTCTCAGCACAGACACACTTGGAGCCTCTCTCTGGCAGCCCAGCCCCAGGCCCTAGATATCGCCGCTGCCTGCCCTTAGCCCGTCTTAATATCTGCTCAGACCAAGTCGAGGCTTTAACAGACTGCTCCTACGGCTCTGCCTTTAAAAGCTCCGGGGCCTTGGGACCCAAAGAGCTACTGGAGGCGTCTGGTGGCAACGCTGTTCAGATCTGCCCCGTGGTGACAGGGGGAGAGGAGAGGGAGAGAGGTTAGAGGTGAGAGGAGGGAGAGTGACAGGAGAGGAGAAGAGGGAGAGGTTAGAGGAAGAGAGCAGAGGCGAGGCGAGGTGAGTGAGAGAGGACAGGAGAGTGAGAGGCAATGAGGGGGAGAGGAGAAGAGTTGAGGGGATGAGAGAGGGGGAGAAGGCAGGAGAGGGAGGGGAAGAGAGCAGAGGGGGTGAGGGAGCGTGGAGGAAAGGGGAGGGAGAGACAGCCATCTAGTCCCATAGCCCAGGACGCCCTACAGGCTGTGCGACCCCCTCACGCAGGGTCCCCTTAGTTGGAATTGACTTGGTGCCACCAACAAGCTGCCCTGTGTTCGCGGTGAGATCCAGCAGGCTGAAGGCATGTGGGTGTGGGAGGCAGACAGCCATAGCCTCCCAAGAGCTGCCTGCTGGACCCCCTAGACCAGTGGTTCACAACCAGTGCATGTGACAGTCAGTCACCTGGGCACATCCCAAGCCACGGGGCTCGCCCACTCTACCCCCATGAGCCTTCCCCCAGGGGAGTCGGAGATATCAGGCAGCAGTCACTTCTGCGCAATGGCCAGCACCTCTCTCCTCCCTCTGCCAGATCCCGACCATCTGGTGAAGTTCCTCAAGGAGATCCCCGAAGACATGCTGGTGCTGGTAGCCTCCTACGACGACCCGGGGACCAAGTAAGAGGAGGGCTCCGCCCGGCACCCTCTGGCCCTTTGGCCTCGGGAAGTGACTGGATGCTACCCAGTGTCCATCACAGCCTGGTTGCCGCATGGGCAACTAGAAACCGCCTCCCATCCAGGGACATCCCGCTGCTTATATAGATGACCTGCTGCCCTATGCAGACGCAGCGCTCTGTGATGAGCCCTAATGGCAGTGGTTAAGCGCTTGGCTGCTAACCAACAAGTTGGCCGTGCGAACCCACTCCCTGCTCCTCGGGAGCTCTCTAGAGTGTGCCTGTGAGTGGGACTTGACTCATGGCAACGAGAGGGTATGGTAGGAGTCCTGGTGTTGCGGGCATTAAGCACTCCGCCACAAACCTAAAGGTCACTGGTTGGAATCCACCGGCAGGGATCTGGTGATCCACTCGTCAGGGGTGTTCCGGCGTCGAGGCGATTCCGACTCGCAGCAACCACACAGGACAGAGTAGAACTGCCCCACGGGGTTCCCAACGCTGTCATCGGCAGATGACAGTCACATGTTTCTCCCTCGGAGCGGCAGGTGGGCTGGAACCCCTGACCTTTTCATTAGCAGCCAAGTGCTTCCTCACTGCGCCACACAGTGCTCCTTACAGGTGGTCCCTGTGGGTCAGAATTGGCCTGACTCCCACTTAACAGCAAGTGCTGTGTTATCATACACCTATGACACGGACATGAGTTGGTCTGCTGCGGCTAAAATGATGGTGTAGAAAGTCCGGAAGGGCATGGGAAAAAATGCTCCTTCCGGAGTGCCCGGTGAAAACAAGGAAGTCGATCTTTCTCCCAAAGAGTGGCTGGTGGGTTTGAACCTCCAACCTTGTTATTAAAGCCTAATACCTAACCCACACACACACACAAAAAGAAAACAAGGAAGTCACAAACAGCCGCCAGGTCCCCCCTGTCCAGGGACACAAGGAGACGCGTGGCGTAGTGATGATAGCAACAAGGTATCATCTTCTTTGTCATCCTCCCAACAAGCACATGCTTGGTACCGGAAGATCCGATGTCCCCACACCTCCCCGGCCCCACCCAAGCCCCTTTTGGAGAGAAAGGTTTGGGAGCTTCCCACCCTGGACCTTTCGTCTGAGCCCCATTCCACAGCCCCTGCCAGGGCAAGGACGCCAAAGCCAGAGGAGGGCAGGTGCAGCCTGCCACCCTCACCGCCCTCTCTGCCCTCTGCAGGCTGAATGACGCCATCAGGAAGCTCTTCTCCGACTTGGGGAGTACCCATGCAAAGCAACTTGGGTTCCGGGACAGCTGGGTCTTCCTAGGGGCCAAAAACCTCAAGAATAAAAGCCCCTTCGAGCAGGTGGGTTCCTGGCCTCTTCCCAGCTGGAGAAGGACGAGGTGTGGGCCCGGGCGTAGGGGGCACTCGGAGTCAACCTGGAGCTGTGGGGTTGATGGTGACTCAGGGTGACTCAGCAGAGCTGCCCCCTAGGGGATCCTGACTGTGACCTGTGGGGAAGCAGGGTGCCAGGTCTTACTCCCTCGAAGCCTCAGCCTGGGGTGCGTTCTAATCACCAACCTTTCAGTTAGCAGCCAATGCAAATGGTGGCAAAGCCACGCCTGACCTCCTCAGGCTACCGAAGGGAGGAGGCGGCTCCCACTGCATGCTGCCCAAGGATGAGTCCCGTGAGGCAGAGTGGACAGACACGCCTCCGGCCTCCGCCCCTCATCCGGACACTCCCTCCCACACAATCGGCTTCTCTGCTGGCTCCGTCCTCCCTGTAGTTATACTTCTGGGGCCTACTGGGGAGGCTCACCGGCTACGAAACGCTAAGGACTTACAGTCCTTCTGTCCTCAGGTCCCTCGGCCTGTGTTCTGATCAGATGGATGTCACAAAGCTCCTTCAGTGCTGGTGAGGCTCAAAGCCAGCCTCCCGCCCCAAGGCACTCCGTTTTCCTTGTTTCGGGGGTCAAAAAGCCCACCACTCTGTCTCAGGGTCTAGGCACTGCCTCTCCCAGGTAGGCTCTTGGACATATATCAGCCTTGGTTCCTCCTTTGTGCTGTTTGTGGGATCCTTCTTCGTTTCTGAGATGGCTCACTTTATACCCAGAGCAATGGTGAAGCCAACCAATCCCCACCCTAGAATCTTCTACACCTTACTCGAGTGCCCTCACCCAGTCACATGGTGGGACGGACAGAGGCTCTGGCTACAAGGGCCCCACCGGGTCATCTCACCTCACTGCCGGCCGTCCTCTGAAGGACTAGCTTCCCTCCCCTTTCAAAATGACATCTTCTACAATGACTTCTTGCTTGGTTGTTGTTTTAACTTTCTAGGGTGAACTAGGTGGGAGTTTACATTTCTGATCATGTATTTTGTAACCAACAACCTTCACAGCTTCCCAAATCTCCCAGTAGCTTGCCCTGCCCCACCTCCAGCCTTTGAGTCCTCCCGTCTTACAGAGTGGTTTGAAACACCAGAGTGACCCTGTTCACAATCCCTCACGACAGAATCCTCCGATCCTAGCTACATCTTCCACCACCCTGGCTTCCCCAGACTCGTCAGGAAACAAGACGTGTAGGAATTACTGGACGTCAACTTGATGGTCTGTTCTGTGAACCTTCAGTCAATTTGCTAGCTCCCCCCTCAAAATAAACTAACGCTTAAAAATTTTTTTCCTAAGAAAAGCGTCACAGGCACATACCGTGTGCGCCAACGATCCCCCTCCTGGATGTCCTACCTTCTCACTCATGGCCATTGAGCCGATTCCAGCTTAAAGGGACTGGCAGGGCTGGGTAGAACTGCCCCTGTGGCTTTCAGGGACTGTGGCCCTTTACGAAAGTAGAAAGCCTCTTCTTTCTCCCACTATTTTACCCTAGAGAAATAAAAAACAGATGTTCCTAGGAAATGACAGTAACATGCCACAGCGTGGCCTGGCTAGACGAGAAAGTGGGTGAGCTTAGCGGCACCGTCTGAGAAGACGCAGGACCAGGGGCCTCCAGATGGTCTGGAGGGGCCAGCCAACAGGTGGGATCCTCGTGGGAAGCAGAGCTCAGGGCCACGCTGGAACAGCAAGCACTGTCCTTCCTGGAAGTGACGGTTCCAGACTCAAAACCCCTGGGCCAAGACTAAGTAAATAACTAAGGCCACTTGGCACCACCACCGACCTGGTGTTGGTGACCACCAGACTGGGACACAGCACCATGAAAGCTGGGGTTCAGAGAACCATCTTCTTCGTCTTTCTGAGAATCAGCCACTCTGGTGCCGGTAGTCGATGTATTTACTTTCTGCTCCTAGCGACGAGGCGGAGCACATTTACCTCCGTGGTGGTGTGATCTGCCCACTCCTGCTGTTGTGAATTGACACTGCACAATGACACTGCATCCTGACTGGATGGCTGTCGGCGGTGACTGTGCCTCGGTTTCCCCGTTATGGGATGGAGTGATCGCTGTGTGCACTTCCCAGGGCCATTGTGAAGATTAAATCGATGACTCGCTTAGAACGGTGCCCAGCCCAGAGCAAACCTGTGAAGATGGCTGGGGTTCTCTCTACTGTTGTATTTGAGGTGTCCCAGAGGGGCTGGTGGAGAATGGCGGTGGGGGGAACCAGTGCTAAATCCCTCCAAGCATCTCCTATCCACAGTCTCCACACTTGGTCTGCCATCTCACCTCTGAGACACTGGACAAGTTGCCTCTGGATCTGAGCTCAGTCCCCCACTTGTGGAATGGGATCAGAACATCCAACACCTTCTTCTCAAATAGCGTTTTGGTGAAAATGCAGTGGGCGGCGGCACTGGAGTCTTAAAGCACAGTACCAATCCGAGTAATCTCTCTCTCTTTCTCTGTTTGGCTCCCTCATCTCTCTCTCTCCTTTCTCTCCAGTGGTTAAAGAACGTCCCACAGCAAAACAAGTACGATGGGTGGCCTGAGCTGCTAGAACTGCAGGGCTGTGTGCCCAAGAAGGTGTTTTAGGCCCGGGGTTTTATGGAAGAAGCTCCTGCCTGACCAAGGAGCCAGGGCCCGGAGGTTGGTCAGCTGGACAAGCTACCGAGCAGACCTGGGGAGAGGAGACGAGCTTGGTGGTTGATGTCCGTGCTCACTCTGACGAAGCATCGCCCCCGTTTCTGAAGCCAAGCCCCCCCACTGGGCTGGGACATCCTGCTTGGGGGGAGACCAGCCTCCCAGGGTCCTTCAGAGACCACCTGCAGCTGTGAGAAGAGGTGGGCTTTCCATCAGAGAAAAGACTGGCCCCACAGGAGCAAAATTAAATGTTACTGTTGCTGATTTCTGGAGGAACTTGTTCTGCCGCCTCGAGGCGCAGTGTGTCTTCCTGGGGCTGAACTGGACGAGCCCCCGGCAGCTCCGGCCCGTGGTTCTGGTTCGGCAGCCCGCAGGACGCATGGTGGCCAGGAGATTCAGTTCAGGGGTGAGGCCAGCATCTTGTGTCAGCTGTCCGGGAACAGAGAGAGTCGGGGGGGCAGGTTTGGAGAACACTGTCCTGACCTGCTTATTGGAAGACAAGTTGGCAAAGAGGGAAAGCTGATCACAGGTGGAGGGGAGGGGAGGGGAG
>NW_022103928.1:23124316-23130868 GCF_000313985.2 Echinops telfairi
AGGACCATTGTCAGGCCCATTCCTCGCTTTCCCCCTTGCAGCGACCCCCCCACATCCTCAGAGCCCCCTTGCTTTGTTGGAGGCCATGATCTTAGCAACCACGTGTGGATCCATTCGTGGCAGGTGTTTCTTTTTTTTTTAATGCCTGTCCCTCGACTTTACTAAGCATGCAGTCCTGCTCAGGGGGCGGGTACCCTTGACGACGTGGTCAAGGTGAGTGAGACAAACTCTTGCCATCGGCACTGCTAAGGAGCAGGTGGCTTGGCTTCCTCCGAAGCAAATTCATTCTGCCTCCCAAGGTCTGTGGTCCACTCGATGGCCTTCGCCAACACTGCCATCCACAGGCATCCGCTCTTCTTCCTCGTGTGTAAGTTGACGTTGAAGCTGCAAACAACCACAACAACAAAAGTCCCCATGCGTCAAAGCACAGCCTCGGTATCTCCCGGCTGCACTCAGAGACCCGCTCAGGCACAGATCAGACCAACACACATTGAACAAAGACGCCGTTCAGCATGAACTGGGGCCCTCTGAGGCTAGGCTAGGCAGAGGATTCTGGGCGGTGGCCACTATCTTCAAGGACATAGAGGGGCCACCTGGGTGGAAGAGAGGGCAGATGACGCTTCTAGAAGCTGCACTGTGCTATGCTCTCAATGCTGACAGGATGAGCCAGTGTGCTGGGGGAGGCTCTCCTGGAGGCGGGGGAGCTCAGAAAGGCCTCCGCGGGGCCCCTTCACCTAGCTCTTGCTCCTGCTTGTCAGCCCCACACCCTTCTTCGGGGAATGGTCCTGGGAGGCCTATGGGAAAGAGGAGAGACCCTGAAATACAGGGGATGTACATCACCCTAGAATAGTGCCTAGGGACTGGCTGATTGGCGATGGAGGAAGTGACCCAGCCCCTCCAATGTGAGGGGGGGACAACTGTGAGGCATGCCTCCCACCCTAGAGTCCCTGTGGATGAAGCTGAGGCTGGGACTTCCACCTGAAGTTGCCCCTTTGCTTCGTAGCCTGCTGCCCGCAGGACCCCAAATCAAAAATACCAAACAACGCCATCGAATGGATTCTGACTCACCGCAACCCTAGATGTCCAGGTTTCCAAAGCTGCACGTCTTTCTAGGAACAGAGAGCCTTGCCTTCCCCCCACAAAGCAGCTAATGGGTTTGAACCGCCAACCTCTCAGTTAGGCCTTAATAAACCAGCAGCATGAGGATCCTCGCCTCAAAGTGGGCTTCTTGGGGCCCATCCCCAGGGCAGAACCTTTGGTCACCAGCAATTGGGTCAGTCCCCCATGAGGATGAGGGGCCTGCAGGTCTGATAGAGATGCTCCCAAGAGCCACACAGACTGCCCACCATGCCCCCGCCCACTTCCCTTCCACCTCTGACAAGGTAACAGAGCTCACCTGGTGCATCCTCCAGTGTAGCTACCGAGGCCAGCCCAACTTGCCTCCATTGGAGCCTCCAGACCCCGCCCCGAAGATGCTATCTTGAGCTAGCCACACAGGGCCCTGCTGGCCACCATTCGGGAGCCCAGGTCACCTCAGATCAGGGCAGGTCCAAGAAAAGGCCTGGGGAGTCTGAATCCCACGTCTGGGTCCAGAACCTCTCTTGACACCATTACGGGTGTCTTGCTGGGTGGTGCTCACAGTCAGCTGACTTGGCTGCCAGCTCACAGGCTGGAGGTTTGAGTCCTGGGGAGGAAAATGTCCTGGCAATCAAATCCGGAAACCCACTGATCACCCTGTGGGGAGCTCAGTCCTAACCCCAATGCCCTTGGGCTCCACTCCACGCAGCTGGTTACCAGCTATGTTCGGAGAAATGGGTAGGCCAGGGCACTGTGTTGAAATCTAGACACTGTCCCTACTTGTCACCTGGTGGAGGAGGGCAGGAAGGGACACACATAAAAAGGCAATAGCAGGTGCTTTAAAATGTCTCTGGGAAATACCCTTTATCTTTTCAGTCCATCAAGTTTTGACGCCCCTTCATATGACCTGCCCCCAGCTGGGGTCTGGAGGTGGGGTGCCAAGGGGGGACATCCAGGGCTCCTACCTCAGCCTGGGGACATTGGGGACGGTACCTGGGGGAAGCAGCATCCACTCTTGAGCCCTGGATTTGGTCAAATGAGAGGAGAGGGCAGAGTGCCCGCAGGGGAAGCCTCAGGTGCCTGGCAGGCAGTGAATAGGTGGGGGCTGGGGGGCAGCAACCTGACTGTCCTGGTGAGCTGGACAGTGGGGCCTGGGCTTTGACCCAGGGACAGCGGGGGATGTTAAGCAGAGGAGTGACAAGGATGAAGGGCTGGGAGCAGGGGGCCAATGAGGAGGCAGCTGCTTTCTCCAAGGGAGAGAGCGTGGTGGCCCAGTCCAGAAGGTGGCATGGGGAGGGAGGGAGCTTGTACCCCAAGGATATTCAGGAAATTAACTGGACACAACTCGGGGGCTGGTTTTCCCCTCATTGAAGTGGACAGGCCTTCGGAGATCTCTGCAAGGTAGTCCTGGCCTCAGAATTGTGGGCTTGCATTTCTCTCCCTTCCCCCCTTCATTTCCCCAGCAATATGCCACTCCCCGCCCCCCTCGCCCCAGGAGTGAGGTTGGGGCAGTGAGGAGAGATGTACCCGCAGCAGTTGAATCACACCGAGCTTTCCAGCAGCTGCAATTCCAGTTCTTAGCAGTAGGTGGCAGCCTAATATTGAAAGGGAAAACCAAACCTAAATTCGCGCCCGGTGAGACCGCGCTGACTGATAGGACCCTATAGGACAGGGTAGGACGGCCCCAGTGGTTTCTGAGCCTATAATTCAGTGGTTCTCAACCCTCCTCATGCTGCAACCCTTTAATACAGTCCCTCATGTTGTGGTGAGCCCTCCACCATAAAATTATTTTCGTTGCTACTTCATCACTAATTTTGCTACTGTTATGAACTGGGTGACCCCTGTGAAAGGGTCGTGCCCCACAGGTTGAGAACCGCTGCTATAACTCTTTATTGGAGTAGCGGTCTCTTCTTTCTCCTGTGCAGCGGCTAGTGGTTTCTAACTACTGACCTGGGGGTGAGCAGCCCAACACAAACCCACGACGCCAACAATTCCCCTCACTCACCTCTTGAGAAATGATGGGCTTCGCTGAACTGGTGTCCTGGGGCTTACCAGAAGGCAGTGTGCTTGTCATCGGAATTATAACACAGTAAGAACGCCTAACTTCTGTGGAGGGGAGCCCTTGTGGGCTTGGGCAGGGCTGCAGTTCAAAACCACCGGCAGCTCCTTGGGAGAAAGAGCAGGCTTTCGACACTCGCAAACAGCCTCGGACACTCTCAGGGCAGTGTGACTCCGTCCTGCAGGGTCTGCGTGGCAGGGAGGTTGGCTTGACCTTCTGTGGAGAATTGATGTTTTGCAGACCCTCTGCCCGGAGCGATCCGTGAATTTCCTTCACTGCCCCATAGAGCCACCATTGTGAATCCCTCTTACACATCAGGAAAATGCTGTAGGAGGCCAGGTGGGTGTGCAAAGTCACCCGGCTGCGGCAAGGATTAGAATGCGGACAGGGGTTTAGTCTGAGAAGTGGGGATCAGGGAGGGGCTGCTGGAGGTTCAATTCGCGGTTTTGGACTACGGAGTGCAAAGTGGATGATCTGGAAGCAAACTCCATTCACAAATGTTCCCGTAACAACTCTGGTTTGAACATAAATAAGGATTAGAATCCCAGGCTTTGTCCATTACAGCAAAAGAAACTCTTCACGTGTTTGTCACCCAAAAGACGGCACTCAGCTGAGCCCTGTTTCTGCTTTTTCCCTGGTGGCGTGGAGGTTACACGCTGGGCTGCCAACTACAAGGTCAGCAGTTAGAAGCCACCCCTCACTCTGAGGGAGAAAGACGAGGCTTTCTTGTCCCGTGAAGAGTTAGTCTCTGAAACCGACAGGGGCAGTGCTACCCTGCCCTGTAGGGTCGCCAGGGGGCTGGGTTCTCAGCGTTCTTCTCCCTGGCCTGCTGACTGACTAGCTGCAGGCTTCTCAGAGCCCCGAACCACTGTTCTCACAACTACCACCATTGCTCGAGGAGCAAGGAAGAAGCAGCCGGGGGGGTGGAAGGGGTTGGAATTCCTGATTTTAAAACCCTCCCAAGCCTTGCTTCCTCTGGCCCTTCAGCACTTTTCTCGAATCGCTAGTACAGGTACTTCAAGCACTTTTGTGATGCCAGGGGCTACACGAGGCTCAGCAACTGCCCCCACCCCTTCTTCCGGCCCATGAATCCCAAACCCCACGCAGCAGACCCACACCTGCTGGGAAGCAGCCCTGACATTCCGCCCATCCGGGATCCACCAACCAGACTCCCAGTGCAGCTCATGAGTCACGCGTTAGCAGGACTCTGAGCAGATGGAGAAAAATGAACAAATGTCTAAAATTCTCCTTCCTCCTCCCAGAGTCAAGGCGGTGGAAAAGTCATGGGAGAGCTGCCAAAAAGGCCGAGTCTTCAGGGACGACTTGCGGCATTTCCCTGCTCCCCCCGACTCTGCCCAGTAAGTCAATGCCCTTTGCAATTTTGTGGACTCCATCCTAACAGCAGAAAGTCAGAAGCTGTACCCAAGCTATGATTGGAAGAAAGAACAAAAGGAGCGTGGGGACATCCCAGACAGGGGCTGGGACTGGAAGCAGCGGTAGAGGAGGAAGCCACACGATTGCTTGACTGGCATGGCCACAGGCATTGAGGAAAGGTACCAGACTGAGTCACAGCAGTCCTCGTACTGGCCATGCACGGAGAGCTTAGGGTACGTGCCCACATACATGCTCCATGTACTCTGCCTCTGTCATTTAACCTTCCATCGTTTATTTAGTCGGCTACAGGTATTGACTGGGTGCCTGTAACGTGCTAAGCCTTGTTCTGGACCCAGCAGGTAGACTGATGAGCAAAGACAGATCAGGCCCAGCATGTGATCAGAAGCGGCAGACCACCAACACAGAAGCAGTCCCATTTCCATTGCTGATAAGTGCTGGAGGAAATCATCGTCAGAGAGCCTGCGGGAGCCGGGCTCCTCTGAGGACGTGACAAAGGATCCTGAAGGATGAAAGGAAAAGAGTCCCACAAAAAAGCAAAGCGATCTAGGGCAGAGGGAGCATCCCTGACTCGGAGAACAGCAAGGGCAAAGGCCCTGGGGTGGGGGAAAGAGTGGTACAATCCAGGAGCAGACAGGGAATTGAGATCCAAGAGGCCCTGTGAAGGAAACCGGGACTTTCTTCCCCTGGATGAAGGAAGCCAGCAGAAAGTCTTAGTGAGTGGCGTGGTGCGATTGTGGCCTTGACAATGGCTCTGGCGACACACCGCTGACCCCGTTTGCAGCCCTGCCGAGAGCAACCCTGTGTGATCTAAATGGCTGCCTGACTACACACAGATGAGAAAGACAGGGCTCAGAGAGGTCTCGTGTCCCCAAGGTCACACCAGTGTGAGAGGCAGAGCCACAATTCAAGCCCAAGGGTGACTCCAGCCTGAATCTCTGTCCCAACACTGGCTGGCATCAGTCACAGGAAGGAGGTGGCCAGTGAGGGGGAGGATGGCCTCCTGGGGAGGGGGGGACTTGGAGAACTTGGTCTGGGGCCTGGAATCCGGCCTCTAGATATTTTCCTGGCCTGCAACCAGGCCAGCCTCCCTCCAATTCTCCCCACCTCCCACTGCCGCCCCATCTACTGAAGGGTCTGCTCTCCAACTCTGACCAGGAGTGTCGCAGACCCGGAGGGTCTTCAAGCCTCTACTATTAATGAAGCTATCCAGGTTGAGGTTTACATCTCCAAGCCAGCTCACTTGAGCGCACACCCCGGCCGCCCTGCCCGCAGCCTCTGTTGTCCGAACTGTTGGCTGAGCAGTGCCAGCCCGGCGCCAAGGCCAAGTCCTGCCTACAGGACAGTCGGAGGTCACGGCCGCGCCCGAGCTGCCAGCTGATCAGGGAAAGGGTGCTCTGCTGTCCTCGTCCCCCACCCCTGCCTCAGCTTCCCTTCCTGAGCGTGGCATGGTGCTGAGAAGTGAGTACCCTCGGGACCCCAGGGAAGCTTGCTTACAAGCCGCCTGGAGAACTGGGTCCCTCTGTCGGGATCAATCACCCTAAGTCTGCGTGAGGCATCCGGGCTTAGGAGGAGCTGTGAAAGCCGCCTTTGTGCTGGGGAGAATGAGCTGCAAGAAGACCAGGGGCCCTGGCCCGGGGGACCCCTCAGGCCTCGGAGCCTGAGATCCACCCCAGAGGGAGGATCCCATCCTGGCCTCTGCCCAGGCCTGGTGCCCACCTCGTGCCATGGGAGCAGCCCAAGGGAAGAAGGTAGGAGCCCATGGGGGCGCAGCTGGAGGCTTTAGACATGGGGGCCGGGGGGACTGGGACTGGGTTTGCCAGCTGGAAGCACCCACTCACCTGCTAGCTTCGTGGACCATCAGCCAGGCACTGCCCACCTACCTCTCTCCCCAGCTCACAGCCAAGATTTGCACTTGGAAATCAGGTCAGGAATCAGGGCAAAGTTGGGTGTGGATCTGCGATGTGTGGAACAGACCTGGACCTGCTCCCTATTTCCCTACATCCAGTGTATGGGTTCCCTGG
>NW_022103928.1:23131423-23141666 GCF_000313985.2 Echinops telfairi
TGTACGCCGGGCTCTCACTAGACAGTGCCACCAGCCCAGAAGATAACTGTGGGCCCCCAACCTCAACTTTATGCCGTGGGGAATGATGGGAGGGGACCTTGTAAAACATTCCAGACCTCCTGGATCAGAGACTCCAGGCAAGACCTGGGAATCTGCATTTATCCACCCCAACCCACCCCTTTCCCACTCACATTCAGGGCTCAGTGAACTCACCAGAGGAGTTGGGCGGCCTGTGTCTTGGCTAGCTTACCTGCCTCTTCTGGAGCTCGTATTCTCACCTGTAGCCTGGAGCTGGTACCCACTTCGTGGGAGGTTCTGTGAGACGATGCTCACAAAGGGCTCAGCCTGATGCCTGGCTCCCCACGCACTCTCCATCAACAGGAGACGGTGATCCTCTGAGCCCATTTTAAAGATGAGAGAATGAGGCTCTGAACAAAATGTGATTTCATCACCATGATGATGTAGCTAGTGGGGGAAAGGGTGCGATTTTTATTCCAAACTTTCCACCAACCCAGTCGCCCCATATTTTTCAAATGTAAAGTAAACTGTATCGTGGACCCTTAAAAGGGACGTTCTCCAGTCGTCTGTGAAATGAAGGTGTTGCCTAGGTAATCCCTAAGGGCCTTCCAGTGCCAGCCTCTGCTTCCCACCCCAGCTTAGTTACAGGCTCACAGTCAGTTCCTGTAGCACCTGCCTCCCTCAGCATCTTCCACAGCATTATCCCTGAAGCGTGATATGCCGGAGCTATTGTTTTCTCCGCAATTCCCACTCCTTCCTGCAGGGGTCAGTGTGGGTCACTGGGCGCTAGGATCAGCAGCCAGGACAAGTGGAGGATGGGACCCAGACCCAGGAGTCCCAGAGTTGCCTCCTTCCCCAGCCAAGCCTTGAGCCCAGGCTTTTAGACATTCTTCCTGTTCCTCCTGCTTCTGGGGAGAATGAGCCGAGCCTTTAGATGCTATACGAGGGAGCTTCATATACGTTGTGGAAATTTTTCCATTCTTCTTTCCTTTTTTCCACAAACTTTTTGAAACTCCCTCGTATCTATTGCATGTGACCATGGGAGAAGGGTCACCTTGGAAACGGATTTCCCAGACCTGGAAAACACTAACTCATATCTGCCAGGAATGGCAAGCACCCGTAAGTGGCCCATGTGCGACCTGTCCTTGTTCCCTCACCCATGACAGACATTATAAATCGATTCCTACACTTCTCCCCACTACACCCAGACACTGCTTTAGATTCCTCAACACAGCATTCCAAGCCTCCTTCACCTACCCACCAGAATTAGCACTTAGGATAGAAGCCACGTGCCGTCCCTTCCCCCACCTTTGTGGAAGCCCATAAAGGTTGGAACCGTGGATTTTAGATGCCTACTAGCCTGTGCAGCGTCTCCACATACTGCCTGCAGCCTTGGACAAGGCAGTGCGCTTCCAGAAACTGAGGACAGATGCTCCTCGGGCTGTCGGTGCAAAGCCTACCTGAAGCCATGGATGTGCCTCAGTAGGCACAGTGGCCGCTCCGTGTCCCCTCTCCCTGGGTTTGATCCTCTCACACCTCTGCAACCCCTCTGCACCTCACAAGTAGGGCAGCCTGGGGACAGCGAGGGCATCATTAGCATTCGGAGGGCAGGTAAGAAAACTGAGGTCCAGTCAGTGGCAGAGCTTGGAACAAGGGCTGTGAGCAACGCAGACTGCCCCCTGGATGCTCAGCAGCATGACCTCCCTCTCTCTTTCCTGAGGCCAGGGTCCAGGTGTCCTCTGGGCAATGTCCGTGACAGGCCAGGCTTTGGGGAACATAATGCCAGGGCTCAGCACCGAATCTCCCACCAGCCTGTCCTAGGAAGCTCACCCCACTGCTCTCTAAAAAAACCCAAAACAGACTCACTGCCACCAAGTCGATGCTGATTCAGAGGGCCCCGATAGGACTGGGTAGAACTGGCCCCACAGGCTTCGGAGACTGTAACTCTTTACAGGGATAGAAAGCCTCCTCTTTCTCCACAGAGCAGCTGGTGGTTTTGAACTGCTGGTCTTGCAGTTAGCTGCCCTATGCGTAGCCAGTACGCCACCAGGCCTTCTCTGCTGTCCTCTGGATCTTCCCAGTATCGGTTCATCACAATTCTAAAATATTGACTTAGATAGTGGTTCTCAACCTGTGGGTCGCGACCCCTTTGGGGATCTAATGACCTTTTCACAGGGGTTGCCTGATTCATAACAGTAGCAAAATGACAGTGATAAAGTAGCAAAAAAAATAATGTTATGGTTGGGGGTGGTCCTCACCACATGAGGACCTGTATGAAAGGGTCGCGGCCTGAGGCAGGTGGAGAACCGCTGACTTAGATGCTGTGGACACATTGTCAGGAGAAACCGGTGCTAGAGGATATCGTGTTTGCTGAAGGGGGTGGGACGGCGGTGACAAACAGGAAGGCCCTCAACAAGATGGAGTGACCCAGTGGCCGCATCAATGGGCTTAGGCACGGGAACCCTTGCGAGGGAGGCGCAGGGCCGGGCAGGGTTTTGTTGTGTGTGCACAGGGTCGCTATGGGCTGGGGCCAACTCAATGGTGCCTAACAACAACAGCAGCAAAATATTAACTGGAATGCCTTCCAGGATGTGATCCAGCCTTCTCTCCAAGAATGACCGGCAAGGGAACGAATGACAACTAGGAACAGAGTGTACAACTGTGGGGTAGGGTGACTGGTCAGAGGCTGCCATGGGGGAGGGGCAGTAAGAGAATTTTAGGGGGCAGCCGTCCACACAAAAACTCAATGGCCCTGAGCAGCCCCACTCTCTTCACTCTGGAAGGAGTCCTGCCCCTGCTGGTGTTTGCCAAGGCACGCAACAATTTGCGTTTGTCTTCATTAGAAGAAAGTGTCCTTGAGTGAAATTAAAGGGGGAAAACGATGGGAGCTGTAGCTAGGTTTGGTAAATGGCCTGAGAGGGGGTGTTGGCTCTGAAAAGGCGCACATCTGGCTGGGCCCTGCCACAATGGAGGCTCCCAGGAACCCCGCGTTCCAAGGCCGAATGCGGAGGGCGCTGCCTCGCCAGGGCCCAGCTCACAGTGCACACGTGAGCTCACCTTAGGAGGCTCTCCCTGACCCCCTGCCCACCAGCACCCCTCCCTGCCTGCCATCCCGGGGTGAGGGGGGCGCTCTGGGGACAAGCACCCAATCCTCAGGGCTCAAGGCTCCCACGAGGCTAAGCGAAGTTTATGGGGCACTCAGGGGAAGGGAAGGAGAGACCTTCACCCACTCTACCCCTACTCTCAACCCCCTCACTGAGCTGAGGAGGCCGTGGAGGGGGAGTCAGCCGCCCCCCCACCCCTCTCCACACCCAGTGTCTCTGAGTTCCACGCCCTTTTAAGTGTCCTCTGACCTGTGCGCATGGCGTCCCACCAGGTATGCTGGAGGAGGAGAAGGGGGCAGGGAGCAAGGGCCAGTATTGAGCACTGTCCTCATCCCCCCACTGTGGTAGGTCCTTCTTTCTGCTTGTTTGACCTCTAGCCCCCACCTCAGCCATACAGGGGAGAGGCTGCCATCACCACACACATAGCAATTGGCAACCCTCCAGCGATCTGTCCTCCAGGCCTGTCCCACCCACAAATGCCTGGGTCTCAGTGCAGGCCCTGAGGCCTGCAGACCTGCCTGAGGTTGAATTCAACACTCTACCTTTCTCTATAATCCTCACCAGTGTCCCGTGGGCAGGGCTTTACACCCCATTGGCAAGGAAGGGCAGGTTCAGGGGTCACACTGAAACCTGCCCAGTCATGGGCCAGGTCCACTGTCTCCTTATTTCAAGTCACCTGCCTTCCCCGTTATACAGCTGAAGAAACTGAGGCCCATTCTGTCAGGTGGGGGGTTCTTGGAAAGTGCCTGGAATGAAAAAGCCTGTCATTCAGTCACTCTTTCTCCACCCCTCCCCAAAATGTCACCATTAAGTGGATCCTGACCCCAGGCTACCCCATGAGTCAGAGTCAAACTACACCACGGAGGCTTTTCGGTGACAGACTGTTCAGGCCTAGGTCGCCAGGTCTTTCGAGACTCTCCGTGGACTTGAACTGGCAACCTTTCTTTCAGTTGGCGGGTGACCTTCTTAGTCCTTTGCACCATTCAGGGACCCCTGCTTCTCTCTAACCACAGTTAAAAGGAAAAAAAAAAAGACTCCAATTCTCGATTGGGAAGGGAGCTTCCTACCTCTTTCTGCGGAAGCCCAGCAGTGAAGTTCAGGCACTTTGTCCTTCGAAGACTCACCACCTGCAGAAAGAAAAGACAGGTCCCTTGCCCAAAGATGCTGAAGCTCAGGGTGGTAACAGGAGAGCATGAAGCCAAGGGAGGGGCCCATGGGGTCATGTGCGGCTGTGAGGCCAGCCCTGCCTCTTCGTGCCAACCAAAGGGACATCTGGGTCTGGAAGGGCACGGGTTTGCCTCCAGGGCACATGCTGGGATGGTGAGCTCAGTGTTTCAAGCCCTGGACACTGTCGTTCTGTGCCAGAGCGCGTTTCTTTCTGTCCGTTTACCCCTGGATAGAAAACCCCAGAAGGGGGGGTCCTCTCAGCCTGGGAAGAGTGGTAAACAGGCTCGCTGTGAACCATCCTCCCTGCCCCAGCCCCACCCCCCACCTCCACTACCCTCAGAATACCCTGGTCTAACACCCTTGGAAAGGTTAGAGGCCAAATTTCTTCCTTGGGGAGGCCCAGAGATGGAGGGGTGGGGAGAAGTGAGGGAGTGGGCTGATGACAGCTGAAGGGGGCATTTGGTGGGCAATTTGTCTGTTTTTCGGGGTCTCCCAGTGGGACTTTCATTCTCTTCTGCCCTGGGCCTTCTCTACGCTGGCTCAGGAGGAGACCCTCGCTCGCAGGAAGATGTGCAGGTTGGGCACTGCACAAAGGCCATCAGTAGATGGATGGAAACCACCCACTGCCATAGAGTGAGTGCTGCCCACTGCACCCCTCTGGCTAGGCTTTCTGAGGCTGTAAATCTTTATGGGATCAGATAGCCTCATCTTCCTCCTTCAGTGGGGCTGGTGGGTTTGAAGTGCCCACCCTGTGGTTAGCAGTTCCAGTTTACCCGAGAGCACCACCAGGGCTCCCGAGGAGATGGGTGAGGCCGGTGGAGACCCAGCCTGCCCCTAGCAGCGGGGCCACAGGTACAGCTGCTGGTCAGAACTGCCCAAGAAAGGCTGCTGTGTGCGCTCTGTGTCGTCCCTCACAACCCTGCAGGAACCCCTCCCTGCCGCCCTTGTGGCTCACTGCCCAGCTCAGGACAAGGAGGACGCAAATGAGGAAGGCTGGGGGGGCGCTAAGGAGGAGAAGCGGAGGGAGGGAAGGAAGGAGGGGAAGGAAGGGAGGAAAGAAGGAAAACCCAGCTGCAGCTCAGCTGACACTTCTTCCAGGAAGCCTCCCCCGAGTGGATCCCAGGCATCTATCCAGGGCCAATGACTGAAATATGGGGGTGGACCCTTCTCACCCCACCCCATTTATCCAGCTTATCTCAGAGCTGCATTTGTGTAGCTGGGCTCACAGGCCCTACACACCTGTAGGATTATCCGGAGTAACCGGGGAGGGGCGGGAGAGAGAGGTAGGCTGGACAGGACTCCCAGATGGGCTAGGAAGAAAGGCCTGGTGATCTGAAGCAGCCATGAAAACCACAGGATTATCTGCCCGGTCATGGGATGGTGCAGGGAGAGGTAGTGTTGGTTCCATCGTGGATACGGTCCCCGTGAGTCAGGGTCCAGCCCACTGGCAGTTAGGAAAGAACAACAAACCCCACCCCAAGGACCCCCAGAGCGCACTACTCTCCTGACTGCCCCAGCCTGGGACAGACCCCACTGTGCTCCCAAAGCCCTCCATCTCTCCACAGCGCCACCCAATGTTCTTTCTCATATTTGTTCTTCCAATTTATCCAGGAGGGATAGGAGACGTTTGATTTTTGCTCACTATGTTTTGCGCATAGCAGGTGCTCAGTAAATCGAGAGAGGCTGCAGTGGAAGGAGAGGGGGGAGGCTGATTTCCCATGGAGCTGACTGGAGGGTAGGGTTTGAAGGCCAAGCTCATGGCGGAGGTGCAGGTTTACTGCCATGTAGGATCTAGCAGGCTTTCCAGGTTTGGGAGGGGTTGCCATCACCCAGGGACCCACCCCCATCTGCTAGGCGCCCACACATGCCCCAACTTCTTCCAGAAGCTCTAAGCCTCTGATGCCAATTCATGCTCTCGCGCTTGCTCGCTCGCTCCCACCTGCATGCCTTCCTAGCAGAAGGTAACCCTCCTTGCTGCTTGCTCATCATCCAGTCTAATGCTGACTGCACCCCTTTAGGGTCCTGGGGTCCTGGGCACTGGGGACAGACTGGTGAATAGGACTTGGGCCCTGTGCTTGGATGCCCAGCCCAGAGGGAAAGACATGCGTCACCAGCAAGCACAGGGCAGGGCAGGCGCTGAGTGCTGTGCTGAAGGGGGCATAGAACAAGAGCGTCGGGCTGCCGGAGCCCAGGACTGAAGCGCGCTAGTTCACCAGAAAGCCGGAGCTGGGACTGAAGCACGCTAGGGTTAACCAGGAGAGGAGGGGCTCTCCACAGACCACCAGCATCGAACAAAAGCCTGGAGGCATGAGAGGTGTGCCCCATGTCCAGAAATGAATGAACCCCTTGGTTTGCTAGATCTTTCTCAATAGCTTAGGGGGGGCCTCCCAGCTCCTCCTTCTGGGGTCTGGGGCTGCCGTGGGATTTGGTTCCAGTGCCCCCTTAGCTCCCCATGCCCTGCTACCTACCCACCCCATGCCTCGCTTCCCCCCCAATCTGTGTCTCTGCTTCAGACTCTTCAGCCAAGGAAAGCATTCTTTATTCCCCTCCCCTTTGCTCCGTCATTCAAACTGTTGCTGAGGAAGAGACCAAGAGGGGGAGAGACAGACGCTGGAGATCAGAGAAAACCCACTGGAAGCAGACTGGGGCAATTCCCAGGCCATCCTCCCCAACCTGGGGCCTCTCTCCCTCCCTCCTGACCTTATTATTTAAAACATTTTATGGGAGCTCTTACAGATATCATAACATTCCATAGTTAAATCACATCAAGCTGTACTGTACAATTGCTACCACAATCAGTTTCATTTTCTTTCTTCTTGAACTCCTTGACATCAGTTCCCCTTTATTCCCTCCCTCCCCCACCCTACCCTCCAGGAACCTTTTTATTTTTTGCCATTTCTTATACCATCCAATATATCTATTCACATACAATTCTGTTGTTCCATCCCCTTGAGTCATCAATGCTTTCAGCTCCCTCACCCCGACCCCCCTTGCCAGCTGAAGCAGGGAACTGCTAAGGCAGCTGCACCCTGGTCTGACCATCACAAAGCCAGAGACCCGAGAACTTGAAAGGCGAGGATCACAGAGCCATTTATCCCTCCGCCCTTCAATTAACCCCACATGTGTTTATCAGCCAGGTTGGCACAATAAACTAACTACCTCATGGCACCATCACCTTTCCTCACATTTACTTACCCACCCATTTTGTCTTCAGCAATAGTGTCAGGAAGATGAATATCATACAGCGCCACACTGTTAGAACAAATGGTTCTTGTACTGAGGTAAGATTGAAGTAGCGGCCCAAAGTCTATCTGCTTCCTTGTTGTATTTATATATGTATACATAAACAAATACACCTATATTTATATATTCACCTATATAAATATCTACATATATACATTTTTTTCTTTCTTATTCTTTCTTTTTTCTTTCCTCCTGCCCCAACTATCGTATTTACCCATCGCTCATCTCTCAGTAATTCCTCTCAGATACAATTCGATTGATCAAACAACGACCAGAAAAGCTACACCCTCCTTGCCATCAATTTTAGAACCCTTACTATTCCCCAGTCCCTGTTGGGACTCTTTTTGCGACCCCCACCCTCCCCCCATCCCTTGATAGTTCAATGCCTCCAGAGAGGAGGAGGAGGAGGAAGATGGTCACCCGTATCCTTCTCTCGGGCCACTGGTGGGTTAAATCCTTTTCTTGATGTCATCACCTCCTCTCAGGCCAGTCTTTCCTGTTCACTAATATGAAAAAAAACCAAACAACAAAAGAAAACATCTCTGCCTCAGAGGTCCTGAGTGACCTTGGGCAAGACCGGCTTCCTCTCTGGGTCTCGGTTCCTCCCTGGCCAAAGCAGGGTAATATACAGCCCACGGAGAGGAAGACCAGCTGGGAGCAATCACCCCCTGTCGGTGGCCCTGCCCAGGTGCAGAGCCAGGCCAGGCACAAACAGCTCGCCAGGTGCCTGGTCCCGCTTCAGAGCTGCCAGGGGCCAGCAGAGATCACAATGGAATGCAAGGAGGTGTTTCAGATCCCTTCCAGGTGCACCGGAAGCCCTGGTCTTGCAGACACCTGGCCCAGTGCAGTGCAGCCTTGCCCTGCGCCCTTGAGCAGGACTGTCTGCCCACACTGTTGCAAAAGACAGTACTCCTCCCCCCAACCACCACCACCCCGGCCGCCACTCCCCCAGGCTCCACAAAAGGGCTTCTCCTAGGAGGAAAACACCTTTCAAAAACTGAACTCCCACTCTTTGCCCTCAAATCTTCTCCGGAAGCCCTACCAAAGAGATATGTATGCCCGTTTCACCCACTCTCAGAGAAGCTGAGTCAGCTGCTCATGAGCACACAGCCAGCCATGAGTGCCAGGGCCGGGACTTGAACCTGTGTACATCTGGCCTCACCATCTCAGTGCTCCTTGACTTGCTTTTTGAGTGTCAGGGTTGAAACTGTGCCTCCCAGCCTGATGGTTTCAGTCCCGCTGGGACCAAGACCTGAAGTTCAGATGAATTTAATTTCCATCTTGAAAGGGCTTAGAGGTGGGGCCGGAAGGACCGAATCAAAAGGCTGCTTTCTTGCAGGCGGAAACCAACACCCCCCCCTCTCCCTCCCAGGGGCCCAGATCTGCTTTCAGAACAGGCTCTGGGAGGAGGGAGGAGGACTGGGTGCTGGAGCTTTCCTTTGTCATCTGGAATCTAAGAGGAGGCCAAGACGAACACTGAGCCGGCCTGCTCTTGCTGGCACTTTGATCCTGAGGAAGCTCACAATGTGAGCCACAGGCCGCCTCTGCCCACCTGGGGTGCAGGGAGAGCCCAGCCCCGTGTCCCTGGGTAGTCACAGCAGCTCAGGGAGACACTGACTGACTGCATGGGGACTAGGGGAAAAAACACTTTCTCACCAGCTGCCAGAAAATTGTACCCTCGATTCATGAACACAGATTTTAAAAAATAATGATCTTAAGCAGGACTCACAGTGGAGCTAGTTATTTTAACCATGTTAACTGATGGTGGTGGATTACCAGTGGGACTGCTAACTGCAAGGTCATCAGTTTGAAAACACCAGCCACTCCATGGGAGAAAGGTGAGGCTTTCTGCTCCTAGAAAGAGTTACCATCTCAGAAACCCACAGGGGCAGTTCTACCCTGTCCTATAGGGTCACTATGAGTCAGAATCCACCTTATGGCAGTGGGTGGGTGCTGGAGACGGGAGCCTGGGTAGTGCAGTGGTTACAACTCTTGCCTGCTGACCAAAAGGTTGGCGGTTCCAACCCACCAGCCACTTGGAAACCCTCTGGGACAGTTCTCTGCCCTATAGGGTCAACGGGAGTGCCTCCCCTCGGACATTTGTGCTATTGGTTTGTGGGGCTGGGCCAGGCCAGCACAGCCAAAGGAATCGTGCCTTGAACCTCAGGCTCCCTCTCCTCTGATGCCAAGCCAGGGCCAGGCCTGGGCAGGAGGCAGAGGCCAGGTACTGCTGGATAGAGGTGGCTTGGGACCCAGGCCAAGGAGATTGGCCTGTTCACTGGGCTTGGGAGCTCTGTGGTCCGCTGGTGGGAGGCAGTCCTGGTATAATGTTAAGAACCTGGCTGGGGAAGCCAGGCCCTGGCTTCCCTTACTCACTTTGGCCACTTCCTTGGCCACACTTAGCCTCAGCTTCCTCATCTACAAAATGGGTTCACAACAGACCAGACCGCACAGAGCTCCGCAAAGCGAGAGCGCCCGGTGTCTGTGGTTTTTTATCGGGCGGCGGTGGCAGCCGGCTCCAGGGCTGGCGTTTCCGGGAGGAGGGACGGCTGGCCATACAGGTGTGCAACCATCAGCGGAGGGTGCCTTCCAGGAGGGCAACAACTGAAGGCGGGGTGACGGCGGCCGCAGGAGGGGCATCTCTCTCTCCCACGCCCGGTGGGTTTATGTGGGCCCACATCCGTCATGATTTCCCTGGGGAAATTCCATTT
>NW_022103928.1:23142186-23146921 GCF_000313985.2 Echinops telfairi
GGTGCAGAAAGGCCTGAGTGAACAAGGAGCTGCCTGGGGTGGGCAGACGCCAAGAGGCGCCTCCCTGCCTGCAGCAGCACCACCAGTTATATGCCCAGGCACACCCCACCCCCACTCCCAGCCCCCAGAATGGACCCCTCTCGGAAGTGCAAACTCCAGCTTACCCCAGACGGGGAGCAGAGGGGAGGCAGCAGATGACGAAGCCCCTGGACAAGGTGTCCTTTGTCCAGCCACCTTTATGCCCACTGGGCTCATTCTACAACAGCCCAGACAGAGGGCCTCCTCGGAGCTCCAGATGCCAGCGTCCTTGCAGTGATCCCGCCTTATCTCTGCTCACCCTTTCCAGCGGGACGGAGGGAACTGCAGACATGTGTTTCCTCTCGGTGTATTAGTACTAAAGCTAAACTAAAGCAGCTGGAGTTACTGCACCAAGCCTTATGCTGGCCGGGAGCTCAACGCCTCTCTGCTTGTCATCCTCCCAACAACAGAGAGAGAGAGCATTTTACTGTGAATTAGGTGAGGATTCAGCCACACTTTTTAATCAGCATTTTACAGATGGGAAAATTAAGGCTTGAAAAAGTCCAGGTGGTGCCGGAGGTAGGAAGGCGAAAGAGGGGATTGACACCAGGCAGTCTGATTAGAGAGCCCACTGCCTGCTTCCTCTGGCTCTGAGGATACCCAGGGAGCTCAGGGTTCGGAGTGGGGGTTCAGATGTGGGCTTCTGCCACCAGGCAGGGCACTCCCCGGGGAGGAAGACCAAGGTTTCCTCATCCCATCAGGCAGAGCCTTGTGGATGGGCCTGAGGGATCCTGCATTAGACAAACCTGGGATGAAATCCCTACTTGCCCACTGCTGCTGCGTGACCATGGGCGAGTTACTTAGCGTCTCTGAGCCTCTGTGTCCTCACTTGTGAGACAGACTAATGATACCCATTGAGTAGGTGTTTTAAGCAGCAAACGAAATGATAGAAGTGGTTGTCATTCAGGCAGCAGTTGTACTTTCTACCCCACCAGTGATCCGACCTCCTTTTTCTGCTTCATTGCAGATTAGTCCCCAAAAGGACGGACCTCAGGCTGTCTGTCTGTCTGCCCCATCAAGTAATTATAGCAGGACCCGGACAGTCCTTTGGCAGTGAATGTGTCTGGATGGCAGCCTGGGTGCCAGTCCTGAGTTCTTAAGTACCTCACACATTACCCAATTGAAAAACAGCTTCAGGGGTGGTAGCTGCTTCCTGTCCTGACCCTCTAGGACGAAGAGCTGGGGACAGTCGGGGTGGAGAAGGGAAGTTTAACTAGCAGAGCTGGGCTGGCCCCACCAGACTGTGTCCACTGGAGGGAAAGGCCACCGCTGTCCTCACTAGGAAGTTCTCCACCCGGATTCTGACCACTCGTCCCCATCTGGCCACCATGTCGTGGCTCTCCCTCCTCCTCAGCCCCAGAGTGAAAACTCAGCCTTGGGGGCTGTTGCCAGAGTTCAAGAAACAGCAGAAGATGGAGGCGAGGGGTGATGAGGGTGATCTATCTTCTAACCTTCACACGGCCTAGATCCCAGAACCCCCAGCCTTCGGGCCCATTCTGACTCTCAGCAACCCTACAGAGGGACGCAGTAGAACTGCCCTGGGGGGACTAAGGAGGAGATCTTTGAGTCGTCCTCCCAGTGAGCAGCTGGTGGGTTCAAACCACCAACCGTTAGAGTCACAGCTGTGTGCTTACCCACTGAGCCTCCAGGGCTGCTGGGTGCTACATCACTGCTCAGCAAGGAGGGGCAGCCTGGCTCATATTTGCAACTCTAAGTGACGCTTCTGTTTTAGGCACAAGCAGGTTATGCCAGCCATCTCTTTATAGGCACATAGAAAGATGATTGGAAAGGGAGGGGGAAGTGTTGTTCTGTTTCCTAAAGGGCACTTTTCTTACCTCTTCACCTTGACATTTTAATCCTCATCTTGTTGAGACTCTCCCTCTGGGTGTTGTATACTTTGACTCCTTCCCTAATAACAAGGAGAGCTGGGTCCCTGGATGGATGTGAGACATTTCTCAGGAGATGCTCGAGAGCAGTGGTTCCCCACCTTCCTCATGCAGAGACCCTTTCATACAGTTCCTCGTGTGGTGGTGACCCCCAACCATGAAATTATTTTCATTGCTACTTCATAGCTGTAATTTTGCGACTGTTATGAATCAGGGGACCCCTGTGAAAGGGTCGTTCGACCAAAAGCTTGAGACCTGCTGCTCTGGAACAATCTCTGAGTAGAAGAAAATGACCTATTTAAAATTCAAATAAATTGTCCTGGAAGTTCAAAACAGGAAGGAAAAAAGACTGGAAGGAAGTACAGTGCTAGCAGCCTGGTGGGGTAGTGGCTACGTGTTGGGCTGCTAACCATAAGGTCAGCGGTTCGAACCTCACCAGTCACTCCATAGGAGACAGGAAACCCAGAGGGCCTGTTCTAACCTGTCCTATAGGGTCGCTATGAGTGGGCATCGACTCGACAGCGTGAGTTTGGTTTTTTTGACATTGTCTACAGAGAGCAGCTATCACTTCCATAGTCAGGAGAACATAAACTTTGCTGTGAGTTAGGACTTAAACCCTGTTTCACAGAAGACAAAGTGAAGGACCAGAGAGGTTAAGCCATTTGTCCCAGGTCACACAGCTAGAAGAGGGTGGATGGGAGGGACCCACATATGCCATCCCATCTCCTGCACTTCTCCAGGAACTGGGGCCATTTCAAGCTCCTACATGGTGGGGCCCTGATCCCTTTTTCCCACCACCAAGCCCTGAAAACACCACCCCAATCTTGCCAGCTCCCCACTTTGAGAGGGTCCCCCCTTCGAGCCACAGGTTCGTGCAGGTTTGGGGAAGTGCATGGCCAATGCAGAGAGATGCATGCACCCCCTGCTCCAGGTCCTCAGACGGGCCCACGTTCATTAATAAAAGAACACCCAGGCTATTTTGGGCGCCTGTAATTTTCTACTTGAATAACCAAGGAAGTGGCTGCCTGCCCGCTCCTCTGCCCTGCCCACGGCGCCAGAACGGGGGAAACACGATCTTCCCTGGAGTAATGGATCTGGGGCTGGGCCTCACTGCTGGTTCCTTGCCTTTGCCCCATTCCAGACAGGTCCCGGTGTCCCCTAGGCCATCCCCAAGGCCGTCTGAGACGCCAGGCCAGCCTGGGATGTTGGAGAGGAGCTGCAGCCTTACAGGTGCTGGGAGCAAATCCTAGCTTCTTCCACGGGCCAGCTGTGGGACCTTGAGTAGAGGAGGCTCCACCTCTCTGAAGGCCAGTCTCTTCATCTGTGAAATGGGGGTCATCGCACCACCCTGAAGGTTGGTACAGGCGAGGTACCAGGCTGGCAGCATAGTTTTGGTTGCAGCCGCCGTCATTGTTATGCCGAGTAAGCATTAAAGGGTCTGGGATGAACCTGCCTAGGAACCTCACAGGCTCTTCCCGGCACTGCTGCTGACTAGCTGGGTGGCCTGTTGTTGGTGTTGTTAGGTGCCCCCAAGTTAGTTCTGACCCATAGCCACCCTACGCACACTAGAACGAAACACTGCCCACTCCTGCACCATCCTTGCCATCGCTCCTTTGCCTGAGCCTATGGTCGCAACCACTGTGTCAGCCCATCTCCCGGGGCCCTCCTCTCTTTCACTGCCCCTCTACTTTACCAGCTGTGATGACCTCCAGGGACTTGTCTCTCCTGACAACATGTCTGGAGTAAGTAAGATGAACTGTGACCTTAGACAAGTCAATTCCCCTCTGAATTATTTTAATTGGAGAGAACACATTTTTTTTCCTGTTCATCCAAGTTACCCATGATCTTCAGTGAACGTTTTGAAAAATGAAGGAAGCAAATAAAAAATCATGATAATGCCTCACTGTGATTATTCGTTGAGGTCAGGTGAGTCAGGTGGGTGGGGCAAGAGAGGCATGCTGTTTATTGCCCCAAACTGGTGCACTGAGATGGCTGTGAGCAGGTACACTGTCATAGTGGCAAAACCAGTCCCCCGTCTGCCAAAAATCAGGCCTTTTTTGTCCCACCCTGTGATGCTATCTTTTCAGAACCTAAGTAGAAAGCTTGATTAACAGTCTGACCTGGTGGAATGAACTCCAAATGCAACATGAGTCAGCATTTTTGTAGGCAAATCTCAGAACAAGGTTTGTCATCAAGTGACATTTCACCTTTTTGAAACAAGAAAACCACTCGTACACTTCAGTTTTCCCAACGTGGTGTCCTTGTAAGCTGTGGTCAGCATCTCAACAGTTCCTGTGACATTTTTCCCTAGCAGGAAACAAAATTTCACAGTCACACGCTGTTCTCTTAAACCGGCCATCTCAAAAAACGAGGTTCAAGTGAAACTGCTTTTATCAAAAATTCACTGTGACCTGAGAGAACCTTCCCAGGTGATGCCACTAGGTGCACTAACTCAGAACAACTTGCTCAATGCTCTCAGGAAAAATGCATAGTATGAAAGCTCCACTCCACCCAAAATTCCATGTTGGGGGTGTGATAGTTAATGAGATAGTTTAAGTTTATTGTGCCAACCTGGCCGATAAATACATGTGGAGTTAACTGAAGGGCGGGGAGATAAATGGCTCAGTGAGCCTCACCTTTCTAGTTCTCAGGGCTCTTGCTTTGTTATGGTCAGACCAGGCTGCAGCTGCCTTAGCCAGTTACTTGCTTCAGCTGGCAAGGTTCATTTCCTACAAGACATCCCCGAGGAGAAGCAGCATGGATAAGGTGAC
>NW_022103928.1:23147622-23166980 GCF_000313985.2 Echinops telfairi
AGACATCCCTGAGAAGCCACCTGAACCTACCCTGGCACAGCCCTGGGTGCTGGAGAAGCCACGCGGTGACACCTGCCAGTGCTGAGATGCTTATACACTCAATGACTCAACTTTCCTCCTGCATTCGGTGTCATTGCATGTGTTTTGTGAGTTTGAGGAAGACTTTGTAGATCGATGTTGGATATATGGGTTAATGTCAGACTTGTGGGCTTGAACTGGACTGGGTTGGGATGCCTAATGTACAATTACCCTTTACTTAAAACTCTCTCTTATAAAATATGAGTGTTTATGAATTTTGTTTCTCTAGTCTACCTAGACTACCACGGGGGTACCCTCTCGTATATCTTTATATGCCATCAGGGTGATGTTGATTGCAAGAGTCCAGGATTGAAGGGGTGGGAGGTGAGGAGAGAGGTCGGTTTATTGGCTTGTGTCGCAAAAAGTCTAGGAGAAATGGCTACAGGCAGGCAAGGTTGGATCCAGGGTCTCAAATAATGTCTTCTAATCCTACTCTTTCTGACTCTCCTGTCTCTTGACTGGCCCCATTTCTGGCCCAGCCCTCTTCATAGAGGTCACCAAGGGTCTGCTCGAGTTGATCTTACTATCTTTTCTTCTCATTTTTCCACAAACATTGTGCAGCCCTCTCAAATATCATACTTACAGTTAGAGAGGATGGAGCCTGAGGGAAGAAAAGTATGGGTAGTAGCTTGTGACAAGACATCCCAGGAAACAAAATTTTTAAAGTATGTTGAAATGTGAAGTGCTAGAATGTAGAGAGAAGAGTTCAGCTCCCTGCTCTGTGGCCCATCCTTGCCCGGTGTCTCCCATGGGGCTTTCATCGGTTAGATAAAGCCACAGGGGCCAGGCCCAGCCAGCTAGATGGAGCTCAGTCCAACTGGCTTCTTCATGAAGAGCCTCAACATGCTCACACTTCTAGCTGGGCAGCTCCAAGGGGGGAGTAGAATTCCCTGAGGTGCAGCTCTCTGTTTTGCACCCTGGGAAGTGCCACCGCGGCACCGGAGGCGGTGGAGCAGGAGAGTAAGATGAAGAAAGTGGTCCCAGAAGCGTGGAATGGGAGGGGCCCATCTCCCGCTGAAGCGCGACCGTGGCAGAGACCTAAATAAAGGCCCATGGTGAGACAGGATGCTGTTGTGAGGTGCCGTCGGGTTGATTCTGCCCCATAGTGACCTTATGCACAACAGAACAAACACTGCCTGGTCCTGCACCACCCTCACAACTGGCCCTATGCTTGAGTCTAGAGTCTGGTGTCAATCCTGGTGTCAATCCATCTCCTTAAAGGTCTTCCTCTTTGTTGCGGCCTCTCTACTTCATCAAACAAGATGTCCTTCTCCGAGCACTGGTCCTTCCTGACAACATGTCCAAAGTGTGGGAGATGAAGTCTTGTCATCATGCCGCTAAGCAGCAATCGGGCTGTACTTCTGCCAAGACGGATGGGTTTGTCCTTTTTGGCACTTTCAATATTCTTCTCCAGCACCACAACTCAAATGCACCAATTCTTCTTCGGCCCTCTTTATTCAATGTCCAACTTCCACATGCTTATGAGGCGATGGAAAGTACCACGGTTTGGGTCAGGTGCACCTTGGTCCTCGGAGTAGCATCCTTGCTTTTCAATATGGGAATCCCAGAACACTTCTTTGTGCTCGTGAAGAACGTCTACATGGATCAAGAGGCAGTCATGCAAACAGAGTATTCTGCATGGTTTAAAATCAGGAAAAGTGTGTGTCAAGGTTGTATCCTCCTGCCATACTTATTCGATCTGTATATTGAGCAAATCATCAGAGAATCTGGCTTATATGATGAAGAGAGTGGTATCCGGATGGAAGAAGGCGTATTAACAACCTTCACTATGCAGATGGCACACCATGCTTGCTGAAAGGGGGGAGGACTTGAAGCACTTGCTGATGAAGATGAAGGGTTACAGCCTTCAGTATGGATGACAACTCCATGTCAAGACCCAAATCCTCACAAACGGACCAATAGGGAACTTCAGGTTAGAGTTGTCAAGGAGTTTGTCTTACTTGGATCCACAATCAATGCTCATGGAAACAGCAGTCAAGAGATCAAAAGATGTGATGCACTTGGGTAGATCTGCTGCACAAGACCTCTTTAGAGACACGATGGGATGGATTCAAGAACAAAGATGAGTTGACTAAGCAAATGCTGCTCTTTTGGTGATGGTGACTGTGAAGTTTGGGTTGAACTTCCCTTGTCCGCTGAAAGCAGGGCAAGATGAGGGGGAAGCATAACTCTGCAGCCCAGCAACTCTGGGCTCTTGACCCCATCACTGCGTCGTGTGGGCAAGTCACTAGCCTCAGTTTCCTCACTGGCTGAGCAAGGATACCAAGCCCTATTTCTCAGGATCCTGTGGGCATTCGAAGATAATAAAGAGAGAGTGGCTAACTGTGAGCTGGGCTTCTCCTTCCTGCTTTGATGGGGCACACTTGCCTCCTGCCAAAAACAGTATTTCACTTGACAAAATAAAAGGCAACTGTGGTAAGCATTGTGCCACAGGTGGTCCAGGACTGTAATCCCTGAGAGAAGGGGACCGGAGGCTGAGTCCCTGCGTTGCCTGGCCCCTTGTCCTCTGACCATTTCCTGAACCCATCACAGTGACCGAGCGCAAACAGAACATCAGTCTCTGAGCGGAGAGGACAGGTACCAGGGTCTGGGGCAAATAGAGAGAAAGAATCAGTGAGACCAAGCACTGACAAGGAAAACCTCCTTGTATAGATTGAGACCCCTAGAAGCAGGGTAGGGGTACCCCATGACTCATGTACCCTTCGCCAAAGACTAAGCTGGACAGTGCACACAGAGTGAACCTGGCCACCCGAGTCGTACCAGACAGCAGCTGATAGGAGGTTAAGAGCGAGCTGAGAAGCTATAGGTTGATTGCTGGGGAACACTGGATAGCGGTCCAGTCCTGGCGTCAGGCTGAGACACCAGAAAGCCCACCCTTCGGGCGTGAGGGCCACATCCCAGAGCAAGGACTGCTCTCCAAACCCCAAACCAAATTCTCTGCCAGCAGTCATTTCTGACTCAAAGTGACCCTGTAGGCCAAAGTAGAACTTCCCTGGTGAGAGTCCAGGCTGTAACTCTTTTTTGATTTGTTTGCTTGTTTGGTTGGTTGGTTGGTTTTTTTTAATCATTTTATTGGGGGCTCATACAACTCTTATCACAATCAATCCATCCATCCATTGTGTCAAGCACATTTGTACATTTGTTGCCATCATCATTCTCAAAACATTTTCTTAATACATGAGCCCTTGGTATCAGCTCCTCATTTTCCCCTCCCTCCTTCATGAACCCTGGATAATTTAGAAATTATTATTTTTTCATGTCTTACACTGGCCGATGTCTCCCTTTAACTCTTTACAGGGGTTGAAAGCCCTGTCTTTCTCCCACAGAGCTGGCTGGTGGGTTTCAAACTCCTGACCTTGTGGTTAGCAGCCCATGACATAACCACTATGCCACCAGGCTCCTCTGGGCTACTCTATATCTGCCCTAAGGATGCCTAAAACCAAGCCCTCCAAGGTCCTCAAAGGAAAGAGTTTGGAGGTAAAGTTTTGCGAAGTTAGAGAGGTTTGTGAACCAGCTTAGACTTGCATGGACCCCCTGTAACAAGCATGAAACTAACACCCTGGGTTTCTAAAAAGCCAGCCCTGCTAGCACAGTAGTTAGAGAAAGATAACACTAGACGCACAACATCCGGGACGCAATCAAAAATTACTACAAGTACAGAGAAACCGGAAAATGAGAGGCCTGGTCAGGAAAAAGGTCAGTCGAAGCCGACCTGCAGATGCGCCAGACGTCAGATTTGTCAAAGACCTGAATGCATCTAACCACCGGCTGGAGGCTGTCCTGGAACCTTGAACCGAACAGATCCTCTGAAGTCATCTCAAAACCAAGTTTCACTTACCTAGTTTAAAAAAAAAATAGGCCTACCTGGAGAACAGTCTCTTCTAAGAGCTCACTACCTGGGCTCAAACTGAGAGCAGCAACTCAGGGACTTAGATTGGAAGCTGAGGGGACAGGGAGTTTCTGCCGGAAGAACCAGCACAGGAGGAGGGTGAGACTGGTCACTCAAGTCAAAGGATGGCACCAGAGCCCCTGCCCTGGGCATGTCGAACCTGCGAACCTGTGTGTGCTTTGTGGTGTCCACTTCCAACAACAACAAAATAAATAAAATTCTGGAGAAGTACAACAAACAAAAATGTGGAGCACAGTTCTCCCCTGACCCACGTGGGATCGCCAGGAGCCGACTTCACAGCAAAAGTTTTAAACATGAAACACCTAACCCAGGAAACACATAGTAGCTGCTCAGTCAATGCCAGCCGCTGGTCTCCCTTGGAGTGAGCTCATGACTAGTCCCACGGGAGGCTTCAAATCACAGCGGTTCACGAAGGACTTCCAGCTCTTTGGCCCGGGAGTGAGACTGGGGGGAGGCTGGCTGAGCCGTGATGGAAAGACAAATGACCACTGTCGCTGCCTCACTGTGCGCATCCCTGGCTCCCCGTGTTTCGGTTTCCCCGTCCGTCTGTCCGTCTGGGTAAGGGAGAGGGGCATCTCAAAGGGCCCTTTCTCTCCAGGATTCTGAGTCCGTCTGGCCAGAAACTGTTTTCAGCCCAGGATGTGCTCTGAGCTGGAGTCTGGAAGAACCAGTTGGCGGAGGAACCGGATCTCCCTCTAACACCCTGGGGGAAACATGTGCTGGGCTGTCCCTCCCCCAGGTGTAAGAAGATTGGACTGCGGGCACAGCCTGCATGCATTGTCCAGGGAAACCTTTCTGGGGAAATGTCTCCTAGCAACTAGCCCCACCCACTGCACAACCTCTGCAGAAACACAAAGGCGTTTTTTGTGGCTTCCTTGACCTTCAAAGTTCCAAGTTGAAACTATTCCTCCTCCCAGACACTGATGAGAAACACCGAGAGCAGGTGGAGGGGGCTGTTGGTGGAGCAGAAGTGGTGGGGGAAGGTCTTCCCCCCTCGCCCCAGCCTCCTTCCATTTGAGCTACCTAGTTCAGGAAAGGTTACTTACCCTCCTTAAGCCACAGTTTCCCCATCTGTTACGTGGCCATATTCATGTGTAAGAGGTGAGTAGCTTTACTAGCCCATAGCACCCACTCCCTAGTTACTGTGAGTGTTGGCTGTGTACAGCTACACCCTTCTCTACACCCTGCTCAGAACAATCGCTCTCAACTGCCAGGAGGTGCCTCGCCCCAGAGATACTTGGGAGGGGCGCCCTATCTCTCCGGTTACCCCCTTCCCATTGTCCTGTAGCCAGTGGCCAACTGATAGGAAGGAATCAAAATACAGCCTCCTTGGCTGAAGTGTTCGACACTTTCATCATTATTCTTTAGGGATGAAGTGTATTCAAGTGTGCATCTGTACCGAAGGTTACTTCTCCATGCCCTCTCGACTGGCAGCTAGGCGGTTTCCGTCGCGTTGCTGTTGTTAGCAGTGCTGCGATCAACAGGGGTGTGCATGTATCTGTTCGTAGTAGAGAGGGGGCTGCTGGGTCACGTGATCTTTCTATTGCATTTGTCTGAGGAAGAGCCAGGAGCCTTTCCCCAGTGCTCGTGCAGTTTTGCAATCCGACCAGCAGTGCACGAGGTGAACCCACAGCTTTGCTTAGCTTCTTTGCCCGACCCTTCCTGGTTTGACCCTCCATTCCTCTGGACTCCTTCATCCCTGAGGGCTTTGTTATTCAGACCCTCCCAAACATTTCTCACATAAGCTCACATGTTATAAATATCAGAGGGTTTCAAAATATGTGTGGGAAATCCCATTATTATCTTTATTGTATTCTTCCAAAAACCTTTTGAAGTCAACTTGTATGGTACCCAAAACCACTGCCACATACTGGCTTCCAATTCATAAGGACCTTTATGAGGCGATACGTCTTTCATGGGAACAGAAAGCCTCGTCTTGCTTCTGAGGAGCAGTTGGTGGGTTTGAACAGTGGACCTTGTGTCTAGTAGTCCAATACTTATCCAACAGCATTGCCAGGGCTCCCAATAGTGTGTGTGTGTGTGTGTGTGTGTGTGTGTGTGTGTGTCTATGACACCAGAGTAGAGTCCAAAAACCAAACTCAACTGCCTTCGAGTCAATTATAGAAACCCCCTGTGGGTTTTCTAGACTATAACTGTTTAAGGCATTAGAAAGCCCAGGCATTCTCCCTTGGAGCTGCAGGTGGTTTCAAACCGCTGACCATGCAGATTGAAGGCATAACCATTATACCACCAGGGCTCCTCCCACAGTAGAATATGACACTATATATGACACTACATATATAGTATAATTTATGTACATAATCATAGAGACCCTATAGGACAGGGTAGAATGGCCCCTGTGGGCTCTGGAAACTGTAATTTTTTTTTAATCACCTTATTAGGAGCTAATATGACTCTTCACAATCCATACATACATCAATTGTGTAAAGCACATTTGTACATTCATTGCCCTCGTCATTCTCAAAACAACTGTAATTCTTTATGGGAGTAGAAAGCCTTGTCTTTTTCTGGAGGAGTGGCTAGGGGGTTTGAACTTGTGGTTAGCAGCCCAACATGTAACCACTGTCCACTAGGCGTTGAACTTGACTTCGTGGCAGTGAGTTTGGTTAGGAGTCTATATGCATAATAAGACATACGACCGATTTTGTGACCCAGGGAAAATCATGCCCACACAGCTGTGTATAACGTGCGCTGTTTTCCTGTTTCCCCTACTGGTTGTGGGACACAGAGAGCCGGCGTCGCCTTGTCGGCCACCAGAACTCCAGCCTGCACTGTAGGGGCACACTGCTACAATTCTGCTTCTGTAACCAGTCCCTGCCCTGCCGCTGGGCCTGCTTTTTTGCTCACCTGTGGGTCCCTTTTCTTCCACTGCTATGAGCAGGGCTGGAAAGCATATCCTGGGCCCCATGCCTCTGAGCAGGTGTTCCACTATTTCCTTCAACACAGGCCTAGAAATAGGCTAGCATGGAGAGCAACATGCCCGGCGTGCAGGGCTCTGGGCCGACCACATGAGACCCTCCAAGAGAAGCTGTCCTGTCCCCACTCCCTCCCGCCAGTGTCCATTTCCCCCAGGCCTCTCCACCGCTGGGGACCATTCTGTTTCATTTGCGTCCATCTGACAGGTGGGAAAGAATGCCGCATTGTTGCTTGAGTGTGCATTCTTAGGTTTCTGGGGAGGCCACGCATCTTTTCTTACGTTTGTGGGCCGTTCGGATTTCGCCTGCTGAGAGCTGCTCTTGTCTGGTCTTGGCAAGGCCCTCCGGGTGTCTCCGTTCCCTCCCAGTGCCAGTCCCTGCCCTGCGCTGCAGCTCCAGTGGCTCCCTGGTGTGTTATTTCATAAGTTCCCCAAACTCTGCTTCCTACAGCCTCAGCCTCCCAGAAGGCCAAGCTTTCACCCTCCATCCAACAGCAGTCAGCCTGAGCATGGATTCAGGGATGGTCAGCACCTACCTTCTGGGAATCCTGTCACCAGACACACACACACACACACACACACACACCTTGACCTTGTCCGCACCAGTGACACCGAGGGGACTTTAGAAACCTGATCTGCATAAAAAAGAAATCTGCTTTCTCCAGACTTCCAATCCCACCCAGCTAATACATTCCAGGGGTGATTACTGGCATGACTGGAGGAGTCTTTGAAAACCCAAACCACCAGCACATTCTTTTACAGTCCAGTGCTTCTGAGAGGTTTAGAATGAGATTGTCCCCATGCCAGGAGGGCTATCTCATCTGAAAACATTGTACTCCCAGACCCGAGGATTCCACGCCTCGCCACCCTCACCCTGGGTAGGTGTACCTGCAGATGTACGGAAGGACACATGTAAGCTGCTCATCGCAACCATGTTCACGGCAGTCAAGTAAGTGGTAGCCACATAAATTCCATCAGTGAGGACCGGCCAGATCAAGTCCCTGTCCCACAGAACATCGTGCAAACACTAGAATCACGTAACGAATCTGAAGGTGTCCGGATGGGCATGTGGCTCGTCAAGTGACAACACAACGGGGTCATCTGCCTACAGTTTTCCCAAGGAGGAACCGGGAATGTTCTGCATGTCTATGAGAGCAGAGGCCATCCTGGGCGCACACGCGAGAAAGACTCACCGTGGCTTCTCCTGGCAGGGCGCTTGGGGTTGAAGCACTTGGCGTTTCGTTTGCCCGTGGCATCAGTCCGCCGCGTTAAAATCACTGTCATGAGTGTGCTTTACCACTGCCTATAACGGGTGTGTGTGTGGGGGGGGGGGCTTAATTAAAAGTTTCAAAGGTGACCATGGTCAATAATCCTTAGGGTAACAGCATTTTCATCACATCGATTATTGAGTGCCAATTAGGTGCCACGCAGTTTCTCGTTGAACCTTAAGACTAGACCTTTGGGTCAGAGCCACCAATAAAACGATTTATAAAAGACAAAACAAAACAAGTAGACCTTTGGGGAATCTCCATTTTAACAAGCGGAAACTGAGTGTTCGGCCAAGACTGGTTAAGGCCGCGTGTGATTACAGTCCTGGATCTTTCTAGGGGTAGGACTCGTACTTTGTCGGGACCTTGCCAGCTGGATCCCTCCTGGAAAGGTTGGGTGACTTCTCACCTGCGTGGCTGCTCCGTCATCCGTGCCTGTGCCCTGTGGCCTTTCTCCTTCTGGTGGCCTGGCTCCTTAGAGTCGGGCTCTCTGATACGGTCTGCTTGAGTTACTTAACGTGAGCGACGAGGCACATTTCAAGAACAAATAGCCACGGTGGGGCTTGTGGCCACACTCCTGTCAGCATGAGGTCGAGTGTGCCGTCCTCAAAGAAGAGTCTCTTGGCCAGTATGACCTTTTCACAGCGTTGGAGCCAGGTAGCTCTCAAGCCCCGCAGCACCACTTACTAGTCAGGTGATCTGAGGGAGTGATTTAACCTTTCCGAGTCTGTAAAACAGGACAATAGAAGCGACCTCACTGCTGTTGCAGGGATTAACTGAGATCAGGCCTGCTGAGCCCAGTGCCCATCACAAGAGATGCTCTCACATGTCAAGGGGAAGGAGGAGGGGAGGTCTTGGCCATCAGGCCATCTTGTGACCGTCGCCAGGTCACCTCACCGCTCTGAGTCCCCACTGCCTTGTTTAAAACATGGGATGAGTGTGCCGACCCTTAAACGGTTGCTGTGCGGGAGCGAGCCCATAGCATGTGCTCCGGAGAGGTTAAGCCCGGCTTTGCCTTCTAGAAAGGGGGTTTCTCAGACAACATGGTCTCCCAAGACCCAGAAATAGAACATTCCAGAAGGACTTCAGGGACCCAGGAAAAAGGATCGACCTCCGAAACAAATGATCCTGAGATTCCATGTTCTCCCACAGCAGATTTGAGTGGGGGTGGGGAGTGGAAAGGTAGGCCATTTTGTTGAAGAGTAGCATATCTATTTATTTCAACTGCATCTTGCTCCATGAATTTTAAGAAACTGAAAATACTTGGGTAACCACCACACAGATCCACTGTGCCTCTCCCCGTCTACTCTGCGCCTGCCCCCCCAGAGGGACCACTCTCCTGGCTTTCAGTCCCTAGAGTCTGTGGACCAGACTCAACAGACAAAGGGAAAGACTGACAGCACCCAGAGTTGAAGCGAGCGTGGGCTACGCAGTGACCTCAGACACTGATGGTGGGTGTGGGAACAGGTAAAGCCATTCGGGAAGGTAATTTGGCCAGATCTGTTGACTCTTAAGATGTGCACGATGTATCCCTCGGCCCAGGAATTCCTGTCCACCCATGTGCACAGAAAGGCAAACACAGAATGTTTGAACAGAATTATTGGTGATAATAAACAATAGGAAGCAACCAAAATATCCGACAAGAGGGGATTCGTTACCAACAAGAGAAACCCATGTGCTCTCACACTGTGTTATATATACTTTGCAAACTGACTCCCAGTGACCCTGCAAGACAGGGCAGAGCTGCCCCTGTGGGTTTCTGAGACTGTAGCTCTTTACGAGAATAGAAAGCCTCATCTCCCTCCCAGGGAGCAGTTAGTGACTTTGAACTGCTGACTTTGCAGTTCGCAGCCCAATGCATAGGCTCCCTGTGTTATATCCACTGCATCAAATCAGAAGAGTGAAGTAGGCCTCTGTGCACTGACACATCAGGAGAAAGGCGAGCCTTTCTAACCCTGTGAAGAGCTACCACCGTCTTGGAAACCCACAGGGGCAGTGCTACCCTGTCCTGTAGAGCCGCTTTGAGTCGGCATTGACCCGATGGCACAGATTTTGGTTGGCGTTTGAGTTTGATACTGACATAAAAACATCTCCAAAGTTGGGCTTAAAAAGCAAAGCAAGTTGCAGAACAGTGGCTCGAGTGCACACACCCCATCAGCACCGTCCACAGGGATGACTCGGGGGAAGGACCGGGTGAGGAGCAGAAGGTGAGCAAGCCAAACCAAACCAAACCCACCCCCCTTGAGTCAGTTCCAGCTCACAGCAAGCCTCTAGGCCTGAGTAGACCTGCCCCTGTGGGTTTCCAAGACTGTAACTCTACAGGAGCAGAAAGCCTCATCTTTCTCCTGCAGAGCAGCTGGGGGGTTTGAACTACTGACCTTACATTAGCAGCCCAACTGGTAATCCACTACACCACCAGGGCTCCATTAAGAGGGGCCCTTAGGGAGCAATTTTGCTTTTCTAATCTATATACCCCTGAGTTGTTCAACAGGTTCAAAAGAACCACATGTGTCCGCTATTTTACAAGGTTTAGGGAGCGTGAACAACCTAACAGCAGGGCAGGCAGGGCGGAATGGGTGGGGTGGAGGTCCCTGGCCCCGTGCCGCAGTCTGGTTCCAGGAGGGTCATTTTCTGGGCCGCTGAGGTCGCCAGGGCAGAAGTGAATGGAGCAGGGACAAGCCCCTGGAGATGGCAATTGTGGAGCCTCCTTTGATGCAAGACGTGCCCTTGTTACTGCTGCTCAGCTGAAAACCCAACACCCGGTGCTGTAAGGGGACCCCAGGACAGGAACAATGCCCAGGGCGGCCCACTTGCTGCAGACCGTGGCTGGGGCTTTGAAGGAAGGCTTGCGGGCTTGCTTCTCTCCATCCTTGGGGACGGCCAAGTGAGAGATGGCAGGTGTCACCTTGCACATCAGACTGGCGTGGTGAGATTGAGGTGGTGGAGCAGAGCTCAGCGGGGGCCTGGTGACTTCGGGGTGAGCGAGGGGTGGCAGGGGACTTAGGAGCAGGACCCAGCAAGACTCCACCTTCAGTGTGTTCAGCCTTTAAGAGTTAGCGTGGCACGGAGGCCAGCCTAGCTGACTCTGTGGAAAAGGGTTCCTTCCCCTCTGCTAAATGGGACCCCGGCTCTTTCAACCACATTCATATGTGCACGCCCCGATTTGTAATTGTGAGCGAGACAGAGGGCCCCGGGAACCAGGGTGCCTTTGATCTCATTCCCTGGGCTTCCTCGTTGGTACACACGAGCCCCATGAGTCCCTAGCCTGCAGGGACTGTTGTTGTGGGGGCTGCCGAGTCACCCCGACTCCTAGCAGCCTGGAAACCAAACCACTGCCATCAAGTCAATTCCGGCGCATCACAGGACAGAGTGAACCAGCCCGTAAACGGGCACCTCCACGCCCATCTCTCAAGGAGTAGCTGGTGGATCGCCAGCCTTCCCTTGAGCAGCTGAGTCAGTGAGACCTCAGAGGAAAGCCCAGGGTAACGGCAACTGTATGCTTCAATAATTAAGTTACCTCTGTTTACTGAGCATCTGTTGAATAAAGAGCAGCTGCCTTTGAATAGTGGGCTAGTGAAGAGAATTGGAAGTACTGTGGACGGCCGAAACGATAAACAAATCTCTTTTGGCAGAAGTACAGCCAGAGTGCTCCTGAGAGGCAAGGAGAGCGACACTTGGTCTCACATACTTTGCTGTCAGAAGAGACCTGGGCCCCAGCATAGGACCAGTTGTGCGTGTGGTGCAGGACCAGGCAGGGTTTTGTCTGTTGTGCATCAGGTCTCGAAGTCACTGGCGCCTAACCACAGCAAGCCCCCACGTGCCAAGGACTGTGCCAGGCACTGCAGATGCTTTCTGAATAGATCACGGCCCTGCACGCATGGAGAGTCCGGGCTAAAGACCCAGGAACATACCTCCCGCTGGTCCTCTCAGGGGGCAGGGACACATACCGTAACTTAGGACACAGGGGGCAGTGCTGATAAAGCACACGTTCATTGCTAAGTGACAGAAGCCAAATATGAGTTCACCTACATGAGTTTCTAGAACAAAAGAAATGAATCTACGGGGGCGAAAGTGGGTCTTGACCAGAAAATGCCACAAGGGGACCTTCTAAGGTGCCGTATCTATAAGCCGACCCGAATATCGGCCGAGGCACCTAATTTTACCATAAAAACTGCATGAAAAGCATGCTGAAAAACTCGGCTTTCACACGAGTATACGGTATATGGAATGTTTCATACCTTGATCTTGCGATTCGTTCTGTGGGTGAACACATAGGATTGAGCTACACACTCCAGAGTAGGGTGCACATACGCGATCCTTGACTTAAACAGATGTTGGTAGGCAAACACGGACGATCCTTCGTGGTACCTGGTGGTGCATCCTGTGGGGAGGAGTGTGGCAGGTGCGTGTCATGCCCAGGGCCCCCATGGCGATTTTCAAACAGGGGCATCTGCCTCCAGAGGAGGCAATGGAACAAAGCAGACAAGAAGAGACTTTGGGGATGGGTTCCCGAAGGGTCATTGAGAGATTTGCGTCAACAGGGAAGACGCAGGTAATGGCCACTGCCAGGACAGAAGGAACACAATTATCTTTGGTTTCGGGAAAGGCTGAGTTGTATTCAGATATACTGAGGTACACCAAGCTTGTGGGAATAGCCCATCATCTCTCTATTCCGTTTTTCCCCCCAGGAGCTTTTGGAAGACCCCTGGTGTGGAACAACGTACAATGGTATTTCCTTTGGGTATTATGCGTGCTAACTTTCACCAGTAAAATGATAACGAAGCATCCTCCAATCCCCAGAGTGAGAATAAATAAGACTTGGCTGTGTTTGAAAGCAGCCCTTGGGAGGAAGGAAAAAAAAGCTATCAGTTACCAACATTACGTCAGCAGAGATACTGATGGCCTTTGGAATCAGCTTTGCCTTCACAAGCGGTTGAGTACAGGGAGTTTTCTCTCACCAAACCCCTGCTGTTGGAGGGAGGGGGCCCTCTAACGTGGTCATTGAGGTTTGATTGGACATAGCACAGACCATATTTTTCAACAAGTCTTTCACACAAGGAGGGTTGGCAGGTGTGCAAGGGAAAGGTCTTTGAATTCTGGGTCTCTGCCCTTAGCACTCTGCCATGTAATTTTGTGGAATAGCCATGTCCACCCTGGAGACCCAGTCTCACTTCCCCGGTTTGGGTGGAGAGATGAGGGAAGAAGCTCAGGACCCCTCAGAACCTCTGGAGCAAGTCCTTTCTCTCTGTCCCAGAATTTGCTTCCAAGGATGAGGTCACTCGTCCCCTGAATCCCTTTGTGAAAAACACAAGAGACTTGGCCAAGCCCCAGACACTGTGCCTCTTCTGGGTCCTTCTTGGTGGCAGGACACTGCAGGAGAGGCTCTGTCCATCCCGAGCAGGGCTGCCACTGGTTCCGACCTGGCTCACTCCCTGAGGAAGCATCCAGTTTCCCACACGGCCGAGCTCCCCGGTGGGTGCACCCATTCCTTCTTTCATCCATCTTTGTGGGACACCCACCCCCTGGGGAGACACCTCAGAACAGGACCCAGCCCCTCTCAAGGTGAGTCCAGTCGTGCACAAGGTCTAAATGAGCCCTGCTTGCGGGGTGGATGTTAAATAGAGGAGCCTGGGGCACTATGGGAGCATGCCATCAAGTCTCACACACACACACACACACACACACACACACACACACACACACACATATGCACGCACACATGCGTTCACGCACACACAGGCCCCGGGAATTGGCACTGACTGACACCGGAGGATGGGGAGTCAGGCAGCGTGTGGAGGATATCCTAGACAGAGGGCACACCGTGTGCAAACATCCAGGAAGTAAGAGAAAGCCTGGCTTCCGTTCACCGTGGGTGGGGTGGGAGGGAAAGTGGTCCCCTTTCTGCGCTGACCTTCCCTCTCATGGCTGCCCCCTGGAGACCTCCCCTCAGGCCACGTCAGCCTCCTTGCTGTGCCCTGGACATGCCAGCCTCAGGACCTTTGCTCCAACTGTTCCCTCTCCCCAGGGACACCGCTCCCCCAGGAGCGCTATGTGGTCAACTCTCCCACTTCCTTCAGGCTTGTGCTGTCATCTCCCCGTTTGTTGCATCCCACCCTCCCCCACTGCCCTTCTTCCTTCCTTCCACAGTCCCTGCTGTTCGTCACTCACCCAGCATGCCAGTGCTGCCTGTCTCTTCTGCTAGCATGTCAAGGCCCTTGGTCTGGTTCTGGCCACAGAACAAACTGGAAGAAGCAAATAGATAAGAAGTTGGCAGGCAGGGACCAGGCGGCAGAGCCCTTGTGGGCCAGGAACAGGAGTCCAGGTGGCACCATGATTCAGTGCCCAGTTTGTGACCAATAGGACAGTATTTGGAACCCACTGATCATGCAGGGGACAGCAGGGGTGGGGTGGGAGAAAGACATGGCAGTTGGCTTCCGTAAAGAGTGATGGTTTGGAAAACTCTGTGAGGCAGCTCTACTCTGTCCTTCAGTTGCTCTGAGTCAGAAAAGACTCCCCTGCACCATTTTGATGCTGCTGCTGCTGCTGGGTGGTTATTGTTATTGCCTGTTGCTGTTGTTTTTGTTGTTGTTAGCCAGGAGAAGGCGTGTGGGTTTCATTTCAAGTACAATGAAACAGGACCTGGAAGGGTCTGGAGTAGGGTAGGGGCAGGGTTGGGCTACATCTTTCAAAACTACTCTGGGTGCTGTAATGGACAGTGACTGGGAGGGGTCCTGCAGTGGCTGAGTCTGGGCTAGGGTGGTGCATGGGGGAGGGGGTGGGAGTAGAGATGCCTACACGTGTGCTGACCAGCCTCCTGAGCTGAGGTCTTGGGGGAATGAGGGGCTGCAACGCCAGGCCGCCTCCAGGCTCTATCTGAGCCACGGGGAAAGCAGAGCCACAGCCAGAGACAGCAGGGGCTGGGCTAGTCAAGAGCTCTCTTGAAGCCATGCTGAGTTTGAGGTGATACCGTGGGCTAAGCGTTGGACTTCTAGCCTCAAGGTCCATGATTCAAACCCACCAGCCTCTCTGAGGGAAAAAAGAAGAGGCTATTGGCTACAGAAAATGCTGACAGTCTCAGAAACCCTATAAAAGATGACTATGAGTTGGAATTGATTTGATGGCAGTGGAGTTAGATTTTTCTGGTTTGGGGGTTTGTTTTATTAGACTTAGCAATGCTGACAAGTGGTACAGACAGCTTATACTCCACTGTAACCTAAGGGTGGAACCCTGGTGGCATAGAGGTTACAAGTTGGACTGCAATCCACAAGGACATCAGTTCAAAACTATCAGCTACTGGTGGTAGAAAGACAGGGCTTTCTACTCCCATAAAGAGTTACCGTCTCAGAAGCACACAAGGACAGTTCTCCCTTGTCCTATAGGATCACTATAACTTGGCATTGTCTCAATGACAGTGAGTTTTTGAGTAAGCTAAGGGTTGGTAGTTCAAACCCACCCAATGATATCACAGAAAAAAAGGCCTGGTGGTCTCTGACTGTGCAGTTTACAGCCGAGAAAACCCTACAGGGCAGTTCTACTCTGTACCACACAGGGCCATCATGAGTCGGAATCAATTCCACAGCAGCTAACAACCACAGCCACAATCAGACTCTCAAGCAGCGGCTAACGTCACCAGTTGGGCAAAGCTGATGTTCAGTGGGGAAGTCTAGGTTAGAGACTTTTGGGGATCACCAATTCACAGTTTTTAAAGTCGTGTGAAAATAACAAGAGAAGATGGCAAGGACTGACCCTGAGGATCACGCCCCGGAGAAGGAGGAGTTTGCCAGGAGGGAGAGAGAAGGCAACCCAAGGAGGCAAGAGCTCAACAGCATCCGGTCCAGCACCTGATCATCCAAAAGCACAAGGTCCTCCAGACAAAGCCTGTCTGAGAAATTGTGACCGCCCAGAGGAGCCCAAGGAGATAGGACAACCACATGCAGTGTGCCAGCCTCGGTGGGATTCCTGAATGAGAGGGATCGTAGATAAAAACGAAGGAATCTGAATAAAGTATGAGCTGTGGTTAATAAGGATGCATCGATGTGGGCCCATTAATGACAAGTGTACCAAACCAATGCCCAATGGTAACAGTAAGGGAAGCTGTGCAGGGCTCTGCATTGGGCTGCTAACCACAAGGCCAGCAGGTTGAAACCACCAGCGGCTCCACGGGGGAAAGAGAGGCTTTCGACTCCCATAGAGCGTTACAGTCTTGGAAATGCACCCGGGCAGTTCTACTCTGCTCTGCAGGGTCCCTGTGAGTCAGCATCGATTGGATGGCTGCGAGAGAGTGTGTAGATATACGGGGCCCCTCTAAACTGTCTGCTCATTTTCTGTAAATCTAAAACTGTCCCCACTGCACCACCAGGGCTCCTCCTAAAAATAAACCTATTTTAAAATAAAAAGATCATGGGTCTCATCATCTTGCTCGCATGCACACACCACACACACACACACACACACACACACACACACACTATTCCAAGGACAGTTGTAATTCGTTTCTCTGGAGAAGACTTTGGCCCCGAACAATTCCTTCCGAGCCCCAAAGAATAGCTCATCCTCCTAGTAGAGACCGCCTCCTCCCACTGACCTCCTCCTCCTCTCTCTGCTCACAGAAAGAGTACTCTCCTCAGGCCAGATTCCACCGAGAAAATGAGAAGCGGAGACTGAACGGCTCCGGTAAGTCAGCCCCCAGGGGCGCAGCCAGGGGCAGTCCTTGGAGCATGTGCCACCAACACCCGCACACCCTGAGCCACGATGTTCCTGAAGCCTACCTTCCTTGGCAGCTGGCTGGGTTTCCCCGGGCACCAAAAGTCTTGGCACCACCGAGGCTCAAATTCCAGCCCCACGACCAACTGCTTCTGTGATCGTGGGCCAAGTCCCTGGAGCCTTCCTTTCCTTGTCTGAAAAACAGGGTATAACCAGAGTTCGTTCAAATAGCTACCGGGGGTTAAACAAGATGAAGTGCAGGCGAGGCCTGAGGCACTCGTGATGCCTGGCCTTGAAAGAGAGTGGAGATCAGTCTGGCCAATCAGTGAGGTCCCTGAAACAGAAGCAACAGATGGGTCCTCGGGATCGGGGGTCCTCAGGACCTGGGGTGACATCTGGGAAGCAGGAAAAGACAGAGGCCTCTGAGTTGGCGCAGAAGCTGGTCCTGTCTAGTGGTCCAGGGGCACATCAGAGAGGCCCCGTCTAACAAACAAGAGGTGCTGAGGCTGGAGAGCAGACTGAGGCTAAGGGGGTCGGTCACCATAAACAGTTTCAAAACGGGCAGAAAAGCAGAAAAACAGAGGGGGTTGTTTCTGCAGAGACCGAGGCCCCAGAGAATCGGAACAGCAGTCTCTGGCTCACTGACACACTGCCTTGAGCAGACCCAATCAAGATCCTGGGCAGCTCTCTAGGGGCCTGCTGCTTTCAGGGGCACAAACTTTGTGGGAGGGAAATGAGGGTGGGCTTTGACTCTTCTAACTAGCTGGGTAAGTATGGGCAAGTCCCCTCACCTCCTGGAGTCTCAATTATGTGAAGTACAACTGCTAAGCTGGTGCTAGAGTTGACCACTGAGGGCTGTTGGGAAGAGTGCATGAGCTAACCAGAAGGGCAGCTGAGTGGAGCGGCTCTAATCTGCCTGGAACCAGGCCACCCGGAGTATGTGCCCTCAGAGAAAGTAATTGCCCCTTAACCCCTCCTAGCCTCGGGTGCAATGCTAATAGACCCTGCTTCTTAGAAGTCTCAGGACAGGGAGTTTGCAGTAAGCATTGACTGCTGTTTGAGAAGGAACCCAGCATGGCATCAGGCCCATAGAAGTTGCTCAGAGAGACTTTGTCCTTTCTGCCTTTAGACTCTTTGTTTGGGTCCTCCTAACTGGCTGTTCAAGGGACCCCACGAAACCAGAAAACCAATCTTGTGGAGCCCAACAGGTCACCGCTGCCTCTTTCCCTCAGGAAAGCCCGCTGCCTCTCAGTGCCACCAACCCCAGGACATTCTGGGAACATTTTAAGTACCATTATCTAGTACTATTCTCTGCCAGCCCCTGTCCTTTATACGCTGAGCTGTGGGTTCTCTCCTGATCCCCATCTTACACTTGGGGTCACCCGGTAGCACGCAGCGGGGCTGGGCTCTGCCTCCAGGTGTGGCACAGAATCCCACGCCTGCTTTGTAGCGTTCAAGGAGACCAGGGGCCAGGGGACTAGAGAATGGGTGGGAAACCATCAGGACCCCAGGGTCCTAGTCTTGCCCTGGGCTCACCCCCACCCCACCCCGCCGCCCCCCCGGACTGTGAGTCCTCGCGTCAGCCCCAAGAGCCACATCTGCAGCCTGGGCGGGAAAACCTGCCGCTTCCCCTGCCCCTCTGCTTCCTGCTGCGGCGTCTCGGTGCCCGCCCCTCCGGCCGCCGCGGTAACCCGATCCCCGGCGGGATTTGGGCCGCGGGCGCGTCACCGCCGCCGAGGCGCTGGGGCTCAGGCTCCGAGCGCTCGGCCGTGGGCTCCGCTCCCGCAGTGCCGGCTCCGCAGGCGCGCGCGGTCCATGGCGCAGAGACTGAGCGAGCGCGCTCGGGGGCCCGCCGAGGCCACCGGGCTCTACCGGGCGGTGCTGCTCCGGTCAGGTAAGTGCGGCGACCCGGGCCCCGCCTCCCCGACTGCAGGGAGGGCGGCGGGCGCAGACCTTGGCCAGTCGGCCGCTGGAGCCTGGGTCCCTTCTCTGCGCTTCTTCGTTCCTCCTGTCCCTCTTTCCTGCCTCCGGTCCTTCCCTCTTTCCTCTCTCCGCGCCCTAGCATCGTTCTTTTATAGGTCCTAGCTCTTGGAGGAGCGCAGGTTGCAGGTGGGCTAGTCAGTGGTTATGCTTTGGGCTGCTCACCGCAAGGTCAGCACTTCGAAACCACCAGTCACTCCGCTGGAGAAAGACGGAGGTCTCCGCTCCTGTAAAGAGTTAGTCACCGAAACCCACAAGGGCGGTTAGACTCTATGAAAAAGAAAGAAAGGGCCCCTCGTGGCGCAGCCGGGTAAGCCTTTGGCTGCTAACTTAAAAGTCAGTGGTTCAAACCCACCAGCAGTTCTGAGGGAGAAAGAGAAGGGTGTCTGCTCTGGTAAAGATATAGTCTCGAGAATCCTGTATGCGGTCGTTAAGACTCAGAATCGACTGAATGACAGAGAGA
>NW_022103928.1:23167758-23173174 GCF_000313985.2 Echinops telfairi
CCCCCGTCAGCTATGCAGTCCCCTGCTCGCCCGCCACCACCGCGGGCACCCAGACCCATAGACAACATTCTTAGGGGAGCCCTGCCCAGTGGAGCTCTGATGCCCACTAAGTTACTGGTGGGGAACTTCTGGAAGGGGGTTCTCTAAGTGTGCAAATGAGAACTGGCCAAGACTTGGGGAGAGGAGGCACCTTTTTGGGGGAGGGTCTTAAGTCCGGCAGAGCTGATGCAGGCGGAAAAGGACACGCGGAGTTGCATAATCAGCTGCTTCTTGTTCCACAGCCTAGCTCCAGAAATGTTCCCCCAAAGCCCTCAATCAGAGGGTCGCCGTTCAGGGCTTGTTTATCACACTGTGGAGGGACTGGAAGCAAGGCTTGCGTGCCCCTGGAGTGGGGGTCGCAGCTTTGAGCCTCACTCAGATGGGGGCCTTGTGAGCTCCCAAGTATACCCCCAGACAAGGACACATGCATGCATACAAATGTGGTGGTGGTGGGGGGGTGAGAATGTAGAGACTGTGGCTCAACCCACCTGGGGTGGAAATGCAGAGGTCTGCACCAGCAGAGGGTGGCACCAAAGGGAACCTCTTCAAAGTCCTGCTTCCAAACATTCAGAACCCTGCACCCCAGTCTCCCACCTGATCCTCTGGCAGCTGCTTCCCACTCGTGTGCAAGCCAGGGAGGGAGAGGGACTCAGACAGGGTGCTCCACTGGCCCGGCACATGCTGGGTACCAGGTACAGTGCATGGACGGGCCAGCCCCCACAACCCTACCAGGTCACTCCTAGTGGCCATCCCCATTTACCAGAGGAGAAAACTGAGGCCCAGAAAGCTCTGGAAGGAGCCCTGATAGCAAGTGTTGGGCTACGAGTCGGTGTTTCAAATCCAGCAGCTGCCCCGAGGGAGAACAGTAAGGCTGTCTGACGGATTTACAGCTTTGGAGACCCCCTTCTAGGGTCTCTCTGGGTCAGCAGCAGGTGTTGGTTTAGTTATGCCCTAGGAGTCCCTGGCTGGCGCAGATGGTGAGGCCCGGGACTACGAACTGAATGACTGGTCGTTCAAGGCCTCTTGGGTGCCTCAGAAGAAGGGCCTGACGCTACTTCTTCCGAATGACCACCACCATTGACATGCTATGAGCACCCTTCCACTCTGCCACGCCCGGGGTCACCAGGAGTCAGGATCAATAGCAACTGTATTTTTTTTTTAATATGACTTAGGCCTTATGTGAGGCATGGAAATGTAGTGATCACAGACATGTCCCTCCTCTTACTTGCCCGTTAACAGTTCAAAACCACCAGCTGCTCCTCAGGGGAAAGATGAGACTTCTACTCCCATAAAGAGTTCAGTCTCAGAAACCCACAGGGGCAGTTCTAAATTGTCCTATGAGGTTGCTGTGAGTTCGAATCGACTCGATGGCAGGGAGTTTTTTTGTCTTGTTTTTTTAAGCACAGGAAAATTGAGGCTGAAAGGTGACGTGACTTTTCGTAAGCTCAAGCAGCACGTCAGGGGTGGAGCTGAGCTTCAAACCCAGCACGCCATGCCTGGGAGTCAAGGAAGGGCAAGAGGGGAGATGTGGGGCTTGGGAGGCCATTTGGTGAACGGGTAAGTAGCTCCTCCCTTTGCTGCCCCCCAGGAGTGGATTCTAGAGCCTAGCCCAACGTGTTGGCCATCTCTTCATTCACAAAAGCCTCCCGTTATGCACCACGTACTAAAAGGTGTTTAGAAAAATGTCTCCCTAAATTATATAAAATAAATTCTTCATGTTAAAGTAATCCTTAAAACCAAACTCACTGCCATCGAGTCAATGCCAACTCACAGAGACCCTCTAGGGCAGAGTAGAACTGCCCTTTTGGGTTTCTAAGACTATAAATCTGTACAGGAGTAGGAAGCCTCATCTTTCTCCCAAAGAGTGCCTGGTGGATTCAAATTGATGACCTTGTAGATAGCAACCCAACTTGTAATCCTCTAGCTTTTCGGAAACATATAGAGGGGAAAGCCTTACACTAACCACAAGCAGCCATTGGTACCATTTCAGAATTTCTCCTTCCAGGCTCTGCTATGCCCAGAGTGTGTGTAAAGTTGAGTGCTCCCTTTATGCTGTGGAGATTGTCCTGAATCTAGTCTTTCACCCTACATTTTTTCACTTGGATGAAAACTCTTCCATGCTCGTAAATGGACTGTCAAGACAATAGGCACCACCCGGTGGCACGCACTTGGCCAAGGGCTTTTCATCCTGTTTCCCAATTATTCCTCAAAAGAAAGCCTGTGGGAGGTATGACCATTGCAGCATTGTAGAGGAATGAGATTGCTTAAATGGGAGTTTAAAACCACCTAGGCGTCCAGCAGTGGAGCCAGGGCTGGCATCTGGGCTGACATCAGAGGCAGGCTCCTAACCACTGATCTGGAAGGTAACATTGTGCGTGACTGCTCAGCCATGCCTGACTACACAGGGCTGTAGTAAAGATCCAGAGAATGTTCTGCACAGCCAGGTTCCTGCCTGAAAGGCTCTCTCCTTTCCTCTGGGCATCAGCCAAGGAAGGAAGGGCCAGAGCCTCTGTCCAGAGGCAGATGAACCAGGAAGCACAGCATGTACCGGTTCTCAGCAGGCAAGGTCACACGGGCTTCATTTGTAAAGATTACCTGCAAATCTGCAGTGAGCAATGTCCTGTGGGTTTCGTCCCATGCGCCAGTGCCCACTACAGATTAGTCAGTCATTGAAACAAAGCTTCTTGGGTATACTGGGTGATTTGTAGGGTTGCCAGATAAAACACAGGGCATCTAGTGAAATATGAATTTCAGATAAACAATAGATCAAATTTGCTTTGTTTTTTAGTATAAGTATACCCTAAATCCCCAGGAGCCCTGGTGGCATGGTGGCTATGCATTGAGCTGCTAACCGCAAGGTCAGCAGTTCAAAACCACCAGCCACTCCAAGGGAGAAAGACAGGGCTTTCTCCTCCAATACAGAGTTTGGGAAACCCTCAGGGAGCAGTTCTCCCCTGTCCTGTAGGCTCACTCTAAGTTGGGATTGGCTTTGTTTTGTTTCTTAAACTCGAAGTAGTGCATGGAACATAGAACTCCTGAAACATTTCCTATTGTTGATCTGAAATTCACATTTTCCTGGGCATGCTCCATTTTTATTGACTCTCTCAGTCAATGCCTCTTCCAGGAATCATGGAAGTTTACTTGGCTTGACAACTAAAGCCTACCCAGGTTCCCCTGCACATTCCCCTATTCCCCTTCCATCCCTAAATCTATTGGCCAGCTCATGGTGAGCTGTTAACACTTTCATGACCATATTGTTTTCTGCTTGGAATGTTTTTTTGTTGATACCCTGTGCTTTTAGTAATGGAAACCCCAAACCAAGCCCACTGCCATCAAGAGGATACTGACTCATAAGGCATGCTGCAATCATGGGGTGGGTGGAAGGGATGGGGGGGGCAGCATTTGGGGGGGTGGGTAGTATGGCTTGTGATACAATTATGTGGTATCCATATGCCCCAAGTGGGCTCGAGTGGTAGGATTGCTGGGGTGAGACTCATTTTTCAGATTCACAGTTACACAACGTTCCCACTTGGTGGCAGCATGCATTACAACTGGGAAAGCTGTTTCCCAAGAAAGCTATGAGCTATGAAGATGTTGGTGGATGATATGTGTTCCGCAGGTCATGGAAGGGTTAGGATATTCTGGGCTTGCAGGGGCAAGGTCACAAGTGATCTAAAATTGATGGCCAAGAGAACATAGAATGTCTGGTGGGGTTTGATCAAGTGCAGTGTAGCAGAGAGGAAGTACAGAGAGCTAAATGAAGGTCAAACACGATAGTGGGACAGGAGGAAAGTAAAAGGGAGTAGAGGAAAGAACTAGGAGGCAAAAGACGTTTAGAAAGGTATAAACATAGGCAGGTGCATATGTAAATATATTAATATATAGGGATATAGGTCTATGTACATATATTTGTAGGTTAAGTATTAAGGTAGCAGATGGACTTTGGGCCTCTACTCAAGTCCTCCCTCAATGAAAGGACACTTTGTTCTAATACCCAGGCATTCCCTGATGCTCACCTTTCCTACATGATCGCTGAAGACAAAATGGGGGCATAAGCTAATGTGGTGAGGAAAGCTGACGGTGCCCGGCTATTACAAGATACAGTGTCTGGGGTCTTGAAGTTAAGCAAGCGGCCATCGAGAGGGAAGCAACAAGCCCACATGGAGGAAGCACACCGGTCAGTGCGATCATGAGGTGTCATCGGGACCAGATAACGGGCATCAGAAGACCCAAAACAAACAACCATTTTGATATGAATAAGGGGGGTCAGAATGGAAACCCAAAACCCATCTGTAGACAATCAGACATCCCCACATAGCAGGGTCGCAAGGAAGGGACGAGAAGTATAGCACTGATGAAACACACAACATTCCTCTAGTTTTTTAATGCTTCTTCACCCCCATTTTCATGAACCCAGTCCTGCCTTTCAGTTCTGGCTAGACCAGAGCACGTACACTGGTACAGACAAGAGGTCTCGACACACAGAATCCAGGATAGATAAACCCCTCAGGACCAATAATGAGAGTAGTAATACCAGGAGGGGAAGTGGAAGGTGGGGGGAGAAAGGGGGAACCGATCACAATGATCGATGTACATCTCCCTCTCCCCCCACCCCCCCGGGGGATGAACAACAGAAATGTGGATGAAAAGAGACAGTGGACAATGTAAAATATGGGAAATAAAAATAATTTATAAATTATGAAGGGTTCGCAAGAGGTGGAGGGAGGGGAGAAAAGAGGAGCTGATACCAAGGGCTTAAGTAGAAAGAAAATGTTTTGGAAATGATGATGGCAACGTATGTACAAATGCGCTTGACACAATGGATGTATGGATTGTTGTAAGAGCTGTAACAGCCCCCAGTAAAAGGATTTATAAAAAAAATATATATATATATATTCTGGGTTTGGGGGTGGGGTGGGGTACAAGCCCAGCGGGTCCTTCTGCAGCCAGGAAGCCAATCAACCATTCCTTATTGCAGCTTGGTTGAGACCCAGCTCTCTGAAACAAGACTCTCCATTCTTCCTGGCCCCCCCACTTCCCTGTTTTCACCCTCGAGATCCCTCCACTGAGTAATTGAAACTCGTTGTAAAGGCCACTCTCAGTCCTTTCATAATCTCCTCACAGATCCCATGACAAGTGTCTCTGCCAGGGCAGCTTCCCCCACCCTGTTTTCTTGCTGCCCAGGGTGGCTTGTGGTTGAGGGGGTGACTTTGGGGGCTGTTTTTGTGGGCGGCTTCTCAGAAACCTCACTGAGGCTTTGAAAGGGGGACCTTGGCGGTTGGCCTGCCTCCAGGGCCAAGGAGGAAGTTTTGAGTTGCCATGGAAACTTCCTGTCTGCTGTTTGTGGGCCCAGATTAGATGCCCAAGACCCCTGCGG
>NW_022103928.1:23173440-23213322 GCF_000313985.2 Echinops telfairi
CACAGGCTGGTGAATTCAAACTGCTGATCTTTCAATTAACCACTTCACCACCGGCCGCACTGAACGCACCGGAACAGCTGAAGCCCCGCTCAGGCTCACGTGCGCCTCTCCTGGACGCCCTTACTTCGGGCTGGCGGGCTTGCTCGTATACTCACCACCACAGCGTCAACGCTGACTCATAGCGATCCCGTGGGCTTCTGACATGGTAACTGGTGACGGGAGTAGAAAGCACAGTCTTTCTCCCTCCAAGCTGCTAGTAGTTTCGAACTGCCAACCATGCAGATCACAGCCCAACGCAGAACCACGGCACCACCAGGGCTCACCCCTCCAGAAAGGTGCTTCTCAAATTCCTGAAAGATAAATGAATCTTTTTTAAACATCCAGATTCCCAGGCTATCCCTAAAAAGTTCTGATATGACAGCCCAAGACATGACATGACCCCTTCAGTGCGTGTTTATATACATGTAATATACATTAAATGCCTAATGGCATTTACTACATATTCCACATACTGTCTAGGAATGACATTCGGGACACATTGATCTCAAGCTGACATCTGGGAATGATTTCGTGTGTGTGCTTCTATATCTGTTCTGTATGCGCGTACTTTGAGAAGAACAGATCACAGAGCATGTGATTGTACAATTTGCTTTCCCCTAAATATGCAGTAGACAGCATTCAGCTCAATAAATAGATGTGTTTACTGACTGAATCCCATTACAGGGTGTAGCATCATCTTCTACTGGTGGTGCGTGGCTTGATCACACACCCCACTGTGGCAGGCACGGGGCGGGAGGTACACTCAGGGACATCTGTGTGTCAGTGTCTTCGTCACCACTCTACTGAGCACTCCGTCTGGGGACAGGGCTACTGAGGAGAGGCCCACACCAGGAGGGCCTGCCCGTGGCCCGGCAGTCTGGTACATGAGCCCGTGCAGGGTAAGAAGAACTTGAGTGGAACAAGTTCAGAAAGTCCCAGTCGCCTGACGGAAAGACTGCCCAGCCTGGAGGGATTCCTGCCTGGCTCTCCTTGGCCGTCATCAAAGTCCTCCAATAATGCTGGGGAGGACTCTCAGAGTCTCTTCCCCTCCGGTTGTGGTTGTGGCTGTGAGTGGTGGTGGTGGTGGCGGCGATGGTTGTAGTGGCTGTGGGTGGTGGTGGTGGTGGTGGAGGTGATGGTAGTTGGCATTGCGTAGGCCCAGACTCATGACACATGTGCAGAACAGAGCTGCTCTGCAGGTCTCCTCGAGGGAGCAGATTGCCAGGCCTATCTTCTGAGGCCCCTTGGGGGTCGGGGGCTGGGGGAGAAGTTGGCCTGACAACCTTTTTTGACTAATTGAGCACTTGACCCTTTGCGCTACCCAGGAACGCCTCTGAAGCAGGCTGGACTGTGGGATTCTGTCTTCTCCACACAGGGAATAGAGGTTGTTGGAAGTTCCCCTGCCCGGTTCCTTTTTGTCTTCCAACGGCCAGAGGGCAATAGCATGTGGATCAGATAAGCCATGGGGGGCTAGGGGGGTGGTGTTGGGTCTATTCCAACTCATGGTGACCCCACTGTGTCGGCCAGGGCATTTGATGGCTGTGATCCTCCTGAAGTGGACCACCAGGCACCTTGGTGTGAATTTGAATCTACAGGCTTTTAGGTGATGGCCAAGTGCTGAAGTGTTTGCACCATGCAGGGATGCCTAGGGCCCAGACAGTTGCCAGAACATGGCTCTGAGGAGCAGGGAAACATGGGCAGGACCAGGGCCAGGGAGAGGGTTGGCATAAGCTTAACTCCAGTTCTTCTACCAGCAGAACTCAGCAAAGTAGGTGAAACCTTGGGCGTGTGGGAAGCTGGGGCAAGCTACCAACCCCAGCATACCTCCTAAGAAGCAGGGCTTGGGAAGAAGAAACAAAGAGGGTCACGCAATGTTTCTAGAAAGTGATCTCATGCTGAGGATTTGTGACCCTCTGTTTAAGGGGCTGCACTGTCATCTGCTCAGCCCCGCCTCCCAAAGCCACTCATGACCTGCCCCCTGCTCACCTCCTCAGCCCCGTTCCCCTCCTATACTGCAAGCACTCAGCCACACTGGCGTCTGGGGTTTGGCCGCTGGAAGCCCATTCCCACCCCGGGTCCTCCCTGCTTGCTGCTCCCTCTCCTTGGGAGGTTGCCTGTGTGCATGAGGTCACCCAGCTCCAAACACCATCTCCTCAGTGTCCACCTACCAAAGCACTACTCACTCCCTTCCACCGTGCTCACACAGCCTAGCAGTCACCACACGTTGACCTGCCCTGGCCTGTCCCCAGAGTTACCTGCCTGACTCTCATTAGAATACAGGTTTCTTGAAGGCAAGGACAGTACTGACCTCATACTGTAGCCCAGGGCTGTCCGCAGTGGGCCATACTGCCCACTCCCACTGGCCACTAGAATAATCCCACACACGCAACTCCACTGCCCTCGAGTCCACGCCAATTTGTAGTGACCCCTTAGGGCAGGGTAGAACTGCCCCCTCGGAGTGTTCCTGTTTTTCCAAGACTGCAACTCTTAGTGGGAGTAGAAAGCCCCTCTCTCCCTCGGAGGGAGCGGTGAGTGGTTTCAAACTGCTGGCCTTGCCCTGAGCAGTCACTGCATCACTGCTGAGACACCCGGGCTCTTCGGATGATGGTGGATTGTTGTACCAAAGTTTCTGACGGCTAGGCGGAGGGCACTGGGAAATTATTCTAACTGAAAAGGGGAACCTACGCTGTAGCCTCAGTACTCAGAACAACACAAGAAAACAGTATGTATCCAGTAAATGTTGATTGAATAACTAGATAACATAGGCCCAAGTTACAACAATTGCTTCAAATGCTCCGTCTGATTTTTTCACTTCAAGAGGATATGTATTACACCCCTGTCAGGGAGAACATCTCAAAGACAGTGCAAGAGATGCACGTTTATTCCCACAACAGCGATGTCTGCTACAGAATTAGAAGAGAGCAGACTTCAAAGATTTACCTATTAAAATACGCACAACAAAGTATTCTTACTCGTGAGTGTAAGATAATTTTTACAAGATGACAAAGGGTATTAACCTTTTTTATTGTCATTATCTTCTACATATTTTGGAACCTCTCGTAAAGTTGATAAATGACTTTCAAAAGTTATTTGTATGGTAAATGAAGTCTGTATTTCCCCCAAAGGTATTTTTCTACAGCCTGCAATTAAGACAGCACCCTTCTTTTAAGGAAAGGTAATCTTTTCGCTTATCAAGAAACCTGCTGCAGGAAAGGATACACTAAGTGCAGGCTGACTTCTCCCAGTCATGCCTTTCACCTGATTTTCAATTTCTCGATTTAAAAACAAATCGTTTTGTTGGCATGTCAGTCTCATATCACACAACTCAAGGGTTGCATCAGACTGAGCAGCGTTGTGTGATCACCACAATCATCCATTGTAAACCCCTTTCTTCCTTCCTGTCCTCACTGTTGTTCACTCGCCATTTCCCCGGCCGCCTCCTCTGCCGCTCCCCTGGGTAGTTCTGAATCCAGGGACTGTCTATAGATTTGCCTGTCCTGAACTTCATATACAGAAAACAAACCACAAAGATAAGAAACAAACAAAAAGTACGACCAAAGGAAACAGAAAATCCTCAATAGAAAAGAAAGCAGAAAATATTAAAAACTGGAACTAATTTAAAATGAGCCAAAGGGGAGATCCGATAATAAAGTGTTACATTTTAACCTAACCACATCCGCAGTGAGGGAGAGAGACAGGGCTTCCTACTCCCATTAAGTTACTTTCTCAGAAACTCACCAAGGTCGTGCTCCATTGTCCTGGAAGGTCACGATGCCTCATGGACAGGGACCGCTGCCCCAATGGACTTTATAATGCTCTCCATGTGATAGCACGGCTATTCACGTCCCCGACTATGGTCAGAGGCTAATCCACGTGGGGAGCACTTCTTGCTGATGGACCATTCTCTGATGTAGACCATTGTCCTTTGAGCCTCGTGTGTCTCTACTACTACCACCTTTGAAAGAACTGCTCCCACTGCGGCCCGCTGGTCGGACTGCGACTAGAAGTACAAGTGCCACTACTGCTTCGTCGTCTACTCCTGCTCGTTTATTTCTGCTTCTGCTCCTAGTTTTGGTTTGGCCTTGACTGTCGGCGCGCACAGTCAACATGGGTTCTTGGTTCTCACTGCGTTCTACAGAGTCGACAGCATGTGCCTCGGTGTAAACTTGCCTTACGGCTGAATAAACTGAGGCAGTGGCTGTAGAACAGCTCACCGCCCAGCCTCGGGCTGAGAGAGGTGGGGGTGGGAGTCCTGGCTGGGGCTGAGATGGGGACTGAGAGGGGAGCTGGGCCTGAGGTAAGCCATCGGCCCGTCCGTATCTGATGTGTGTCCTGAGCCTTACTGCCTTCCAGCCAGCCAAGATTGTTCCCTGCTAGGGGAGGAAGGAGAATGAAAGAAAAAAGCTAGAAAACACTTCCACATTTCCAAGTGCAAGCTGGGCCTGACCGATATCAGGAGAATGCCCCCATTATCTGCAAGCACCCAGGGCAGTCTGAGGCATCTATACGTATCCTGTAAGCCATGGATTTCTAGGCCGAAGGCCAGTTCTGGAGCCGCATCAATGGAAAATAAGTTCTGCCAAGCCAAGAGTTAGCTGCCCAAATCATGGCAACTCCGGTGCTCTCTGTAGGAGGGTGTGTTAATCCAGGTTGACTAGAGAAACAAATCCAAGGACACGCATATATGTATAAGAAATATCTTTATATCAAAGAGTAATTGTATATTAAGAAAACATCCCAGGTCAAGACCATAAGTCCAATATTAGCCCCTATGTCCAATGCTAGTCCATACGTTCCTCTTCAGACTCACAGTGCCACTCGCAATGATGCCAAATGCAGGAAGATCACAGGCCGGTGGGTGAAAACTCTTGTGGACCCAATGGCAGTGGAAGCATCTCAGGGCTCCCTCTGCAGGTCTCCTCTGCCTGGCTTGCTCAGGTCTCAGCTTAGCTCCACACGGTTCCTCCACAGGAAGACAAGGGAGGGAGAAGGAGAGAGACCCACCTCTTCTAATGGCAGAATCAAGAGAGAGGAAGTTCCCAGAATCCTCATGAGAAGGTCATGCCCACAAGGAGACACTTCACATGGCCTGATCGACAGGCCAGACTCCACCATTCACTCTTAACATCTTCAAGTGAACACGAGACTGTGGAACTACCACAGGGCAAACCCAGCACATTTGTCACCTGCTTTCACCAGTACCGTCTCCCAAACACCCTGCAATTCTCCACACTGGATGGAAACAGAAATCACTGTTCATGGGCCCTGAGTACCTGAGAGAAGTCATCTGGGGAGCCGGTGGCAAGGCCACGGCTGACATACTGGCTGCCTGACCCCTCACCAGGTAATCTTCCACCCTGTCTTGTGGACAGGGCCCTAGGGGCACCCCTGTGAAGTTCAAGGGAAGGGAAGGGTGCTGAGTAAGTTGCAGTGGGGTTTTCAGCCCACTAGTGGATGGCTGAGGACCAAGCTGGAACTCCTGGGTGGTGTAGACACTCCCCTGCTGACTAAAGAATTGGTGGTTTGGACCACCCAGAAGTACCTCAGAAGAAAGGCCTGGTGACCCACTTCCCAAAGATCAGCCACTGAAACGCATGGAGTACAGTTCTGACACACTTGGGTCTCATGAGTCAGAATCAACTTGACAGCAACTGGGTTTATTTTTGTTTTGTTTTCTTAAGAAGCCATCCAGTGCTAAGAAGTTCACCACTGCCTATCCAGCTGCCGCCACCTTGCACCCCAAGAGCTGTCTCTTCCTGGCTAAGTCAGCACTGCCCAGGAAGCTGGGCTTCCCCTTCCCTCCGGAAAGGTCGGGATCCCCTCGGGCTGGCCCTGCGTGGGGAAATTCCCCTAGGGAAGCCAAAGCAGGCCAGGATCTCCACTCCTCAACAACCTGACTGACAACACGGAGGGTGACTTGTGTCTTTCAAGTCTTGGATGTGGCGTTCTGCAGCATGGAAGTGGCCATGCACCAAGTGAAATGCTGGTTACTATAGTAACAGTGCCTTTTTCTGGATACCAGAGTAACCAGGAATTCGAAGCTGCCTCGCTGGTGGGTACCTGGCAGCTGCCACCGATCTCCGGGGGGTTTAAATCCCACCCTTGGGAGGTGGCTCCTTTGCCAGCCTCAGTCTCAGACTTCCCGGCGGAGGCGGAGGTGCCTGCCCAGCAGTACTGTTCCCAAGCTCTCTGCCCTCACCGCGACTCAGCTGGCCAAGAAGTAAGACCTTATCTATTCTGTTTCATCTGCTTTCAGGAGTTGGAGGGAGGGGTACAGGAGGCAGCCTTTGAGCAGCTGGCCCTTTGAGATTTTGGCACGTGGGCTTTGTCCCCAACAGCCGTGAAATGGCATGGGGGTGCCTCTTGGCAACCTAGGTTTGGGAAACGGGTAGGAGATGAAGCAGGGAGCACCCACAACCCAGCCTTGCTTCCTGGCTGGTCTCTGTCTCCTGGCTAGGAGGCCCCTCCTCCATCTGCTGTCCAGACTCCCTGCGATGTGGCTGCAGGGGCCATGTGGCTGCAGGGGCGAGGCATGGTGTGGGGCACACAGTGTGTGCCCAGCACCTGCCGGCTGCCAGCCTTCTTGGAGAATTTGACTTCAGTGCTTCGCAGGACAGGGCCAGTCTGGGACTAGACCAGACATTGGGGGCTATAGCATTGGATGTGTATGTATGTGGAGCTGTATGTCTTTGGGGATGGGCCCCAAGCAAGGGGTGGTTGAGAGTGTTTGTGTCCTGGCCGCAGACCAGCTCTAGCACCCATGTCTGCAGGCGCTGTGGACTCCAGTGGCCCCATTAGGCCTGTCTGGAGTAGGGGCCTGCCTGAACCTTCCCTGTGGAGGCATCTGCCACATGGAATGGTGGACATTGTGCTGCTCGGGGAGCAGCAGGAATGTCTGGTCTGCTGTCCCTTGTTCCCTGCACAACTGCACAATGCCTTCCATTAACCTGACAGAGAAATCTCCCAGGTCAGGCCCCACGGCCAGCCCTGGACTCCGCTTAGGGGTCACAAAGCAGGTGGTCACAGTGGACCCAAAACAGAACTTTCAGGACATTTCTCTTGAGCTCTGTTTCTCACGGAAAGCAGGGAGGTTGCACCCTGAGGGAAGAGCAGCTCCGAGGGGGCCCTTCGGGGCATCGGTGGGCCCCACGCTGCTGGGAGGCAGCGCTCTGGTCTCTGGCCAGTGAAATACAAATGGACATGCTCCTCGGTGGAAGGAAAGGCCAGGAAATCAGGGACCACGCTCGTCACTGTAGCTAAGGACCTCGTTTTCCTTTGAGAATGGTGGTTTCTAGAAGTCTGTCTTCTCTGACCCTCCACCCCATGAACTACGGGACTGGGGACCCTCTGGGTGTGGAACTCATCGGCCTGACAGGAGTAAGGAACAGCGAGAGCAAGGGCTAGGATGGTGGGGACACTGGCCACCACCCCTGAGGAGGGCAAGCTGCTCCCAGAGCCTCTCCTCGGCTACGAGGAGCCGTGGACAGACAGACAGGCAGCCTGTGGGTACTGCCTTAAACCCAAAGCTGCTGGGTCAGGCAGGGGCTGCCCATCGGAGCTGGATGTCCTACTGTCCTCTGCTTACAGCTCTCATGTGCACATTAGGCTTCCTGGAGTGTCCAGGGAGAGGGCACGCTCTCTGGGAACCTGCTTTGTTAACTGGAAGAACCGCTGCACCTGAATCTGGGGATTGAAGGTCCTGGCTCTGCTGTTCACATCTGTGTGTCATGAGAAAATAGCTTTACCTCTCCGCCTCAGTCTTCTCATCTACCACATGGGATCGATCGTAAAATAGTACTGCTGGCCGCCTTCCAGGGTCACTGTGAGCTCAGGTCAGGGAGAGCAGAAGCCCTCTGTCAACTGCCAAGTGCTCAATGTGAGGTCCCCATCATTCTGAATGGCACTGGGCAACGCACGCCATGCCCATTCTCATTCCCCCCTTCAGAAGGGCATCATGTGTAAGTACAAGCTGTACAAGGCCAGAGAGGCTGTGCTACAAGCCCTAGGTCACACAGCTGGGAGGAGGTTCCACCATGATTCCAAACAGTCTCCTCCCAAGCCTCTGCTCTGATTGCTTTGCTGTCTCGGGTGTCATTTGTTGAGCCACGCCCACTGCAATAACCATACCACCCCCCTGCCCCCAACCCTCAGCTGAAATCACTGCGGCCCAAGCAAAGACCCAAACCCAATGCCGTTAAGTCAATTTCCACTCTTAAGAACCTGTATAAGACGGACTAGAATTGCCCTGCGGGTTTCTGAGGCTACGAATCTTCAGGGGAATAAAGCCTAATCCTTCTGTAGATTAGCCGTGGGTTTGCACCGCTGACCTTGTAGTTAGCAGCCCAAGGCTAATGACCCACTGTGCCACGAGGGTGCATTCAAAGAAGAGAATCTTGATTTAAAACACACAGAAACCAACACCTGTAGCCCAGACTGCCCACCCCTGGAGAGTCCCCGGGGGACGGGCCAAGCACCAGCGTTCGAAAAGCTTCCTCCGTTGATTTCAGTGTGCAACCTACGCCAAGGAGCACTGGTGTGACCGATGTGTTTTTCAAGGAGGAAGAAGTGAAGGCCAAGTTCAGGAGTGGGAACGGTGTCTCTGTAGAACCGAGAATAACAGCCAGCGGGGTGGCCCGCGGGGCGGTCCCAGGACAGCTGCTGGAGTGGTGGCCGGGGTTGGTGCAGCCCACCGCCGGCCGCGCTGAATGTGGCAGCGCGGACTGTGCCCTTGGCCCCGTGCCAGGCCCTCCGCCAAGCACCTCGCAAGTGTCTCCTCGTCGCCATCTTTACAACAACCTTATGAGGCAGGCTGCTGCTGTCACCGCCTTTTACAGAAGGGAGACCACAGCTCAGGCACAGCGCTCGGCCAACCTTCTGTCTGGGCCCCGGAGGGCTTGCCCAACCCTCAGTCAATCAGTAGTGGTGGGCGTGGCCCTATGCCAAACCGAGGGCTGTAATTGGCGGACTCCCGCTTGCAGCGGTAGGAAAGGGGCGGGGTGTTCAATCCGATTCGGATTGGCACTGGTTGCGCTTTCATGGCAACCAGTAAAGACTGTTGACTAGCCAGGGAACTTTTGCGCTGGTCCTGACCCCTGCCCCTCCGCTCTTCCTTTGGGTGTTCATCCTTTTTCTTGAGCGATGCCCTGTCTTTGTCGCATCTTGATCTCCATGCACAGAACCCTCAGGAAACCCCAGAGCACTAGCAGGAAGGAACCTCAGTGGAAGTGACCCCTGACCTCTGCCCCAGAGACCCAGCTGACCCCGGGAGACCCCGAGCTTTCTCGGTTTGACACCCATGCTTTGGGGAGCAGCCTCTGGGACTCAGACTCCACGGAGCTGGTTAAGCAGTTGCTATGGATTGATTCCAACCCTCAGAACCCCATGCGTCGAAACAGTTGGAAGGTTGGGGTCCTGCAGCCCTTCCCCACGGTACCCCACCCCCACGGGGTCAGCGTGGCTCAGAAACCTGTTGTGTGCCAGAGTTGGGCGTCTTGACCGGATCAAGTCAGGGGGTTCCAGACTGTAGCCCGGGGACTAAAGCAATAGCCTGATCCCTTACCGTGTCTGCCTTACCCACTCTACCACCAAGGCCTTAAAACGACATCACCCATAGCTACCTACTGACTATTGTTTTTCGAGTGACCTGGCCCACCATAATCTGCAGGGCTGAGTGCAAAATGCGAACATATCACGTTCAAAATGTGTTAAGAATGTCAAGCCTTGGTCAGCAGAGCATAGAACCAAAACCAAACCCAGTGGACTGGGGCTCGCAGTGATGCGTCAGGGCAGGATAGATCTGCCCCACGGCGTTCCTAAGGTGGCCGTCTTTACTAGGCCGCCACACCTTTCCCCCACTGAGTAGGTGTGGGGTTCCAAGCACCGACATCGTAGTTAGCCGAAACCTGCTTTACCCTGTGGGTGGCCCTGATGCTTTGGGGCCAGGTCCCGGGGAGCCGATTTGTTGGCTGGCTGCAGGGGTGAAAGTTCTCTGCCAGGCCAGACTGATGTTTTCCCCCTGGGTTTTTAAGGAGAAGAGACCAACAAGCACCACTGGAAGTCAAGGAGACCAAAGTCACGTAAAGAAGTCCCCAAACGTGTTGCAAAGGAGCCCAGGTGGCGTAGTGGTGATGGGTGAGGCTGCTAACTGAGAGGTTTGCAGTTCAAAGCCTCTAGCAGCTCTGCAGGAGAGGAGGCTAAAGAACTAGTTTCAGAAACCCTCTACCCCAGTGGTTCTCCACCTTCCTACTGCCGTGACCCTTTCATACAGTTCCTCATGTGGTGTGACCCCCGCCAACCATAACATTATTTTCGTTGCTACTTCATCCCTGTAATTTTGCTACTGTTATGAATCAGGAGACCTCTGTGAAAGGGTCGTTCGACCCCCCAAAGGGGTCGAGGCCCACAGGTTGAGAACCATTGCTCTACCCTGTCGTGGCAATGAGTTTGGTGTTTTGATTTTGTCTACATCCTTGAATAATTATGTTCAGAAACCCTGTCCTATAGAGGCGCTGTGAGCTGCAATCGACTCATTGGCAATGAGTTTGGTTCAGAAACCTGTTGCTGACAGAGTTTTCTCCACCCTGCTGCTAAAGTGACCTTTTTAAAACCCAATCACAGCACATCTCTCCTGGGCTTGGGCCCACACCTCCCCCTCCTGCTCCAAACACTCTCCTGGGGGACAACTGCCACCACCCCAGCCTCCCTGTGCTTTTGTGTTCCTGAACAGACCAAGCTTGTTCCAGGTACATGCGTCACACCCGCTTCTCCTCGGCCCCAAACAGACCCCTCCTGCTCGTGCCCAGCCATCAGGTCTTATGTGAAATGTCCCCTCTGTAGCGGTGCTCCTGCCGGGAGGCTGAGCATGGTTCTTCCCACTCCCCTTTGTTGTCCCTCGCCGGTTTCCTCCACGTTGCCCGTCATGGTGTGTATTTGTGTGTGTGTCCTGGCTTGTCACATCTTCCCCATCCGCTTCTCTGGCAGAATGCTAGCTCTGAGAGAGCGGGACCCAGCTCGTTCCTCTCACCTCTGAGTACCCCGTGTCGACACCACCCCCCATGGTGGACAGAGTGGAACCACCTGCAAGGTTTCCGACACTGAATCTTTACAGAGCGGACAGCCTCGCCTTTCTCCCCCAGAGCACCGAGTAGGTTGGAGCCACTGACCTTTTAATTAGGAGCTGTGATAGTTAAGGTTTATTGTGCCAACCTGGCTGATGAACACAAGTGGGATTCATTGAAGGGCGAAGAGATAAATGACTCAGCGAGCCTCGCCTTTCTTGTCTCTTGTTCTCTGATGGTCGGACCAGTGTGTGGCTGCCTTAGCTAGTTCTCTGCCTCAGCTAGCAAAACTCACTTCCTGGAAGACATCCCCAAGGAGAAACCGCATGGACCTACCCTGACGCAGCCCTGGGTGCTGGAGCAGCCGTGTGGAGACCCCTGTCAGTGCTGAGATGCTTACATGCTCACTGATTCAGTTTTCGGCGTCATTGCGTGTGCTTTGTGAGATGGAGGAGGACTTTGTAGATTGATGTCAGACAGATGGGCTAATGTCAGACTTATGGTCTTGGACTGGACTGGGTTGGGATGCTTAATGCACCATTACTGTTTATATAAAACTCTTATACAACATGAGTGGTTGTGAAAGAGTCTACCTAGACTAACTCAGTGGCCAAGCACTTATCCACTGCACCACCAAGGCATCTTGCCAACTGCCCACTGCCCCGGAGAGAGTCTCAGCCACACTCTGGGATGGAGCGTAGCCACCCCACAGGACTTCCGGGACTGTCATCTCTCGGGAAGCAGACTGCCTCCTCTTTCTCCCTTGGAGCAGCTGGTGGGTTTGAACTACTGGCCCTTTAGCTGGCAGCTCAGTGCTTGACCCACTTTGCCACCAAGGCCCCATGGCTGACCTTCAAATAAGGAGAGTCCTCTGGCTTATCCAGGTGTGCTCATTGTAATCAAAAGCCCAACCTGAACCCTTTGCTGCAAGTCAGTTCTGATTCATAGCGGAGTTCCGATTCATGTAGGGTGGAATTGTCTTTCCGCCAAGAATAGCTGGTGGGTGGGTTCGAACTACTGACCTTTCACTTCACAGCCAAGTGTTTAACCATTGTCACCAGGATATCTATCACCAAACCAAACTCACTGCCACCAAGGCAGTTCTAACTTTTAGCAACCCTAGAGGGCAAAGTAGAACGACTCCCTAGGATTTCTGGGGCAATCAATCTCTATGGGATTACAATTTAATGTAAAGAAGACCAAAATCCTTATAACTGGACTGATAGGTAACATCAGGATAAGGGGAGAAAAGGTTGAAGTTGTCAAGGATTTCATCTTGCTGTGATCCATAATCAATGCTTACAGAAACAGCAGCCAAGAAATCAAATGATGCATGGCACTGGGTGAATCTGCTGCCCGAGACCTCTTTAAAGTGTTGAAGAGCGTAATTAAGCAGCCATCAAGCTCAGAAGCAACAAAGCCCACATGGAAGAAGCACACCAGCCTATGCAACCACGAGGTGTCGAAGGGATCAGGTGTAAGGCATCATCAGAACAAAAAATCTTACCATAGTGAATGATGGGGGGAGTTTGGAGTGGAGATCCAAAGTCCGTTAGTAGGCCACTGGAGATCTCCTTGCAGAGGGGTCTCAGGGAGGAGATGAGCCAGTCAGGGTGCGATATAACAATGATGAGAAATACAACTTTCCTCTAGTTCCTAAATGTTTCCTCCCCACTCCCACTACCATGACTCGAATTCGATCTTGCAAGTCTGGCTAGACCAGAGGAGGTACACTGGTACAGATAGGAACTGAAAATACAGGGAATCCAGGACGGATGAGCCCTATAGGACCAGTGGTGTGAGTGGCAAAACAGGGAGGGTAAAGGGAGAATGGGTAGGAAAGAGGGAACCGATTACATGGAACTGTGTGTGACCTCCTCCCTGGGGGACAGACAACCGAAAAGTGGGTGAAGGGAGACGTCAGACAGGGCAAGATATGACAAAATACCCATTTATAAACTATCAAGGGCTCATGAGGGAGGGGGGAACAGGGAGGGAGGGGGAAAATGAGGACCTAATGTCAGGGGTTTAAGTGGAGAGAAAATGTTTTGAGAAACGATGTACAAATGCGCTTTACACAATTGATGTGTGTATGGATTGGGATAACAGTTGTATGAGCCCCTAATAAAATGTTAAAAAAAAAAAAAGTGTTGAAGAGCAACGATGTCACTGTAAACACTAACGTGCATGCAACCCAAGCCAGGGTATTCTCCATTGCATCATATGCACGGGAAAAGTATGTATAGAATAAGGAAGATGAAAGGAATCAATGCGAGCCCAATGGTGGAAAAAACCCAGCACCTCACGTGTGATTCCTTTTATCCAAAACCAAACCAGGCTCGCTGCTGTTGAGCCCGTTGCAGCACCTGGCGGCCCTCAGGGCCAGAGTGGAACCCCCCACCGGCTCCCCAGGGCTGCATGTATCTTCACAGAAGCAGTGTCTCATCTTTCTCCCACAAAACAGCTGGTGGGTTCAAACCACTGACCTTTCCATTAGCAGCCCAGTGCTGAGCCGCTATACCAGCAGGCCTCCTGATTCTTTCTACAGGGGCGGGGTTGGGGAGTGACTTGCAAAGTCAGGCTCGAAATGTATCCATGTGTCCGCCCCTAGTTTGTGCTCCAGTATCTTTGCCTCTGTACCCCAGGCATCTTACACTTGATCTGTTATCCTTACAACTACCCAGTGTACACATTCAATCATCATTCCCATTTTACAGATGAGGAAAGTCAGGTCGCCTTCCCAGAGCCCCACAGGCATGGGGGGAAAGGGGGATGTGGGCCCCAACCCTAACCAGCTCCTCTGCCTCTCCACAGCCTCCATGTACTCGGAGATCCAGAGGGAGCGTGCAGACATCGGCGGCCTGATGGCCCGGCCGGAGTACCGGGAGTGGAACCCGGAGCTCATCAAACCCAAGAAGCTGCTGAACCCCGTGAAGGCCTCTCGGAGCCACCAGGAGCTGCACCGGGAGCTGCTCATGAACCACAGGAGGTGGGGGACAGGCACGGCTAGCTGGGCCTGCAGAGCACCCTTCCTGGAAGGCAGGTTGGCTGTCACCAGCAGACTGATGGTCCCATCAGTCCCCAGAGCCCTTGGAACTGGAGGGTCCGTAAAGCCCCACTCTCCCACCCAGCCACCTACCTTGTACCAGCCCTCCACGTTGCATTTCCTGAGCACCTACTATGTGCGGGGCACTGTGCTCAGACCTGGGCGTGCAAAACAGAATGAGACCCAGCTTCTGCCCCCATTGGGGAGGAGGTGTGGGGGGAGCGAGCAGATGAATACTATGGCAGGTGCTTGATAGCGGTCCGTGTACACGGACGGGCCTGTGGCCTCAGCAGAAGCCCTTAGGTGAGGCCCAAGGTAATGCCCTGGCTGAGGCCCATAGAGTGGGCAGGAGTCAGCCAGGTGGGGTGGGCAGGGATGGCTGAGGGAAACAGGCTCCGGAAAAAGAGGGAGGATACACAGGCAGCGCAGGGCAGCCAGTTGTGGGCCTAGAGGGCAGATGGTCTGGCCAGGGCTGCAGAAAGGCCCCTCTGGTGCAGTGCTGGAGGATATGAGTGGAGCAGGGAAGCCCGAGACAGTGGCGGGACCTTCAGCGCAATGCCGGGGGTGCACTGAGATTGGACTCGCGGAGCAAGTGCATGGTACTGCTTGAGGCGCCCAGACTTTCCCCAGGATCCCGGCCCTGCTTGGGTTCCCAGTGCTAGTCAGACGCTGGCGCCTCAACGCCTCCCTCTGCTGGCCAGTTCCGGTATCAGTTCTGGTTATAACTGACGGACCTTCCAACAGAACTTTAAAAAATAATCATTTTGTATTATGGTTAGGTGGGGAGGGTATTACATTTCCAACCACCAGATCTGCATTCAGCATCAACACCCACCTCATCTGTATTCGATTCCCCGCTTCCCCCGCCGCGCAATTTCTCTGTCTCTTAACCCGACCCCAGGCTCCTTTTGGTGCCAGTCAGTACTGTCAGCCTCCTGGTTTGTGGCTTCAGCTTCACCTGTTTCCTCTGACACGCACGTCCTGTCTGGGTGACTATCTTCTAGTGATATTTATCCTTTGGTGATGGACGCACGTCACTCAGCTTATATAAAGGACTCCAAACCTATCCGCGTCACGATGAGGCGCTTGGTGGTTTTGTCGTTGGCTTTTGGCATTCCCTTGTGTGTTTGAACCATAGTTTCTTCATCCATTCGCGGCTGGGGACATCTGGGCCGTTTCCAAGGGGAGCCCTTCGTGTGCATGTCTACAGACCACCTGCAGGGCATGAGCGTGACCCTCCCTCCCCAGCAGATAGGATTTTTTTTTCAAGTCGTATGGATAAGTATATTTGAACATTTTCTTCTCAGCATCTACTATATACAGAAGTAAATAACCATGAGATTCCAGTTCAAAAGGACCGAAAATGTAAGCTAGATTTAAAGTGCTGTATTTAAAACAGAAAACAAAAATACGGATTGTATTTTGGGGCAATTAAAATTCTTTCATTTTTGAAAGGTCAAACAAAAAAGAATGAAAAACACATATGGGATCATTATTCTATAATTCTTCTATTTTATTCTAAAAAAGGGTCTTTTTTGGAGATAGTGAGCTGGTCAAATTTATACTTCAGACCTTTGTTTATCTGTACTAAACCAGAAATTTCAGTGGCTACTATACCAGTTAACCTAAACTTCTTTGAAACAAGAACACTATCCTAAAACTCTGAAGTCACATCTTGTTTATGTCCCTCAAGAAATGCATAGTCTTTGAAAGAGTCAGAAACAGTAGTAAACTAGAGTTTGCTGAGAGTAGAGGTACTCTGGCTCACGTGCATCCACAATGGGGTCAGCAGCAGAGCAGCAAGCATGATTAACCATGAATGCAATCATGGCCAACACTTGTGGAACAAGTTTTCCTCTCAGTAAAAAAGCTAGTCCAAAAGGTCTCAAGACTCTATAAAGACATCATTTCTAGATCACAGTGAAAAGAATTTAGTACAACTGACCAATTTTGTTTACTAGTTGCCTTAGAGATAGATATCTCACAAAAATTGGTATTGAACAGAACAGAATGACATTGCAGAATGTAATATTGTAGTGTCAACACTGAGATGGATTGTTAGAGACATATTAAACTCTGAGTACAAAATGGTTACATCGTATTTATAGAGAACATTGGTCCAATACCATAGAAATGGAGAGCAGCCGCTGGAAATATAGCTCCCTCAATGTTCAGAGATAAAAAAGGTTAACCATTCTTCCCATTATTTTCTGTAGGTAAGTCCTTTTTCATATTGAAATCTGATGGTGATTAATTTCTGGCACTGTTCCAAGCTACTGTGTGAACAGGATGCTGAATGCCATCACAATATAACATGCTGCAACATAAGGACTCTTCCGCTCTCCAATTCTGGCACACTTCCAAAATATAGCCAATAGTCCAGTTTTATTTCTATCCAGGACGCTGGGAGCCAAGGATCGAATATAAGCACAGGTACATATAAGCAGCAAAATTACAGTCAACAGACTGAAAATTGAAAATGGCAGGCATAGTGACGCCGGCGAAGCCCCAGCCACATCACCCTTCCCAGCAGATATGACTTTGTGCAAGGTTTCTGTCTTTGATTTTCCTTTCCACTTAGCATTATACGAGGGGGTACCCCCCAAAAAAACTTTTTTTTTCAAAGCTATGTATTTAAATTTTTATTTTACCAAACAACTTTATCACCTTCAAAGGACTCTACATGACACTTAATACACTTGTCAAATCTGTGATTCCATTTTTGGAAACATTTTTCAAACTCATCTGTGTGGATGGCCGACAGTCCCTCCCTCGTTTGTTTCTTCATCTCTCCTAAGTCGTCAAATAGCTATCCTTTCCTGTCCCTCTGCATTCTGGAACAAAAAGAAGTCGCAGGGAATGAGGTCAGGTGGGGCAAGAAAGGCATGCTGCTTTTTGCCAAAAACTGGCTCACCGAAAAATGGCTGCGTGAGCAGGTGCATTGTCATGGTGGCAAAACCAGTCCCCCATCTGCCACAAATCGGGCTTTTTTGTCGCACACTGTTACACAATCTTTTCAAAACCTCTAAATAGAAAGCTTGATTAACCGTCTGACCTGGTAGCACAAACTCCAAATGCACTACCTCCCTCACATAAAAAACAAATGAGCATTGGGGTTGGGGGCTACTCCCTTGTATCTTGAGCATTCTCTCTGGCTACACTTTAGGGTCACTTCTTTTTCATCCAAAAGTATCACCACCATCAAAACAAAAACAAAAGACAGGCCAGGAAAACTACTCGCAGTGTCAAAAACAGATAGAAATTACTATCCGCAGCTCCCTCACCAATCCATAAGGAAACTATGGGAAAGGGAAGATAAGCAGAGTTTGTTCACAAAGGAAAAAACTCACATGGCTGGTGAATACTATGTCAGAAGCTGAGCCTTGAGGCTGACATCCAAGAATCACAAATGAAATCAGATCTGATCCCTTGCCTACCAGATCCTCAGAGAGACTAAAGAAGGCTGCCAGCAGTGAGGGCAAAGGATTGCTCTTGTGCCCTGGGGCAGAAGAAGTACTCTGTAGGAGCAGGTGGAACGATGCAGCCAGCATCTTTTAAAGAGCCCAACCGAGCAATTCCACCTCTGCCTGTAAGGTCCAAACTCACTGCAGCCCTGCAGAAGAGGGTCAGACTGCCCCTGTGAGTCTCCGAGACAAACTCTACAGGAGTGGAAAGCCCTGTCTTTCTCCCAAGGAGCAGCTGGTGGTTTCGAACTGCTGACCTTGCATTTAGCAACCCAAGTCTTAACCATTACACCATCAGGGCAGAAATAAGCTAAAACGTGGTCTCTGCAGGCAGTCCGGCCAGGGTGTAAAGGCCTCCTTTGGCACCTTCAGTAGCTGTGACTTGGATGGTTGTCTTAGACCCTCAAAGCCTCTTTGCCCTGCTGTCAGCGGCAGAGCAGTGGGAGATTCTGGTGTGGGCTGGTGCCACTACATGCAGCCCTGAGGTTAGGGGGTGGAGGGAGAAGTGCAGGGCTCTCCTGACGGCTGCCCCCATCCCAGGGGCCTCGGCGTGGACAGCAAGCCGGAGCTGCAGCGCGTCCTGGAGCACCGCCGTCGGAACCAGCTGATCAAGAAGAAGAAGGAGGAGCTGGAGGCCAAGCGGCTGCAGTGCCCCTTCGAGCAGGAGCTGCTCAGACGACAGCAGAGGCTCAACCAGGTGGGTGCAGAGCCTGCCCCCCCCCAGCCCCCAGCTGCCTCCAATTGGCTGTCTCCTGCTGCAGAGAGGGAAGAGGTTGAACCAAAAGAGCTCTGAACCAGGAGTCCACTGCTGTCCTGAATCTCCCCTCTCCCGCCCCCTTTGCTTGGTGGCTTTGGGCAAGGGCCTCTCCTCTCTGAATCCCGGAGTCCCTGAATCCCTCTGGCCCAGTGGAGTGTACACTGATTCCGATTCCATCCTTCCTGAGAACCCCACGGATTCCTTTTCCAGCAACGCCAGGCCTAGGTGAGGTGAGCGATTTGACCCCATCTCTACAGGAAGAACTTGGTCACCCCACTGCCCGCCAGCTACCCAGCTGGGAGCAAAGGCAGTCCTTGGCTCTGTCTCCTAGAACCTTTTCCCCAAACCCTGTGGCTCTTGAGAATAGGAAGCCCCCCTAGTCCCGCCCACCCTCACCCTTGTTTCTCTCTCCTTCAGCTGGAAAAGCCCCCGGAAAAGGAAGAGGACCACGCCCCCGAGTTCATGAAAGTGCGGGAGAACCTGCGGAGGATCGCCACGCTGGCCAGCGAGGAGAGGGTGCTGTAGAGCCGGCTGCAGGGTCCCCCAGCCCAGCCTGGGCACCCCGTGATGTTCCTGCTTCCGCCCGTAGAAGTGCGTCACCCCACACAGCCCGGCCCTCCTTGACTCTACCCTCTCAGCACCCACCCCTCTTGCCCCTACAGGAAGTGCCTGCCAGGCAGACGTTGGCCAAGGGCCTCTCCCCTGAAAGGACTTCTGAGCCCTGCAGTTTGCTTTCTGGCCAAGTAGCCCTCCTGCCCGGGCCTTCCGGATGGAGGCTGGCTCTGCTCCCCTGAGGTCATGGAGGGTTCCCCCGCAGCCAGGTGTGGGGCATCTCCCTGTGCTTGAGATCCACACAGGGAGGGGGGGCCTGGAAGTGGGCCGCGGGGGGTGGAGGCCACGAGCACTCACACAGACGGCTGGCTAGGGTTGCTCTTGCTATCAGCTCCGTTGCCTCCTGTCCCCACCTGGTCAGGCCTGCACGTTCCACAAGTCTGGGCCAGTGCGTCTCAGACTGCACTGTGCAAACCGCCTGAGGATCCTGCAGCTTCTGACTCAGTTGCTCTGGTGGGGGCGGGAGGACCTGCGCCTGCTTGTCTAAGCAGCTCCCAGGTGGCAGGGTGGCTGCTGGCTGGTAGAGGAGCCCCAGGAGCCCCCAGGGATAACTGTTAGAAATAGCACCCCTGAAGCCAACTCTGTCCCCACAAAACCCAATGGCCTCTGCCCTGGGATTCACACACCTAGCCTCCACCCTGCCTTTGTAGCCCCAGGGACTCCAGGCTTGAGTAGACTTTGCCCCACAAGTTAGGTGGGGTGGGGGAGGGCTGTCCTGTGATTGTGCTTTCCCCACACGTGTGTGCATGATTGCCAACCTGTATTTCCTACTGGAGTAGCCACAGTTAGGATGCAACTCTGGCCAAAAAATAAGACCCAACCCTCCCCTTGGTTCCTAGCTCCTAGGCCAGCTCCAGTGAATTCGCCTAGTCTTCTCCCTCAAAATTCCCTCTCTTGTGAAATAGTCAGTGTTTGCCAAGGTGAGCTATTCTGCCCCTGGGGATGAGGGCGCTGGAACCACCATGGGGGCTGCAAAAGCAGATGCCTACACTTTGCACTGGATGGTGGGCTGTGGCACAAACGTTTGGAGTTGCAAGGAGAGGCCTGAGAGTTGTTTTATGTCTGAAAGGGGGCGGCTGGTTGAGTACGTTTGGGAAACTGTATATCTTAACCTTTTGCGCCTATTCCATTTTTAAAGCCTTGGAGAATAAACCGGGCCTGTTTCTTTTCCCCTGAAGAACAAATCCCTGCTCCTGGCTTTGTAACGCGGTCCCTAAGACGGAGGGGCTGTGCTGGAACAGCCTTTCAACTGGAACGACCTGATCGAGCCCTGGGCTGCTGCCTCACTCCTGGAAACCAGCAGGGAGCAGGAGGGAGGAAACGGGGCACCCTGACCTGATTCCCAGCTGAGGGTGATGGAGGGAGTCATCCTCTGACTATGGGTGGTGCCAGCATAATGAGGGTGGGGGGAGGAGCTCCAAAGGTCTCCTGCATGTGATGTCTTGGTGAGAATGTGGTATAACTATTTTAAATGCGACCCAGGTGAGGTGAGGCTAGAGGTGCAAGACCCTAAATAAAGCGCACCACTGGCCTAAGGAAGTCAGCCGCAGGGTGGGGGGCTGGGAGGGGGGTTGGCGGGGAGAGTCCAGGATGGGTCAGGACCCTCCAGACAGTTCGTGGAATCTCACTGGGGGTCCCAAACGAGGCACTGATGAACCCCTGGAGTAGAAAGGACCTTAGGCTCTGGGTCATTCAGGGAAACAGTGGTAGACAACCTTGGTTCACTCCCAGTCAATCCCAACTGCTCCCCTCTAGCCACCTTCCATAAAGCCTGGAAATGCAGATTACTTCCCAGCAGTCTTTGCACCAAGGAGGACCATGGGACCACATGGGGCCAATGAAATGTAAGAGGAAGTCTGTACAGGCTTCTGGGAAAGCTGATGCTTTTCTGATCAAATGGACCTGGATAGCCAACACCTTTCTGCCCATCCCTCCTTCCTGCCTTGAGATGAGGCTTGGGTCCACAGCAGCCACAGCAACCAGGAGAAAAAGGCCTAGAGGCTCCCAGGAGCTGCCAAACCAGTGCCAGCAATTACCCTCCACGTTCTTGTAAACAAGAATAAACCCTTCTTTGTTTAAGTCATTGTTGGTCAGGTCTCTGTTACTTGCAACTAAACGCATTCCCGGCATAGGCTGCCAGCCCTGCCTGCCCATCAGAATGAGCTGAGGGTTGTGCCCAAAGCCCACTTTCTTCTTCCCCACCTGCCGGGTCAGGACCCCCAGCAGTGGTGCCGAATTGTATTTGGACATCACTAATTCAGCATTCCACAAAGCTTTGCACTCAGCTGAGGCTGTGAACCTGGTTCTCAGATCTTTCTTTGCTTGGAGGGTGGAGTTTGAATTCCAGCGGCAGGTATGGTTATCTGAGACCTGCCTTGCAGGTGGAGATGGGTTCACCTTCACTTCTAAAGGGAACCGTCATAGTTTGTTCGTTCATCATGCGTGCTAACAAAATTGCAAGATTGGAACAAGAGGAACCGAGTAGAGGATGCCTCAGCTCAAAGCTGAGCTCCAGTGCGGCATCAGGAGGGAAAGCCTGGCTCTCTGCTTCCAGAGCTCAGCCAATGAAAATCCTCTGGATCCCAGGAGTGGGGCCTGGAGTTGTTCCAAGCTGAGGGCGGTCTCACAGCAGCTCACAAAAGCAACAGGCAAATACTGATACGCTTCCCATCTCTCGCTCAGCTTGAATTGAAGCCACATGAGGGCAGAGATAAAAGAGATATAAAGTAAAATATGCTCAACAAATATTTATTAAGCATCGACAACCGCATCAGGCATTGTGCTCCAAAATGCCCAAACTCCTGCCGTGAGTCGATTCTCACTCAGCCACCCTAAAAGGACAGAGTACAACTGTCCCCTATCATTTCTGAGACTGTACATCCTATGAGGGGAGAAAGCCTCATCTTTCTCCCATGGAGCAGCTGGGGTTTTGAACTGCTGACTTTGAGGTTAGCAGCCCATGCATAACCACTATGCCACCAGGTATCCTGGCACTGGGCTAGGTCTTGGTCATTTTGCAGCTGGTGTTTGATACCTGTTTGTTGACTGACTGAATGAGAAACCTTGCTCCCCCTTCTTCCACGGCAGTGCCGCCAGCCCCCTCCCATTCCCATAGCAATTAAGGAGGTACCCACCTGTCTCGGCAACTTGGCCTAGACCCAGGGGAGCCTGTCAGAAGGCCTCCTCTGGCCTGGTGGTGCTCAACAATGAATGCATTTGTGCCTGCAGGACCCACAGTGGAGCAGCATGGTCCTCCCCACCCCTCTGAAAAGTCTTTGCTCAGCTCAGACCCGGCCCTACGTGGTCTGGCTGAGCCCACACTTTCACACCCACCTGGCCAAACCTCCTGGTTTGGGTTTGGAGAGCACTTTCTTTGCTGGCAGACCCTGTGCTGAATACAAAGCTAGGGAGGGAGGGCAGCCTCGAGGAGGTCCAGGGCCTCTCCTCTCTGGTGCTGCGGTGTGGGCTCCAGGGGGCTCTAAGGACCCCATGCAGGTTCGAGGCAGCCTCCCCAGCCCCCCACCTCCCACTGCTCCAGATGATGCTGACTCTGAACTGGGAGGGCAGATGCCGCTCTCATTCTGCTCAGCGCTCGCTCCAGCCGCAGCTCAGGCTCCTGCTCACAGTGCGTGTTCAGAAACCGATGTCACTGGTGACGATGTCGCTGTACTTGTGGAATACCAATAATGTCACTCACCATGCCAATCCAGCGGCATCTCTGCATCATGCTGATGAAGGTGGCGAAGCTCAGAGAAGTTAAGACGTTTGCCAGATGTCACAAAGCAAAGCCCACAAAGAGAGGAGATTCATGTCCACCATCCAGAGCTGTCTGTCTGCGTAGAGTGTGCTCTTGCTGCTGAGCAGACTTTGCTCAGGGAAAGGGCTCAGGAGGCCCCTGCACGCTCATGCCCTTCCGCGGGGACCTGGCCGTCTACTTTGCCCTTCTGCAGTCGGGGGGTTTGGTTGCCATCAATGAAAACAGAGTTAGGCCTCAGGAGACATCCGTGAGTCCTGGGATGAGGACAGTCCACACCCCGAGGTAGCACTGCCCTGGATGTCACATCGCTGTCCCCAATGCTACCCATCTCTGGGATCAGATCCGAATGGGCCATCAAAGTCAGATCTCTCCCTTGACAACACCTGACCTACGACGGGTTGGAACGAGTTGATTTTTCACTGCCAAAGATCCACTGATACACCTCACACTCACCAGGGTGCCGTCGCCCCTTGGCGCCCACTCCTCCGAGGCCTCACAAGGACCTCATGCTAGACAGATGCCCACCCGCCCTGGGCAGGGAGCTGGGCTTTTTTCCCAAAGTTTCCCCTCTAGTCAATGTACTAGTTTACTTCTCTGAAAAGGCCGTTTGCCCACTGGGGAACCCTTCGCGTTCATTGCTTGGCAACAGTTAGGTGACTGGGGCCTCCTTGCACAGTGAGGCTTGGGGCTAGGACCCCCACGATGTGCTCACACGTCTTGGTGCTTGATCTGAAATGTTCATGTGTCTACACAAGGCTACCCTGAGCCTCTCCTGGCAAACCCCAGCAGGTTGTCAATGAGGTAGGTGAACATAGGCACAGGAAATGTCTCACTACAGACTAGTAAGTAAGCACAAGGAAGCTTGTGCTTATCTTGCTTCCTGGGTACTTATCTTTGCCAGGGATTTTCAACTTGAAAAGAGGCTTGGATTCCATAGAATGGTGGTGTGGGGTTGAGACAGACCCATGCCAGACAGACCTAAATGCAGACTTTTTGATACGGTGGGCAAAATGTGAGTGTTCACGACAGATTACTGCTACGCATTACACATGCCTGTGCTTACCTAGTTGATTGGGTCAACCTCAGAGCCATCCTGGGGCTCAGCTCACCCTGCACATCCTTGCCGTGCTGAGAGAACACGCCCCCTCGGTGAAAGATCAACTGTGTGAATCCACCAGGTGCTCCAAAGGAAACAGATGTGGCCACCTGCTTCCAGAAAGATGAGTGCTTCGGCCATCCCACAGGGAAGGTCTACATTCTACAACAGTGGTTCCCAACTTTCCTAATGCCATGACCCTTTCATACAGTTCCTCATGTGGTGGTGACCCCCCAACCATAACATTATTTTCGTTGCTATTTTCATCACTGTCATTTTGCTACTGTTATGAATCAGGCGACCCCTGTGAAAGGGTAGTTCGACCCCCCAAAGGAGTCGCGACCCTCAGGTTGAGAACCACTGGTCTACATGGTCGGTATGAGTCAGACTGGACTCCAGGGCAATGAGCTGGGTAGTGGGAAGGGACACCCTGGGTGGAACAGCCAATGGAAAGGTTGAGTGCTCTAGTTCATCCGGCAATACCTCAGAACAAAGGCCTGCTTATCTACTCCTGAAAGTTCAACCACCCAAAACCTGCAGCACCTGACATCCCCACATATGTGTGGTTCCCTTTTCCCACTAGGATCTTAAATTCCATGCCATTGGCTAGATTAATGCTATTAGTAGAATTACCAAATGCCCCTTATAGTTTATATTACTGCTCAAGCCGCTGATAATGCTGCCTCTAAAGTTAACCAGGAATATATATAAACCTTAGATATATGAATGGATGTTGAGCTCACTCTTAATCATAAGCCCTGATCTAAGAACAAGTCATTCTTATGATGGGACCCTGCTTGATACTCGCCGTCATGAAGCCATCACTGGAGATACACGTTGTGTTAGGCCAGCCTGAGGAGAGAAACAAATGTAGTAACACTCACATATGCATAAGAAAGAGCTTCAAACCAAAAGAGCACCCCAGCCCAGTCCAACACAAGTTCCTAAGTCCATCAGTCCCTCTTCAGACACATGTAGCCACGTGCAATGATGCAGGATGCAGGCCATCGCAGGCCGGTCGGTGCGAGTAGTGTGGATCCAAGGTTGGTAGAAACATAGTAAGGCTCCGGCAGCTCTTGGGGTCAGTAGCAGAGAATGGGGGGAGTGTTGGTAGGGAGAGGAGGGTCCAGGTTCCTCTTTATGAGAAGGCCACACCCCTGATGACATGGTATCAAACTGTGACCTAATTGGCAGGTTTGACTCCACCCCTAGCCAGGAATTTCTAGTTGACATAAAATCATCTGACTATGACATGGGTACTAGACCAAAGCATGAAGAAATCAGATGGTGCCAGCTATCAGAAAGAATATCAAGTGGAGTGATAAAGACTTAACTTAAAGCAAGTAGCCATCCAAGTCAGCTAAGTCCACATGGAAGGAGCACACCAGCCTGTGTGATCCAAGGATGGTTAATAAGAAAATCCAGGATCAGAGGAAGGAAATTGTATTACACCTTAAATTCTGAGTAGCCAGTTCGTGGAAGGCTATGGATGACAGTGAAATCCCCAAATCCATTTGCATGGTCCCCACATGGATTAAATCTTTGTTGAATTCCCTCTGGTTATAGACCAGGAATGAGAATAGTCTTGCCCTCAGACAGTGCATTGGAAAGTGGATTACTTCCACCCCCTGACCAGCCCAGGGAAGGCCAGTCTCCCTCAGAGACTTACCTGTGTTATGTCCTTGATGAAGATCACGATACTAGGAGTCCCATGGTCATGAATCATGCCCGCAGGGAGGCCCCTGGATGAACAGTGTAATCTCCTCTGTCTTATATAAAGCACATGGTACCCTGGTCCTTCCCCAGGAGTGCCACTGGTAACTAAGTTATACTGATTGATCTACTGCCTGCCATGTTTATGGGACAGTCTTCTTTGATCTCCCATGTCCTTTTCGAAGCTAGGTATCTCAGCAAACCCGTGGACAGACCACTGTCACCTCATGCTAATGGCCTGTCATCATTCAGGTGACATGTCTGTGGAGTGTCTGTCCAGTTAAGAAAGGTTCCCTTAAAAAAAAAAAAAAAGCCAAAACCTATGGGCCCAAATTCATAGTTAAAAAATGAATAGAATAAATCATCTAATCTGATTTTCAAAAGAAGAAAACAATGGAGGGGGGGAACTAAATAAATAAATAAAAGGGGGAAAACCGCAAACAATGGAGCTTGCTCTCTTTAAAACCAATGTCCTAGTTCCTAAATGTTTCCTCCCCGCTCCCACTACCATGACTCGAATTCTACCTTGCAAGTCTGGCTAGACCAGAGGATGTACACTGGTACAGATAGAAACTGAAAATACAGGGAATCCAGAGCGGATGAGCCCTACAGGACCAGTGGTGTGAGTGACGAAACAGGGAGGGTAGAGGGAGAGTGGGTAGGAAAGAGGGAACCGATTACAAGGAACTATAGGTGACCTCCTCCCTGGGGGACAGACAACAGAAAAGTGGGTGAAGGGAGACGTCGGACAGGGCAAGATATGATAAAACAACAATTTGTAAACTATCAAGGGCTCATGAGGGAGAGGGGATCGGGGAGGGAGGGGAAAAATGAGGACCTAATGCCAGGGGTTTAAGTGGAGAGCAAATGTTTTGAGAAACGATGTACAAATGCGCTTTACACAATTGATGTGTGTATGGATTGTGATAAGAGTTGTATGAGTCCCTAATAAAATGATTTAAAAAAAAAAGAAATTAAACAAAAAAAATGCCCTTATGGGATGAAGCTGACAACAGCAACAGAATAGTAGCTTCGGGGCCAGTGCAGTTCTGTTACTAGAGAAGGAACAGCTTGGAAGAGGAGGGCAGGGATGGCTGCCCCACTTGCAGGATGTGATTGATGTCACTGAACTGTACATGGAAAGACTGTTGAGTTGGTGTGTTTGTTTTCAACAACAAACTTAAATACAGTGAATTTTTATTTTCTAAAACCCCATGGAACACAAATAGTGATTAGGAAAAGGGGAAAGAGAATTATTCCAGAGCCCAGAGCTAGAGAATCATCACAATCAAATTTACTAAGGAAGTTTAGAACCTCCCAGAAGCTGAGGCACAAAGGAAAAGCCAACCCTTAACTAAAAACAGGAGCCTTGTTGGCATAGGGATTACGAGTTGGGTTACTAACCACAAGGTCAGCAGTTTGAAACCTCTAGCTGCTCTGAGGGTGAAAGATGAGGCTTTCAAATTCCATAAATCAATCGTTAACAGTTTTGAAGCCTACAGGGGCCATGCTACCCCATCCTAGAGTGGCTGTAAGTCGACATCAACTTGACGGCAGTGATTTGGGTTTGAGTATCTGGAAACAGAAATCTTGGAAAGCCAACTGGGATGATTCCTCAACTGCCAAGCTGTGTTTCATGGGACTAAGGGTGAGACAAAGGGTGTCTAGTCTCCTGAGCCCTGTCTCCAATCCCCAAGCTGTCCCACAGCTGCACAAGGTTTATCTGTCTCCATGTCAGCTTCCATTTAGATGGAACACAATTTTTTTAAAAAAATTGAAAATCTGGCTTCAAATCCTGCTACTACCACCTCATAGTTATAATTTGAAGAGAATTCTGCCTTAGTTTCCCAACCTGTAAAATGGGTGTCAGTATGTATGTATGTATGCATGTATTATTATTATTATTATTATTATTATTATTATTATTGTAAAGTGATTTGGACTTGGTCTGACAAACGAGGGAATTTTTTAAGAAAACAGAATTACACTGGACAGAGCTTTCATAGTACAAATTTTTCCCACTAGGTGAGTAATGAGCAACTCACTCTGAGTTAGTGCACCTAGTGGCGTCACCTGGGAAGGTTCTCTCTGGTCACAGTGAATTTTTTCATAAAAACAGTTTAATCCAAACCTTGTTTTTTTGTGATGACCAATTTAAGAGAACAGCACATGGCTGTGAAATTTTGTTTCCTACTCAGGAAAAATGCCGCAGAAGCTGTGATGCTGAAGACAGCTTACAAGGACAGTGCTATGGGAAAAACTCAAATATATGAGTGGTTTTCTCGTTTAAAAAAGGTAAGATGTCAATTGATGACAAATGTCATTCTGGATGTCCATCAACTCCCAGAACGGATGAAAATATTGACTTGTAGTACATTTGGAATTCATTCCACCAAGTCAGACTGTTAATCAAGCTTTCTATTTAGGGGTTCTGAAAAGATTGAGTAACAGTGTGTGACCAAAAAACACGGGATTTGTGGCAGACTGGGGGACTGGTTTTGCCACCACGACAATGTACCTGCTTACCAACCATCTTAGTGCACCAGGTTGGGGGTGTGTGTGTGAAAAAGCATTTCTCTCCTGCCCCGTGCACCTGACATCACTCCATGTGACTTCTTTTTGTTTCCAAGAATGAAGAGGGACATGAAAGGACAACAATTTGATGACTTGGAAGAGGTGAAGAAAAGAATGAGGGAGGTGCTGTCAGCCCTCCAAACAAATGAGTTTGTAAAAGGCATCTAAGAATTGAATCACATATTTGACAACTGTATTAAATATAATGGAGAGTATTTTGAAGGTAATAAGATTGTTTTATTAAAAAAAAAAATTAAATACAGAGCTTGGGGGGGCAAATCTGAGGGGGCTTTTTTGGGGGGGTGCCCCCTCATATAGCAAGAGCCTGGCCTCCCATAGCTGTCTATGGTGCCTGCTGGCCAGGGCAGAGAAGTAGCTTAGCAGGAGATGCCAAGGAGAAGCAGAGCTCAGACCTGCACAAGCATGGTTTCATGGCACGATGTCCAGCGTTCAATACAGCACTTTTACCAAAAAGGCAGAGCACTCCCCTTGTGGTTCTGTGCTGCCAATATCTCAGTTGAGTTGCTCAATTCTGGTGCTCTGAGACACGAGGTGGTACTGCCTCATGCTATAGACCCAACCTGGGTCCCAAGCTCCATCTCTGCCCACTATGATTTGTCACAGCCTAAGTAGACCCTTCAACCTGCGGGGCCTCACTTTCTGCATCTATCAGTGTCAGTACCAGACTGTGAGATGGATACTTTATGGGAAGTATCTCATTTCATCCCAGGACTGTCAGTATCCCCATTTTACATGGGAAGAGTGGAAGAGTCAAGATGGTGTCAAGGTAGAATCACCCACCCTGTGCTCCTGTGGTTAGATCAGAAAATTAAGAGGCAAGGAGGTCAATATTGGGAGGCGGTGCTAAAAATAGATTCAGTGTATTAGGGTCTGGTTCAAACCTCCCCCAGCAAATTTTTTTCCCGACAGAGTGATTCAAGAAAGTGCTGAAATGCTCTGAGTTCACCACATCTGCCCAAGAGCTCTTCAAATCCCTCACCAGGTCCAGTAGGACAGCATCTGCCACTGCTTCCAACACCCAAGATACAAGTCTTGAGGCATGCAGTAATCCCCAGGCTGTTGTCTAAAGGTGGCCATAATCCCAGGCTTGCAGAGAGCCTCCAAAAAGTAGCCACAAGACCTCACACTGGAGTTCTCTTCTCTACTATCCACTATCCATTGCTTCCTCCCTCCACAGCCAGGGATGGAGTGATTGCATTGGCCATCACTCCCCAGCTCTGCGAGAATGCAGATCCAGTCAGCCCCAAACCCACTCAGCTAATCTGGTCCCCTTTCCTTGAGGGAAAGCACAGCAGACCACAGATACCAGGGTAGCCCACAAGCCTATTATAAAAAGAAAAACCAATTTAAAAAAATTTAGACACTTACAATTCCAGACTGTGTTCCTTTGAGTAACATTGAATGAAAGCCACCACAAACCAGGTCGTAATCTATAAGCATAATATTAACATAACAAGACAAACATATCTCTAATCCTCAGGGCACAGCCTAGTTCTTTTTTTAACATAACAAAACAGGAAAAGCCAGGGGCTGAAATTCACAGCCCAAGCAAAAAGCTGGTTCTACCAGTTTTGCCTCTACAGAGAGTCTTTATGTGACCTCCTCCCTGGGAGACAGACAACGAGTGGGTGGGGGGAGACGTAGGACAGGGCAAGATATGACAAAATAACAATTTATAAACTATCAAGGGCTCATGAGGGAGAGGGGAGCGGGGAGGGAAGGGGAAAAATGAGGACCTAATGTCGGGGGTTTAAGTGGAGAGAAAATGTTTTGAGAATGAAGTACAAATGCGCTTTACACGATGTGTGTTTGCATTTGTGATGAGTTGTATGAGCCCCTAATAAAATGTTTAAAATAATAAAATAAAAGACTGAAAATTGTGGTCAGAAAGTCCAGACCATCTGTTGCCCACACAGCACCCCCCCACACCCCCACCTAGTCCAGTGGCATGCTTAGTCATCAGCCTCAGCACACCCTCCGAGGCACTCCACTGCCACCTGTTACCTAGGTACCTTGCATACACAGGAACCTGACCAACCACCAAAATAGGCCACAGGTAGTCCTCAAAACCACTCTTACCAGTCACACAGAAAGGGCTCAAGGCCCCTCAGTCTTCCAGGAACATGGCGCCCAGTTTTTTCAAAACGACTTGCAGACAGAAATATACCTCAACACCTTCAACAAGAAAAACATAACAAAATAGCGGAAGAAGTCCTAAACCTAATGACATTCATAGAAGAAACAGATGTTGATCTGCCACAAAAAGAAATCTTCAGAATTTTGCTTGGGGTAATACAGGAGATGAGGGAAGCAATGCAGAATAAGGACATAATGATAAGAGGAGATGCGTCCACAATAGAGGGGATGCAGTCTATGTGGCAAAAGGAAATACAAGAACTAATGGATGAGGTAACAGAAGCAAAATACAAGATAATGGACCTCTCCAACAGACTAGAAGAGGCGGAGAATAGTTCCAGCGATCTCAAGGACAATCAGGCAGACTCCAACAAATGGCAAAGACTGTCAATCTATGAGGCAGAAAAAATCCTGAGAACAATGTCAGATGCTATGAAGAGGTATAATATTCAAATAATTGGTCTTCCAGAACAAGACACAACAAAGAAGCCAACAGTTGAATTAGTGAGGGAATTCCTGGAAGCAAACTTCCCCACCTTAACGGATGAGAATCAGACCTTCATACAGGAATCAGAGAGGACACCATTTAGACTAAACCCCAGGAAGAACTCACAAAGGCACATAATACTTAACCTCCCTGGCGGTCTAATTATGTCAGTAATTTTGCACCCAAAACTGTACATTGTTTTGGAAAAAAATTTGTTGTTTTATATTGTAGGCCTGTAATTCTTAAGAAATTACTCATTTTAATCTCTCAAGGTATGATAAACTTAAATACACAGTTAACATTTACTCCGAGCCACACTGGGGATTATTACCCAACTTCAAGGAAAAAGAGAAAATTTTAAGGGCAGCAAGAGGTAAAAAAGGCTGTCACATACCATGAGAGTATGCTCAGACCTATCAGCAGACACTTTAAAGAGGAGAGAGTGGAGTAACATCTTCCGAAAGCTGAAAGAAAAACACATCAACCCAGGAATTCTCTACCCTGCCAAGCGATCTATTAAGATAGATGGTGAGGTAAGTGTCTTCCTGGACAAGGAAAAACTCAAAAAATGTGCCACAAGACACCCAACCCTGCAGAAGATCCTTGCCAACTCACTGTGGTCAGAAGACCAACATCCACCAAGCACAAGCAGGAGCCCACCATACAGCGCAACTCCATCCAGAAATCAACGAAGCCAAAAACAACTACCAAAGTAACATTGCCTTTGGGAAAAGAAGGCAAGAATGAAGCCCCCCACATAAACACTGCGCACTGATAAGACGGGGGACATGAAAACACCCAGCACAAAAGGCTGCAACACAAGTCACGCCTGAGTGAATTAAAACACACAGAAATAACTCAGACATCCCTCTAGGATAAGGTGACCAGATTTTAACATTGGCAAAGCGGGACACCATTGACCGGGGGGTGGGGGGTGGGGTTCTTGATTAAGAATTTTGTCTATATGGACCAAATAGACCGTTCCCTAGCTTGTCATGCATTCTTTCCAAAAATTGGGACTGTCCCGACAAAAGCGGGACGTCTGGTCACCTTACTCTAGAACCATGACACCATAAAGCTGTAGATCAACAAAAGGAGGACCAGAAGCACAAGGACAAACAACTGGTGGATGAATAATGATCTCCTGCGACAGAAGGGCTACTGGCCCTGATTAGAGAGTAAATTAGGAAGTTTCTAGAAACTAATGCAAATGAGACTACAACATACCCAAACCTATGGGACACAGCAAAAGCAGTTATCAGAGAAAGTTTGATAGCAATTAATGCAAAAAGGCAGAATTATGACTGATATCACAAAACACATATCACTAGATGATATCACTAGATCAGAGTCAACAGAACAACCCCTTCAGCAGCAAAAGAAAAGAAGTCACAAAAATCAAGGCAGAGTTAAACAAGTGGAAGACAAGAGAACAATGAAATAAATCAATGCAGCAGAAAGCTGGTTCTTTGAAGGAATCGATGGACTGCTGGCAAACCTAACCAAGGAGAGGGAGGAGCAAACGTCAAGAGCCAGGATGAGGGATGAGACCAGGGAACTCACAATGCACTCCAACTGGTACAAGCCCAAATTACTATGAAAATCTGTCTACTAATGAGTTCAACAACATGGAAGACATGGGCAAATACTTAGACCAAACCCAAGGATGTACATGTCGTTCCAACACAAAGAAAGGGGTGGGGGTGGGGGTGGGGGAGGGAGAAAAGGAGGAGAAAAAGAAAGAGGGAGACAATGGCACTGGAGGAACAGGGCACTAATCCACCAGGAGAGGGTATTGTTTATGTCTCCACAGTAACGGGAGTGTGCACACAGACGGTGCATCAAACCCTGAGGGCGACATAATCACATGGAGCAACTCATGAACAGAGAGGGCTACAGGGCCAGCCCCAATCAGAACCCAACTGACCCCCTCCCTAGAAGTATGTGATACCGAAGACAAAATAAAACCCACAGGTGAGAAGAGGGGCCAGCCTGACATGTGCATACGGAAGCAAATCAAGAAGGAAAAAGAGGGAGTGAGGGACTAGACCCCATGCTGGCACATCAAGCCCTGAGGACAATGTCCCTGCACGGAGATGCTAAGGCACAGAGAGGGCTGTAGGGCCAATAACAGCTGGAGACATGATGTCCCCTTGCTGGAGCACACTGCGACAGAGGACAATACTGAGGACACACGGCAGGCAGTGAGCCTGGTCTGACACCACCACCACTCCACGCCCACCCCCACACACACACTGGGGCCAACCATGCGGTTGGTGTAAGACAGCGGTTCTCAACCTTCCTGATGCTGCGACCCTTTAATACAGTTCCTCATGGTTTCGTGACCCCCCAACCATAACATTATTTTCATTGTTACTTCATAACTGTAATTTTGCTATTGTTATAGAATCAGGCATCCTCTGTGAAAGGGTCATTTGACCCCCAAAGGGGCCTCGACCCACAGGTTGAAAATCGCTGGTGTAAGACATGAAAATAATAGTTTATCATTTAGCAAGGGGTCACAAGGGTGGGAGGGGAGAAAGAGTATGTGATACCAAAGGCTCAAATAGAAAGTAAATGATTAGAAAATTATGATGGCAAAATCTGTACAAATATGCTTGATACAATTGATGTATGGATTATAATAAGATTCTACAAGAGCCTCTAATAAAATGATCTTTTAAAAAAAATGTATGGGTGGAAGTTAGACTGTCAGTCAGGTCACAGCCTGATGGTGCCTCCTGAAGTGTGTGGCCTTCTCCTAAGGAAGGCTCTGGGAACCCCTCCCTCTCTCTCTGCCTTCACCTTCCTGACGGCAGATTGCTGCCAGAGCCCGGCCATGCTATCACTTCCACGGGATCCACACGACGACGCTGCACCCACTGGCCTGACATTCCTGCATCTGCATCACTGCCTGTGGTTGCGTGAGACTGAAGAAGGCCCTATGGACGAGAATTGGACTTGTGGACTTGAGTTGGACTTGGGAGGGGGTACTTTCCTGATACACAATTACATCTTGATATAAAAGCTCTTTCTTATACATATATGAGTGTCTCCGGGTTTGTTTCCCTAGTCAATCTAGGGCAACACAGTGGGTGGAGAACACTTTTCAAAAGGAGAAAAACGTCCTTCTGTTTTAATCTACTAACAATGTCCCGACACAGGAAGAAGGGGTCAGGCAAGCATTGTGAACGGCAGGCATTCCTTCTTCTTCCCACTAAATGGCTCTCCTCCCCTCCTACCCCACCCACCCACCCCCACCCCCGGGGCAGGTGGGAGACTCCACTTCAAAGTGCCAGGCTCCTGAGATTGCTTCTGGCCAGTGAACTGGGAGCAGAGGTGTAATGTGTGTAATGTGAGTCTCATCTGGACTGAGGCGATGAGAAGCCTTGCAGGGAGTTAAAATGGAGAATCCACAAAGTCAAAGCAGCGTGGCACCTCAAGGGACTACCCGGAGATCATGAGGGAGAAATGCACTTTTGTGTTAGCCACTGAGATTTGAGGGGTGGTTTATTACAGGAGCACAGCCTACACCGTCCTGCCGAACACAGGAGCTACTGCTTAAAAAAAAAAAAAGATAAGAGCCAACAGTGTTTTCAAAAAGTAGATAAATGGCATGAATGCCAATTCAATGTAATTTACACAACTGCCATCCATGTGTGGGGCTGGATCCCACATGAGTCAGGCTCTACTCAATGGCCGTGAGTTTGGTTTTGAGAGAGAGGACTGGAGGAAGGCTTATTAACAACCTGTACTATGCAGATGACATAATCTCAATTACCGAAAGTGAGGGGGACTTGAAGCACTTGCTGATGAAGATCAAGGATTGCAGCCTTCAATGGATTACAACTCAATGTAAAGAAGACCCAAATCCTCACAACTGGACCAATAGTTAACCTCATGATAACTCATGATAAATGGAGAAAAGGTTGAAATTTCCAAGGTGTGAAAATTGCTTGGCTCCACAATCAATGTTCATTGAAGCAGCCATCAAGAGATCTAAAAACACATTGCATTAGGTACATCTGTTGCACAAGACCTCTTTAGAGTATTGAAACACAAAGGCGTTACTTTGAGGACTAAGGTGAGCCTGACCCAAGCCATGGTCTTGTCACATGCATGTCAAAATTGGACATTGCGTAAGGAAGACCTAAGAAGGAACACTGCATTTGAATTGTGGTGCTGGAGCAGAATCATGATAGCACCACGGACTGCTTGTGCTAATCTGGGTAGAGAAACAAATTCATAGACACTTAAATGTGTATAAGAGAGAGCCTTATATCAAAGAGTAATTGTATATTAAGAAAACATGCCATCCCAGTCCAGATCAAGTCCATAAGTCTGATATTAGTCCATATATCCAATAGATCTATAATTTCCTCTTCAGACTCACAAAACACATACAGTGATGCCGAATGCAGGAAGATCACAGGTCAGTGGGTGGAAAGTCTTGTGGATCCAGTGGCTGTGGAAGCATCTCAGCACTGGTGTGGGTCTCCACGTGGCTCCTCCAGCTCCAGGGCTCTGGCTCCATCAGCTTGGCTGCTAGTGCCTTGTCAGCAGAAAGACAAAGCAGAGAATGTATCTGGATTCCAGTGAGCTATTGATCTCCTTCATGCCTCCAAATGAGGGTATCAAGTTGTGACCTGGTTGACAGGTGAGACTCCACCCCTTCTCAAGTTGACAGGAGATTACGTAACCACTGCTACAAGGACAAACCAATCTGTTTGGAAGAAGTACAGCCAGAATACTCCTTTGAGGCAAATAAGGTGAGACTTCAGCTTTCAAACTTTGGATATTTTGTTAGCAGGGCTCAGTCTCTGGAGAAAGACATCATGCTCGGTCAAGTGGAGGGAGGGGCAGTGATGGCAACAAAGGCCCTCAACAGATGGATGGACACAGCGGTTGCAACCATGGGCCCAAGCTCTGGGTTCATTACCTTGTTCTTTCCACCTGGAGGCGTGGAATTTTTTGTAAGAAAGTGGTTTTGTTGGTTTGTTTTTGTCTTTTAAGCTAAAGAAATCAGTTGTCTGATGAAACAAACCAGAGCAATCATACTCATAATACACAGGCAGGGCCTTCTTTTATCTTTCTTTTTTTTTGACATTAAGAAAAATTACATAAACTGCCTGACTCATCACGCTGACCACATCCAAAACTTCTAGAGCAGTCAGTCCCAGGTTGATGACGCAACCATCCGACAAATGTTAAGCCAGGAAACCCGTGGAAGCTGTGGCAAAGGAGAAATTAACAATTGTCCAGGCCAACAATAATGCAAGTCCTTGGCAGAAGTCATAGTGGGACCCCCAGTTTGGAGGCACCAGAAATAGCAAGGAGCCTGCCAGGAGAGGAATCACAGCCCCTTCTCTACCTGGATACACAAACTGGGGGGTGGGGGTGGGGAGGTGTTGGCTGATGGAGGGGTATGATGGAGAGCTTACTGAGCAAACACAGATGAGGGTAAGGAGTCAAGGACACGTGCCTACAGTTAGTACATCTCCCAACAAGTTACTCTTGCACAAGTAAGTTAAAGGCCAGTCTTTGTCAACAGATGACTCGGTTCGAATTCCAGCTCTATTTTAGCATTGCCTCCACCTTTGTTGTTGTTGCTATTCTTTTGTAAAATAAGTGTTAGATTGCTAACTGCAAGATCAGCAGTCCACAAACAAACAAACAAACAAACAAACAAACAAATGAGATCAGCAGACCAATCTTACCAGCATCTCTGAGGGAGAGAGCTAAGCTCCATAGCTATGCCCATCACAAAGCAAGGTGACCCAGAATGCTCAAACTGTACCGTTGATATTGTACCCAGGTAAACTTTTGCTTAACATCACTCAGTAACAGCTGTAGCAGTACAAGGACAGGGAACTACCAAAAGTTTGGGCCAAATTCAGAAGAGGAAGTGGAACCAGGGATGTCATTGCTGGTATCAGATGGACCTTGGCTCAAAACAGAATACCAGAAAGATATTTACTTGTGTTTCATTGACTTTGCAAAGGTCAGTCCCAGGTTGATGACGCAACCATCCGACAAATGTTAATAATAAACTGAACTCCAGAATACTCCATTCAGAACGTGTATATGGATCAAGAGGCAGTTGGGCGAACCAAACAAGGAAATAATGCATGGTTTAAAATCAGGAAAGGAGTTGTACGAGGCCCCAATAAATTGATTTTTATAAATAAATAAATAAACTCAGGAAAGGTGTGCATCAGGGTTGTATCCTCTCACTGACCTTGTTCAATCTGTAAGCTGAGCAAATCACCAGAGAAGATGGCTTAGCTAAAGAAAAGTGTGACGCTGGGATTGGAGGAAGGCTTATGAACAATCTGTGGTGTGCAGATGACACAGCCTTGCTCGAGGAGGAATTGAAGGACTTGCTGATGAAGATAAAGAATTGTAGCCTTCAGTATGGATTACAACTCACTGTAAGGAAGACCCAAATCCTCACAACTGGACCAATATGTAGCATCATGATAAATGGAGAAAAGGTTGAAGTTGGCAAGGATGTTGTCTTACTTGGATCCACAATATCAATGCTCATAGGAGCAGCAGTCAAAAGATCAAAATACATGTTGCATTAGGTAAGTGTGTTGCACGAAACCTCCTTAGAGTATTGAAAAGCGAGGATGTGACTTTGGGGACTAAGGTGCACCTGACCCAGGCCGTGGTCTTCTCCATGGCATCATAAGCGTGTGAAAATTGGACACTGAATACGGAAGACCGCGGAAGAATTGATGCATCTGAATTTGGGGGCTGGAGAAGAATATTGAAAGTTCTATGATGGCTGATAGTAGTACAAACCAATCTGTATTGGAAGAATGCTCCTTGGAGTATGCTAAGGTTGGCAAGACTTCATCTTCCGTACTTTGGGCATATTGTCAGGAGAGAGCAGTCCCTGGAGAAGGACTTGATGTTTGGTAACGTGAAAGGGCAGCAAAAAAGAGGAAGTCCCTTGGTGAGATGGACTGACACAGTACCTGCATCCATGGGCTCAGGCATGGGGACAATTGTGAGGACGGTGCAGGACTGTGCAGGGTTTCCTTCCGTTGTGCACAGGGTCGCTAAGGGATAGGAGCTAACTCAGTGGTCGCTAACAACAACATTCCTTGGTGCCATCCTGTGTTCTTCACCGGGTGTAGCCATGTCGCCACATTGTTTCAAAGGAGCGCCTACTTGAAGGCATTCAGATACTTTCACTTTTCTTTTCCTGCTAGAGCAGCGGTCCCTACCTGTGGGTCCCAGCCCCTTGGGGCTCGAATGACCCTTTCACAGGGGTCGCCTAAGACCATCGGACAAATATATTTCCGATGGTCTTAGGAACTAAGACACTGCTCCTCTATCCGTCTCCAGGTGAGTCCGTCTCCGTACAGATACACCCACATACGAGTACCCAGCGTGATGACATCATCGCGTCAACCCTATCACATACACCCTGTACAAATACAGGCGTATGTGACAGGGTTGTCACCATAATGTACTTATGCAGACTAGTCACACATGTGTAGAGTGCAGCTGCTGTGTAGAAAGCAGCTACTGTGTTGAAAGCAGCTACTCTCTTAAAAGCAATTACTGTGCTGAAAGCAGCAGTATTAGAGATAAAATGACACTTCATGAATTATAATTACTGGGTAAATGTAAAATCAGGTACTTTAAAATCATCAACTACAAAAATAAATATCTGTGCCATGGGAACTTAATCTGGATGCTGCTCGGTTTTTTTATATTCAACTGTGGTTGATGTGAATACTGCCCCCTTGTGACAGTAACAAGTACGTAAAAAAAACCACAGAGAATGGTAAATCATAGGAAACTTTAATGAACTGTACTGACAGAACTATGCCATGTATCATCTTTTATATCATTAAAACTATTGTTATTTATTACTTTCATTAGTATACCATCCCATGACAATGGATCGTGTTGAGAAAAATGTTAAGGAAAAAAAATAGGGTTTTTTACAGTATGATTTTACCTCAATAATTACAGCAGGAATTGAGAAACTGCAATGTGTTATTTGCTGTGAAGTTCTATCAGCTGAATCTATGAAGCCGAACAAACTAAAATGCCATTTTGATAGCAAACATCTGAGCTTTGCCAGCAAAGATACCAAGTATTTTAGAAGCAAAGCTGATAGACTCAAGAAAGTCAGACTTGACACTGGTGGCAAGTACCACAAACAAAACATAGCAGCCATTGCAGCTTATATTTGGTGGCACTCAGAATCGCCAGAGCTATGAAACCTCACACCATTGCTGAGGACTTACTGTTGTCAGTGACCAAAGACATTGTTCAAGTTATGATCAGAGATGAATTTGTTACAAAATTGAGTGCAATTTCCTTATCTAACGACACTGTCTGCAGAATAGACGGCATGTCTGCTGATATTCTTGATCCGGTAATCCAGGAAATTAAATCTGCTCTACTTCCAATATTTAGTATCCAGCTTAATGAATCTATACACGTTGCAAACTGTTCAGTGACTGGTTTAAGTGAGGTATATTAATGATGATGACTTTAAAGATGAGTGTCTTTTTTGCAAACCTCTTGAAATGACAACTCCTGCACATGATGTATTTCACAGAGTTGATTCATCTGCAAGAGCATAAGATCTCTTGGGGAAAGGTTTGTGGTGTTTGCACAGATGGTGCTTCAACTATGTTAGGATGTCCATCTGGATTTCAATGTTTAGTACTGAACGAGTCACCAAAAGTCATCGGAACTCACTGTATGACTCATTGACAAATAGTTATGAAGACACTGCCACAAGAGTTACAAGAAGCAATGAAAAGCGTCATAAGTTCTGCCAATTTTGTAAAGGCAAGTACTTTAAACAGCTGACTTTTCGCAACTGTGCAATGAGTTGGATGTGCTCAGCAATGCTCTGCTATTTCACACTGAAGTGAAATGGTTGTTGAGAGGAAACGTTTTAAAACGTGATTCTGAACTTCGTGATGAACTCAAAACATTTTTTAATCAGAAAGCAAGACCACAGTTCGAAGCACTTTTCAGCGATAAAAGTGAACTGCAGAAAATAGCTTATTTGGTTGACATCTTTGCCATCTTGAATGAGTTAAATTTATCACTGCAAGGACCAAATGCAACATGCCTTGATTTGTC
>NW_022103928.1:23214351-23215630 GCF_000313985.2 Echinops telfairi
GTGGAGAGAGGGGGAAGCGAAGGAGGACAAAGGGAACAGGAGATGGGAGAGGAGAGGGGGAAGAGAGGAGACGGGGAGAGACCAGCGAGAGTGCTCTCTATTGCTAACCCAGGTCTATATACCTTTTGGGGGCGTGCAAGCCCACTAATTACAGGTAAAGTCATACATCATAGGAAGGGGTTGCACTATAGGTTATACAACAGTGAGAGGGTGTGGTCTAGGGACATCCACACAATTAGAAGAGGAGGGCTTGGGGGTACACATGTGTCAAGATGGGCGGATCCTAGATATAGGATGGCAGCCTAACTTTGGATGTCACAGAGCCTGTTTGACCTGTTCCTGGCTCAACTGATAGAGACTCTTATCAGTAGGGTGTAAACTCCACCTACAGGAACCAAATAGATGACTGCAGGCCTGTTCATTGTCTTTAACAGCAGGCACCCTTAGGGAGGATGCCTGAACAGGTGACCTCCCCCCACAGCAATGAAAATAATTGTATGGTTGGGGGGGCACCACCACATGAGGAACTGTATTAAAGGGTCGCAGCATGAGGAAGGTGGAGAACCACTGTGCTAGATTCAAAAGTGCCAATGATGATGTCTTAAGGAGTTATGTAGAACCGCTCTCTGCACCCAAGGACAGCTCTGAAAGGAACTTCTGTCATGCACTTGCCTTCTTTCGAATGCTTCCGCCATGGTGGGTGAACCTGCTGATCAGCAGTTCGGAAACTGGGGTTTTGTTGTGTTTTCAAATCTTCCCTTAACGTCTGCACAAACCCTGAGGGTGACTGGAAGACACCTGAGTACGTCTGATTTACATCTGAACCTCGGCGTGCTTGGAGACCAGGGAAAATGCTCTGTGGCACCACCATCAATACCTGCATTTTGTTGGCCAGGTTTCCAGCCTGGTGTCGGCTTTTGATGCCTGGTCTTCCGCAATGTTTTCTACAAATCTAGAATCTAACGCCCGGTTTCAGGATTGCACCTGGTGCCGCATGCACTGGCCAGTGTGTACAAGAAAGGCACTTCAAAACATGATCCTGGCCGAAAAGTGTGTATTATTTTGCTTTGTTTTTTTACGATCTGCCGATTGGTGGGGAGTGGCAGTTTTCTTCGTTCAGTAAAGACTCCGGTCTAGGAAACCCTATGGGGCAGCTGTACTATCGTATAGGGTTGTTATGGGTCGGATGGTCACCGTGGCACCTGGTTTGGTTGGTGTCCTTGAATTGGGACTCCTGGTGGAGGCCGTCCGACCCGTTTCTTTATTCCGATTGCATGGT
>NW_022103928.1:23215915-23229091 GCF_000313985.2 Echinops telfairi
GGGGGAGGAGCCTGCAGCGGGCCGGGCCGGCAACCACAGCAGGCTGCAGGGAGTGGAACCCGGACTTTCGGAGCTGACAGCAGGCGGCGGTGAGTCGGGCCGGTGGGCCCGGGCGGCGGGGCGGCGGGGAGAGCTGGCCCGCCCGGGCGCGGCTTGCTTGCACTTCGAGGCCCCACGCTACTGAGCATTAGGGCCTCCAACCTCGTTGCTCGTTAGCCGGTGACGGGGTCACAGTGGAGCAGAGTGAGGGGGGCTGGCAACCTGCGGGGCAGGGGTGCTCGGAATTTTTAAGGGGGAACCCTTTTGGGCGCCACTAGGAAGGTGGCATGAAGCAACACATGGAGGCGGTGTTGAGCTGAGAGCCCGACCTCTAAAGAGTGCTGTGGGCCCAGCCAGGGCCTTCTGGGGGAAAGGTGGCCCGATTGACACGGAAGGTGCCATGGACAGCAAGACGGAGGGAGGGCTGGGCAGTCTTCCAGGGGGACTGAGCAGGGGAGACGCTGCAGGGACCCGGTGGCGAGAGGCTGTGGTGGAAGTCTGGGTATGACTGCCCGTGGCCTGGCCACCTTGGGAGCCTCCTGCCCTTTCTCTGAGAGGGTGTAGTCATAATAGCACATCCTCATGGTTGGGGTGAGGGCACCAGGACCTCAAAAGAGTGACAGCACACATGCTGTGAGCAGGGCGTCTGGGGACCCAAGATAATTGGCCCCCTTTATTTAGCATAAGAAAGCCTATTGCTAACACTCCTAACAATTCAGAAGTTGGGGCTCAGGGCCCCAGAGAGTTAAGTCACAGCCGGAGGGCATGGTGGGTGCAGTGGGTAAGAGGAGAGGGAGAGAGCACCTTGAAATCAAGGCGCAATTTCATGTCAGGAAGGCATCCCAGCTCAGTTCAACTCAAGTCCGAGGTCCGATGCTGGGTGGAGCGTCTTCGGACTCACATAGCCAATGAGGCAGAAAGGTGAGGCGGGTACAGGGAGATCACAGCCAGTGGGTGCAGAGTTTTATGGATCTAAGGTCAGCATCTAAGGGAGCATGACAGGGTGACCGCTCCCAGGGTCAGGTAGCCCCCAAGGGGCCGCCCCTGGAGGCAGGCACAGAGTCCTAGCGAAGAGGAATGTGAAGGGAAGGGACGGAGAGGGGAAGATCCAATCTCATTGGTGACACGGTCATTATCTGTTGGGCTGTGATCCACAAGGCCCACAGTTCAAAACTACCAGCTACTCCAAGGGAGAAAGACGGGGCTTTCTACTCCCATAAAGAGTTTCCGGCTCAGAAACTCACAGGGGCACTTCGTACCTTGTCCTTTAGGGTCACTATGAGTCAGCATCCAGTCGATGGCAATGAGTTGGTTTTCATATGCTGGTTTCTGGTAGAAACGGCCACACCCCCAAGGACTGTGGCCTGATTGACAGGGTCAGGGGAGCTAAAATCTCAATGCCACAGAGGGCTTGCTGTGAAGGAGACAGGGTTCACCACAGGTGTGGAGCAGGCTCTCCCGCCCCGCCAGCTCCACGGTCCCCACCTCAGTGGGGCTGAAGGAGCCCCAAGCCGGGTGGTCAGGTGAGTGAGATCACAGGTCCCCCCGGGCGCGAGGCCCCACAGTGGGGCTGCAGTGTGAACAGGGCCTGTGCTGTGGGCTCCATCAGATGCGTTTCTTCACTTGCATCAACAATTCCAAGCAAGGTACTCCCACGCAATTCTTGGAGTACAGGCTGCAGTGACCAGAGCCTATGGAAACCTTGGCTGGCATTCATTGAGAAAACATGGGTTGACAATTGCTGCATACTGCCCATTGGTCATGCCTCCTACGCCGCCAAGTGCTCACTGAGAGGCATGAGACGTTAGAACAGTGGTTCTCAACCTGTGGGTCGCGACCCCAAAGACCCTTTCCCAGGGGTCGCCCACTTCATAACAGTAGCAAAATTAGAGTGATGAATTAGCAACAAAAATAGTTTTATGGTTGGGGGTCACCACACATGAGCAACTGTGAAAGGGTCGCGGCACTAGGAAGGTTGAGAACAACGGCCTTAGAGGGATTGCTTTCTTCCTCCAAGCAGCCCCTGCTGACTCTCAGCCCGGGGCAGTCTTGTCACACACAAGTTCAGAGCAGCCAGGCTGAGGTACTCTCTCCTCAGATCCCAGTGCAGGAATGGGCACCCCAGTGCACCGAGTGTCAATGAGGGATGCCTGGAGCAGGCACGTGAACCCTGACATGGAGAGTGAGAGGCGCAAGCAGTCCTTCGATGTGGAACGACTCACCAGCATCCTCGATGGAGGTGCCCAGAACACTGAACTCCGCAGGAGAGTTGGTAAGGAGGCCGGTGGGCGTGGGGAGGCTAGAGCACCTGCTTCCCGCCCCAGAATGCTTTCCTTGGGAGAAGAGACCTACACCAGCAGTGTCTCATTCCTATTACACACATGGCCCTCAAAGTTCCAGCTAGTCATTCCATTAGGTGGTAAAAGTGCCTTTAACATAAACCCATCGGAGGGATAGAAGAGTCCTAGGTTTAACCACTAACTAAAGGTGGAAGGTTCAAGGACACCCAGAGGCACCTTGGAAGAAAAGCCTGATTCTGAAAAAGCAGTCACTGAAGATACTACGGGCACTCGGAAGAGTGCTGTAACCCTGGGGAGAGTGCAACTAATGTCCTAAAACAAAATGTACTGAAATTGCTGAGTGGAACACTAATGTGCTCTGTAAATGATCACTCAAAGTACAGTTTTAAAAACCAAGAGATAGCCATGACTCTGTTGATGCTCGCCCTCATGACGAGATCACTGAAGATATAAGCGCGATCACAAAGTGTGGTGAGAAAACTAGATGTAGCTAGCTATCAGAAAGAATAGCATCTGGGGTCTTAAAGGGTTGAATTCAAACAAGCAGACATCTAGGTGAGGCATCAACTAAGTCCAGCTAGAAGAAGCACACCCTCCTGTGTGATCCAAATAATAGAATCCAAATCCGTAGGAGGGAATGGTATCAGAGCTTAAAATTACAAACACCAGTTTGCAGAAGACTATGGATGACAGTGGAAGCCATCCATGTGACAGGTTCACACTTACATTACACCTAGGGTGAATCCTGACCGTAACTGAGGGATGTGAATAGCCTTGTTGTCAGACAAAAGGGTATTGTAAAGATGATTAACATTGTAAAGATAATTGTCATCAAAGAACATTGTAAAAATGATTAGGTAGAGAAGCTAGGTTGAAATGAAATATCTTATTTGATATTTCTTTTGACCTATTTAAAAGTTGTTTTAGTTTTTTAAAAAAGTGAAGGGGAAATACACATGATTAAGCCTCCAGTGAATCCCTCTGACCACAGACCAGGGATGTGAATAGTCTAGCATGCAGAATGCACTGGACAGTCATATGCAGATGCAGTTAAGTTAAAATTTAACACCATATCATTTGATTTCCCCTTTGATCCATTTTAAAACTTCTAGTTTTTAATATTTTCTACTTTCTTTTCAATTGAGGCTTTCCTGTTCTATTTTGTCATTGCTTTTTGTTTTGTTTTTGTATGTTTTCCTGTATATGAAACCCAGGATAGGTATATAGAGGCCTGGATTAATGGCCTCCTAGGGCCATGGCAAGGGAGGGAAATCGGGGCCTCACAATGAGTACGAGAAAGAAGAAAGCATTCTATAATTAATTGTGGTACTGATTGCATAACTCTTCTTGATCTGATTGAACTACTGGACGGGATGATATGCAGATGAAGGGCCAAGAAAGCTGTTTTGAAAAGAGAAAAGGGGAGAGAGCGGGGCTGCACAACTCAAAAGAATGTCGTCAGCATCGCTGCGTGGTTCTTGCCCAAACCCAAATTGAGGTTCTGCTGTGTGTATTCCCAGCACCAAAGATACACCCACTAAGTAAATAAAAAGAACGTACATGAACCCCTGTGGGGCACAGTTCCACTCGGCACTTAGGGGGTTGCCTGGAGTCTGCATGGATCTGGCGACAACTGCTATGGGTAGGCAGCAGAAGATAAGACCTGGGTGCTGGTCCTGATTCTGCAGAGCTTTGTAACCTTAGGCAAGGCCCTCTCCCCACCGATGGGCCTCAGTTGTCCAACCTGCAAATCGACAGTAATGCAGGCTTCCTTCCAGTCCTGTGGTGAGTGGGAGAAAGTTGTGAATTCATCAGGAACCTCACCTATGTCTTTAAGTCCTCTGTTCTCTCTCCTGGCAGAGAATATCATCCACAGTGACCCAGAACTCAGCATTAAGGACATTTATTTTATGTCCCAGAATGAGCGATATGAGAATGCCATTCGGAAGGCAGTCCACATCAACATGATAGCCCGGCGCCTAGGCTGGCTGCAGGATGGTCCTGAATTAACCTATGCTTACAGGTACTCACTCTTGGGGAATCCCCGCCAAAGAGGAATCAACCTGGGAGAATCATGACAACACCCCTGTCTACCCTCCACCCCCACCCCCAGCTCCATGAGAAGCAGCACGTGTTGTGAAACCAGGGTGCCAAGTGCACCTTCCCTCTTATCCCTTTGTCCCCACACTCCTGTTTCACTGCAGGCTTCTCAACAAGTGTCTCTCCCCAACAGAGCCCTCGCTGGAGACCTGAGCTTCAATATACACAAGGTATTCCTGAAAGCCCTCGGGAGCCTGGGCACAACGGAGCAGATTGCCAAATGGGGGGAGCTGTGCCAAGATTTCCAGATCATCACAACATACGCCCAGACAGAACTGGGACACGGTGAGCCAGGGTCTCTGCCTATGGTGCTCAGGTTGTGCATCGAACAACCCTGGGCTCTTCTTGGCCACCTTTGATGATCAGTAAATTTAATATGGCCACATTCCAGCAGGCTTAAAAATAGGCTATCTTGTTCTGATTTGCGCGCATGCATTTTGTGGGCAGTTGGGCATGTCATTCCTTCCAGAAGCATGACTTGTCATGGGCTGGCCGTGAGTTCCCGACACCCACAGGTGAGGAGGGGACCAGGCCTGGGGAAGCAGCCAGGAGCTGACGGGCACCCCACCCTGGGTGGGTGCCTGAACACCCTGGCCTTCTCAGGAACTGTTGCCAGGGGAAGAATCCACCTTGGTCCAATGTCTGATTCCCCTTTTTGCTCCCAAGGGACATACCTTCAGGGATTGGAGACTGAAGCCACCTATGACCCAGCCACTCAGGAGTTTGTGATTCACAGCCCCACATTGACTGCCACCAAGTGGTGGCCCGGGGACAGTGAGTATCCATCCCTCCTGCCCTTCTCCAGGGAGCCCAGAGTGGGCAGGCAGAAGAGCATAGGCCCCCATGTCTAGCTGACCTTGCCTTGCAGCCCAGCTTTGGCTGTGACCTTTGGCCACGGCACTTTCCCTCCCTGAGGCCCACGTTCTCACCCTGTAAAATGGATGAGGGGGGATTATTTTATCAGTGGGTGGCTGGGAAGTTCCCAAGGGACCTCTGAAGGAGGTGAGGAATCCACCCAACCACATCCAGATACCCAGCCTAGTCCCAGGAGCAGGCTCCCCCAACACCTCCAGGACTGGTCAGCTACTGAGAGAAGGATTAAACGTGTCACCAGCTGGAGGGGGTGGGGGGCCTGCGATGAATGTTACTACGAGAAATAGCCCTCCCCACCCGTGCTCCAGCCACACAGAAAGGCAAAAGCCACCCGCCCTAAACCTCAAGGACACTGCCCAGAGAGGCCACAGGTGTGGCACCTTCCCCTGTGGCCACCAGGTGGCGACCGTGCCATGCTGCCCTGAAGCCCCGGCACTTGTTGCCACGCCTCAAGGAGGGTGGGCGGTCCCAGCAGCAGGAGGTCACCTCTGCGGACAGCAGTGCCACTTGGGTGGCCCGGTCAGCGAGTCCCCGTGTGGGAGTTTGTAAGGCAAGTGTAAGGCGTCCAAACGAACGCAGAAGAGTTGCGGCCAGAGAGACGAGAATGGGGAGGAGGGCGTCCGCCCTGGAGAGAGCTGGCACAGGTTCATCCCGGCTGGGGAGAGCCACCGTGCCCACGTCGGCCCGCCACTCCTGAGCCTCGGCTTCCGAATCTGGAAAATGGGACTGGCGCCCACCCTTGGAGAACTGGAGACCCTCTCTGCACAGCTCCAGAACAGCCTCTGGCCCCACCTGGCTTTTGAGGCGAGGACCCGATCTATGTTGGTTTTTAGCAGAAGATAACTGAGTACTTCATTAACAGTGGTTTGGTTTGGTTTGGGGGGGAGGTGGGGAAGGATTTTTTTTTTCACAGTCCCTTTGGCAAAGTCACTGAGCGGTGTCCCCTCTCTGTGACCAGCGACTTTCCGAGGCCCCGCCCACACCCACCGCCATAGGTCCGAACACCGACCCTACCCCAGCCCGCAACTCTGACGTCAAGATTCTGACTCCTCCATTCCCAAAAGGATAGGTCAACGCAAAAGACTGTGGCTGTGTCCAATCCAGTCCATTCCGCCTCACGGTGACCCGGTGCAACAGAGAGCAGCGCCCCGGTAGGGTGTCTAAGGCTGTCAGTCTCTTTGGGAGAGAAGATCTGGGAGTCTGATCCGCCAGCCCTCGCACAGACAGCTGAGCGTTCAACCACTGTGCCAACACGGCTCTGGAGCAGGCTGTGGTAGAACGGAATTTTAGGGTTCCAAGCTTCCTCAGGGCATTCCGTTTGGGCTGTCCCGCCGAGATTCATAGGCTTTGTCCAGCTTGGCCTTTGGAAGAGAGGGCAAAAGTATGTGCAGGCAAGCGTACAAAAGCCCCCTTGGATCCGATGTCCGGTTGTTTCCAAGAGTGACCAGGAAGGCTGATTGAGTCCGGGGGTGGGGGAGGTAACTAATCAATCACGTATGCCCACTTCCGGTCTTCCCTCAAACCCCGCCCCACCTCCACCACGTGGCCCCACCACGCGATCTTGCCTTTAAGCTTCTTAGCAAGCAACCCTTGCCTTACACGCTGTTTTCAGGGAGTTTCCCCGGGAAAATACCTCTCACATTCCAGGCTCCTCGGTGCCTCCTCCCCAGACCCATGCCTTCTAAGGCTGCTAAGCTGAGCCCACGCTGGGCTCACAGAGGCCCACCCCAGCCCAGGCCACCACGCTACCTCTGCCCCATACGTGCTGGGTCCCGGTGGCAGGTGGCAAAAGCTATCTGCTTCGTGCAAGCTCCAGAAGTCACGCTGGGTCTCATCCTGTGTCCACAGTGGGACGCACAGCCACCCATGCCTTGGTCCTGGCCCAGTTGATCTGCTCAGGAGCCCAGCAGGGCATGCATGCCTTCATGGTGCCCATCCGGAGCCTCAGGGACCACTCCCCACTGCCAGGTAAGCTGCAAGATGCTCCCTCAGGGACCCCACCAAGCTTGCCTGTGCTGGGGCCCCAGGGGCCCATGGGAAGAGACAGCCCCAGACAACCCTTACCCTTGAAGGAGGGCCAACTGGCTGAGTGACCCTGAACAAGATTGGACACAGGGCTATTCAAAACCTCCTCCCGTGAGATAGGCTACCTGCCACCCAGGTGGACTGATGCAGGCCCTCAGGCACCGCTCCCTGACCCACGTTCCGGCTCTCTCTAGGGATCACCGTTGGAGACATAGGGCCCAAGATGGACTTTGATCACACAGACAATGGCTTCCTGAGGTTGGACCATGTGCGAGTCCCCCGGGAGAACATGCTGAGCCGCTTTGCACAGGTGGGGGCCTGCCCTACCTGGAGAGGGGCGACAGAGGGTTTGCAGGCCCACACTGACTCTCAGCTGTTTGTGCACCTGCCTACTGTTCCCTCCCCACCATACCCCCCAAGGCTTTGGAGTCTGGGACCTGGGCATAACCCCAGCGTAGAGACTGCGTGATCTGGGCGAAATCACTTCCCCTCTCTGCACCTCAGAGTTCTCATCAGTCCTGGGGTGGCAGGGCGATCTCAGGAGGGGAGGTGTGGGGCTGGAGTTAAAGTATAAAGTGGACTTCAGGGGACTGGAGAAATGTTGGGAGCATTGTCTCTTCAGGTTGGGTCGTGGGGAGACCAAGGGCGTGCCCCTCAGAGCAGCACACACACAGTGCGTTGGGTGTGTTACCGAGCTGCACTCGCTGGCCACTGCATGTGTTGGTCTGTGGCTGCTAAGTGGTTTGCGGGCGTGCAGTCCCCGCACAGGGAGCGGGTATGGGGGCAGGCTCAGACCCAGCACCTGGCCTGGGTCCACACAGGTCTTGCCAGATGGCACCTACACCAAGCTCGGAGCAGCGCAGAGCAACTACCTTTCCATGGTGGTGGTGCGGGTGAGCCTGCTGCTGGGCGAGATCTTACCCATCCTGCAGAAGGCTTGTGTCATCGCCACGCGCTACTCAGTCGTACGCCGCCAGTCCCGCCTCCAGCCCAGGTAAGGGTACCTGGAAGCTGATCACAGCAGACATAGCCACCTCTCAGTCCACAGTGGCCCTGACACCACCCCCTCTGCCAGAGCCAGATGCAGAGGTTATCCACACCACACACACACACACACACACACACACACACACACACACACACACATATGCATCTGCCCAACCTGACCCACCCAGCCGTGGCTGTGAGGTCCTTCTAGGCGCCTCCAACCCCAGCTGACTGCTGGATCTGCCCGCGCCCAGCCCCATCGGCTCTGCGTGGCTGTGTCTGACCCAGCATGTCTGGCCTTGTTCAGCCTGTGTCTGTCAGAGTCTGGGGTGTGGCTGTGATTGGCTGAGTGGCTCTAGGTCAGCCTGTTGTCAAGCTGGGCCTGGTTGTGGCTAGCTGAGCGTGTCCTGTCCGGGTGTGTCTGCCAAGCCTGAGTGTAGATGAGACTGCGTGTGGCTGAGCTGGCTCTGTCTTCATTAGCATCCAACGGCCCTCAGTCTGATCAAGTCTGCTGGGTCCATTTGCTTGTATATGGCTGCCTGGCCACTCCCCAACCCCCCATGTGACTCCACAGCACAGGTACCCTGATGTGCATCCTCTGCATATGCCTGTACATGTATAGGGCTTAACAAGCAAGGATACAGGATGCCCAGTCACATCTGAATTTCAGATGAACAAATCCTAAATGCACACATAGACTCACAACCCACACATTCTGACTTGCACTGCCCCAGCAGAACTGCCCCCAGGGTTTCCAAGCCTGTGATCCTGACAGAGGCAGACTGCCACAGAACAGCTGGTGGATTCAAACGGCTGACTCTGGGGTTCACCGCTGAGCACTTAACCACGGCACCACCAGGGCTCCTGCACCTACATCCAGTGTGGCAGCATGGCCCCCGGGCCTGTGCTGTCCCAGCGAGAGGCAGGAAAGGGGTAGAACTGGACACAGCGTAACTGACCCAAACCTGTGGGCAGAGATAGGGCTGGCCTTCAGGCTCAGCTCTGCTGAGTGACCTTGGGCAAGTCCTTGGCCACAACCAAGCCTTGCTTTTCTCACTGGTAAAGCCAGGCGGGCCCTCACCAGAACTGGAACTTGAGATTTGCTGGTGTTCGTGCTGCGGCTCGAGCCTCCAGAGGGTGCCTTATGCAGTGAGCAGACCTGGGGCTAAACTCTGCCATGTGCTAACTGCAGAAGCTTTGACCAGCCCCTCAGTTGCCACAGGAGCTGGCTCTGGGGACCTTGTTGCTGGTGCAGTGTCCAGTCACCCCTTCACCCTGGCACCCTCAGCGGGCCCCACCATCAGCACCAGGCTGGGGAAGCCATAGAGGCTCTCCTGAGGACGAGGGTGCTGGGAAGAACCTGGCCATGTCTGTCTGGAGCCCATTTTTCACAGCTGGGAACATGTCCCAAGGATGTTAGGGGAGGAGTGGCCGCCCGAGAGAGGAGCCCCCAGGCCTCTATCAGCCCTCTAGTGGAGGCAGCACGTACCCATTCAGACCTTCTAGCCCACAGCTGGGCACTGGGGCTCCTATGTGCCAGACACAGCCTTGGGCACTGAAGACGCAACCGTGGGCAAGACACTCGGCACTCCAGCTGACATCGGAACAGCTACCCTTTCAGCTCGGGACATCGCCCCACAAGAGCATCCAGGCAGTGCCTGGTCTCTGGTTCACACCCTTGGGACTGCATGGCCACCACCCCGCAGCCAGAGTCCTGGGGGCCATTTGGGATGTTCCAGCTTTAGGATGACTGAATGTGGGTCTGGTGTTTTATAAACCTCTCCACAGGGGTGGCACCCAGGGTCAGGCTTGTCAGCATTTCTGCCAGGGAACACAGGGGTGCTCATGCCAGATGGGGCAAGGGCTTAGTAACAGTCTCACGTCAGGGCAAGTTCTACAACACACGCGCACACCCTTTAACTGTGGGTTCTTGGAGGTTGTCTGGCTTAAGGGACCTAGAGAGCTGTGTGTGGTCTGGTGGCAACCTTCTCACCCTTTCTCTTCTCTCCCCATCAGTGATCCTGAGGCAAAGATTCTGGACTACCAGACCCAGCAGCAGAAGCTCTTCCCCCAGCTGGCCATGGCCTATGCATTCCATTTCGGGGCCTTCCACATCCTGGAATTCTTCCAGCAGGCCTACAGTGCCATTCTGGAGGGGGACTTCAGCTCGCTGCCCGAGGTAACTGTTCCCACCGTCCATCATCCCAAGGGTACCTGAGGTGAGCTGTACCCAGACATAGAAATCCACTCCTCCCACCCCCAGCCCCCAGCAAGCCTAAAAACTGTTAGAGAAAATAACCACCCATTTGATCTAGAACACGGAGCAACAGTCTCTGGTCTGCTTTTGAAACCCAAAGAGCTCTGAAAACCAAAGCCAGCTGAGAACTCATTAGCTGGCCCAGTTTGACCTGAACCCGCTCGACTAACCCCACTGAGCATGAATCCGTTTTGATTCAGACATGTTTGATCATTCAGTTGCCCCAGATCCCACTGGGGAGGGGAGGGGGGTACTATAAATCATGTGCTTTATATGCCCTCTGTCCCTTTCAAAAAACCCAGAGTGTTCTGATGTCAAAACACAGCTGGCCCCTCGGGCCTCAGATCAAGGACTGTGAACTCAGTGGACCAAGCACAGCTTCCTTCAACCCTTTCCTGGGCCAGCTCCCCAAACCTCGGCTCCCCTGAAGAATCCGTAACTCCTGGATGACAATGGGCCTGATCCCGGCATCCCGTCTTCCTGGTCCTGTTCTGGTTGCTATATTTGCCAGCTGTGTAGTTTGGCAGAGGCCCATAAACTCTCTGAGCCACAGCCCCCTCCCTGCTGAGCTATGAGCAGAGGAGACAAGCCTTACCTCACAGAGCTGGGCTCAGTGCACAGTAGGGGCTCAGGCAGCGGTGAGCACAGCGGTCTCTGGAGGACATGTCCCTTACAGCACCTGACCCTGCCCTCCGTTCCCGCAGCTCCACGCACTGAGTGCAGGTATGAAGGCCATGGTGTCTGACGCCTGCACCCAGGGGGCCGAGATGTGCCGCAGGGCCTGCGGCGGGCACGGCTTCTCCAAGCTGAGTGGCCTGCCATCACTGGTCACCAAGGTGACAGCCTCCTGTACCTACGAGGGTGAGAACACTGTCCTCTACCTACAGATGGCCAGGTGAGGCCCCTGGGGACCCATCCAGCTTCTGCTTGGGTTGGGCCTCCCTCTGTTACCCATAGAGGGAGTCGGCTTTAGGGAGCGCCATCCAGGGCTGTCCAACTGCCACCATGCATTGCTGTGCACCTCTGGGCCTTCTCCGCGACCTACTGTGGCTCCTAGCCAGGGGCCTGACCTCTCCCCGCAGTGGTAGCACTGTCTCCTCACTGGTCTCAGCCACTACCCTGCCCCGCCTCAGTCCTGTCTCCAATGGCTCCTAGGAAAAAGTCATGCTCCACACTGGCCTTGAGGTCGGTCCCTGACCCTGCTCGGGCCTCCCTCGATCCTACCCTCACTTTCTCCAGCCATAGGGCCTTTGCACCTGCGCTCACTCCACCCGGAATTCTCTCCTCCCCATACTGCTGGCTCCGCCACTGCGAACATGACCCCACAGAAATGCCCTCCCTGAGCATGCCGTCTGGCACAGCGCCACCCTGACCCTGTGACCCAGTGCCGCCTCAGTTCCTTGAGACCCATTATCACCATCTGCCCTGGTCTGACTCTGGAGCTCTGCTCCCTCTCCAGCCAAGAAGCTCCTGGAGAACAGGGGCTCCCTCGGGGTACCCCCAGACCTCGCCCACAGGAGACTGCAGCCTGAAAGATGAGCGGTGGGCTCAGCCTCTCCACACAGGTGGTCTCTCCTCAGCCCTATGTCCATGGGCCTCACAGGGGACACAGCTCCTCACCCAGCCCAGCTCCCCTCTCCCCAGGGGCTTCCCACCACGGAAAATGAGGGTTTGCTGGCAAGCATGCTAGGTGGCATTTATTGGGTCGCTGTCTACAGAGGTTTATTGGTTAGGCTTGTCAAAATTACCATGAGGAGTGGACTACAGTATCGGCGGCTCTGCATGACAGCCCCCTCCCCGGGAGTGCTGTCACCCCGAGAGATGGAGACACAGTGCAGAGGGCAGCCACCCCTGCGGCCTCACTCTGGGCTGCAGGAGTCCAGGCTCTGACCTCGGGGAAGCCCCGAGGGGAAAAGCCAAAAGTCGCCTCTGACCCTCCCACTAGTGTTAGCATTCCTGCATCTGGCCTTTCTCCCTTGGGTCGGTGCAGGGTGGTCACTCTGCAGTTCATCCTCAGTCCCCGCATCAGACAGTCCCGTCTGGCATGGACATTGAGGTCATGGGAGCAGATGTCCAGGGTCCAGGTGGAACACCCCAGCTCGCAGCCCCACGTCACTGCCGGACCCACTGCAGCCTCGGGTGCACCTGGGGGAGCCCTGGGCCAGGGGGCCTGCAGTGAGGGGCAGCCGCCAGTGAGGGGGCTGGGCCGACTGCCTGACCTGGCTCTCCCGCAGGGGGGCTGGAGCCCAGCTTGAGTGCGAGTCTCTGGAGCTGGGTGAATCCAAGGTCTCACCTACCACCCATTCTAGGTTCCTGGTGAATAACTGCCTTCAGGCTCAGATGTCCTCAGGCTCCACTTCACAGAGGTCTCTACCTCAGTCCGTCACGTATCTCGCCGCACCAGTCCTGGCCAGGTGCCCAGCCCAGAAGGCAGCTGACTTCCTCTGCCCGGATCTCTACATAGCAGCCTGGGCACATGTGGCGGCCAAGTGAGTGGCACCCTCTCACCCGGGGGCGGCTCCTGCCCTCACAGGGCCTTCCACAGACCACCACTACCTTGTCTGCCTGGTCCCCCCAGTCCAGCCACTGTGGGAG
>NW_022103928.1:23229271-23232531 GCF_000313985.2 Echinops telfairi
CCCCGCCAGTGAGGAATCTGCAGAACCGTTAGGGTGCGGGTGCAGGTGCAGTAGGTGTTAGCTGAAGAGGCATACTTCAGGGAGGTGGCCAGGGCCAGCCCGCCACAATACAGCGAGCGTCACTGTAAACTGCATCGTGTGGCTTTTCTAGTTCTGCGCTGTAATATCGTGGAAAGGTCTGAAGAACTGTGAGACACAGGCAGTACCTACTCCTGGGGAAACTGCCTCCACTGCTTTCTCAAGGAAACCTCCCCTGGTTAAAAGACATTGTATCTGGGAAGTATAGGCAAGGCAGTGCCGTGAAGCAGTCTGCCTGCACCACAATGTCCCCGGAAGTTAGTCCTCTGGATGTGTCTGTCGGTAAACCTGGAGGCAGCAACACTCACGCGTCAAACCAAACTCACTGCCATTGACTGATGTCGACTCAGTGACCCCACAGGACAGGGGAGAACTGCCTTGTGGTTTTCCAGACTGTAACGCTCTTAGGGTATAAAGAACCCTCTCCCTCCCAAAGAGCGGCTGATGGTTTCAAACTGCTGACCTTGCAGGTTGCAGCCTAACACATAACCACACTCCTTTGAAATACCCCACAATCTAAAATTTATTTTCAAAAGTAGGACTGCACAAAGGAGTAGACAGTGTTATTTTTTGGATCAAATGGGTTCCAGGGGACACAGACAAGACCGAGGGCTCATCTCATCCATCCTGTTATTCCAGGCACCTCCTGTGTGCCAGAAGTGTCTAAAACACGCCGGGGCGGAACAGCTTACAGACAGACTATCACGGAGAAGACAGGAGGTGCAGCTAAGTAATTATAAAGGAAACCTTCTGAACCCCTCCCCAAATTAAAAGTAAAATACTGGAAAAGAAAACTTTCAGGATTAAATGGGAGGTCTTCTAGCCCCACCTGTGGCCCTAGGAACAGGTAGCAGTTGTGTCATGAGCACCAGCAATCTGGCACAGTCACTCAGTCCACAAAGAGTGTCATGTCTGGGACACTCCAGGAGCCTGGCAGTGGAGTGAGCTGCTAACCACGAGGTCAGCAGTTCAAACCCACCCGCCACTCCTTGGGAGAAAAATGAAGTCGTGGTCTCGGAGACCTACAGGAGTGGTTCTACCCTGTCCTCTGGGGTCACCGAGTCAGCATCCACTCAATGGCAGTGAGAGGAAGTGTGCCCCTGGCACTGTTGGATGCACTCACACTCCATCCCCCTGCCATCAAGTCGGTAAAGGGGAGAGTGACCCCCAGGCAGTCTGGTACCCAGCCCCATTCTCGGCCTCTTTCTCTTTGACCTCAGGCTCATAAAGGACTCAGTGCATCACTTACAGGCCCTGATGCAGTCTGGCATGAATAGGCCCGAGGCATGGAACCAGACCACCTTCCAGCTTCTCCAGGCTACCAAGGTGAGCTGCCTGTCGGCATCAGCCCCACGGCAAATCCCGGCTCTGCCATCAGGCCCTAGGCTGGCTCTGTGGCTGTCCTGTTTCCCTGCCAAGGCCTCAGTCCTGGATTTTAATTAAAGGACTTAACTCCAAAGCTATCTGCTGGCAGCTCTTAGGGGGGAAACATAATGAGAGAGTGTTACTGGATTTGCTTCAGGTTGTTCAAATATCTCCTCCCAGACAGAAAAGCAGGTCAAGTCTCCCCTCAGCCCCGCGGACCATCCTCAGATCTCTGAGTCCGTTTCCACATGCCTTGTGTTTGTGCATAACGCGTCCCTGAGTCCTCGCTCCGCACCGGGGACGAGGTCCTGGGCTAGGCACGGTGCGCCCCCGCCCATACCATAGCCAGATAGGGCAGTACTCCACTGGGAAGCCCAGGCTGCTGTGGACTCTACTCCCGTAAAGAGCCACAACTTCGGCAACCCCTTGGGGCTACTTTGTCATACTCGGCTCGATGGCAGTGGGTTCGGGTTGTGATTTGTGGGGACCCAGGTCCAGTGTGCATCCGACCACGGGGGTGGTGCAAGGCTAGGCAGTGGGTTGTTCCACTGTGCTTGTTGGTTAAGAGCTGGGAGCTACCGCCAGGCAGCCAACAGCAGCAGCAGCAGGGGGGTCCCAGAGCATCTCCACCTGCTGTGGGGCATCAGAGAAGGGGCTTGCCCAGCTGAGCTGAAGTGAGTCAGGGCTTTGGAGGGGTGGCAGTGAGGCCAAGGGAGCATCGGGTACACAAGCAAGAGAAAGAACAGGCCTGCTGCCTGCGAGGAAAGGCAGGTCCTCCCCAGGCGGGCTGCTGGAGAGGCCAGACCGTGAAGAGGAGAGGAGAGCGCCTGGCCAGGGCTGGGCTGCCCACCTGTGAGGGAGAAGTCTGGGGGCTGTCACAGGATGGATGGGAAGTTCATCCCAGGGTTCGTAGCTGGCCTTGCAGACCATTGGGGAAAGAATGGGGTCAGGCTGGAGACCAGTTAAGAGGCAGCGGCAGCAGTCTGGGTGCACAGAGTTGTCGGTCAGAGAAGGGAGAACAGGCCTCAGGAGCGAGGGTTGGGGGGGGTAAGGGGGTGGGGGTGGGTGGTACGCAGCCGAGAATCCTCTCCAACTGGAGCTTGGGATGCCAGCACTGCCCACAGCTGGAAAGCCACAGTGATCACCCAACTCCCAGGCCTCAGGCCCCAGGAAAGGCAGCCTTTGACTAGGAGCTGCTGGAGGACTCCTTCCTTCCCCGCAGGCTGGGCAGGAGTGCCCCCTGCTGACTAGGCACCGCCACCACACCCGTTGCCGCGGGCATTGACTGCAGCTCAGTCTGCTCCCCATGTTCAAGGGGGGTGGGGTGGGTGTAGCTAAGGCGGCGCTCGCACCCAAAAAAGAAAACATTGAAACGCACCGTCATCTAGTCAATTTCTACCTATAGCCACCCAATAGGACAGGGTAGAACTGCCTCTGTGGGTCTCCAAGACTGTAATTCTTTTTGTTGTTACTTTTTATTATTATTATTATTAAATACTTTTATTGGGGGCTCTTACATCTCCCATCACAACTCATATATCCATCCATTGTGTCAAGCACATTTGTACATACGTTGCCATCATCATTTTCATTCTACTTGAGCCCCTGGTATCAGCTTCACATCCCCCCTTCATAAGTTATAGATGATTATTTTCATATCTTACATCGTCCTCTGTCACCCTTCACCCACTTTTCTGATGTTCATCCTCTGGGAGGGGGTCATATATTGATCCTTATGATCGAGTCCCCCTTTCTCCCCTCACGTTCCCCTTTTCCTCCTGGTATCTCTACTCTCATTGTTGGCTGTGAGGGGTTTA
>NW_022103928.1:23232864-23240655 GCF_000313985.2 Echinops telfairi
CCCCAACTGTAATTCTTGACAGGAGTGAAAACCCTTCTCTCTCTCCTGAAGAGCTGTTGGTGGTTTCAAACTGCTGAACTTACAGTTAGCAGCCCAGAGTGTGACCATTGTGCCATCAGAGCTCCTCAAACAACTCACTCCTGACTCATAACAACCCAAAGGACAGGGTATGACAGCCCCGGGGGTTCCCGAACCTGTAACTCCTTTCGGAAGTAGAGAGCCTCTTCTTTCTCTCTCAGAGCAGCTGCTGGTTTCAAACTGCTGACCTTAAGGTTAGCAGCCCAAGGTGTAGCATAATGGGTCAAAAATGGAAGCGTCGCATTCCACATTTTCTAAAACTGTGCCCTGCCTACAAATGGAGCAGGCGCTGTCCGCCAGCGTGAGCTTACGTAGTACGGACAAGCCCACAGGAGAGACTAGCACATTAAATCCCAGAGCCAGGACATGCTTTTCCCACACACACCAGGGAGGCAAACCCTGCCCTCAGAGTTAATGGGGCGAGTGACTGCGGTGTGCGCAGCACTGGGGGAGAAGGGTGAGCTCCTGGGGAGCTGGTGCGGTCTCCAAGGTCAGCATGGACAGGACATTATGCTATGCCCTGGGGGAGCCATATGCTCTACAAAAATAAACGCTCAACCAGGTCTCACCTGGAAACCATAAATGCAGGCAGAGGGAGAGCCACTTGGGCGAGTGAGGGAGGTACTGAAATCAGTAACACCCAGGAGGGCACGGGCACCAAGCAGTCAGAAGGAACTACAGGCCAAGGGGAGCAGGGGGGTCCTCTCACTGACTCAGGACCATGAATCAACTCCCAATTGAGTCAATACTGACTCCTAATGACTCCACTATGACTTTATTAATTGGCAGAGTTATTTGCGTACCTGTCAAGTACAATATTGCTTACTTCAAGGTTACACTCTAACTCAGATACATTTTGTATACATCTTGAATCCCTATTCCTCACTTTGACACACACACAGCCCAGTACAACCTCAACCTCACTGCCCCTATGAGTTTCTGAGACTATAACTTAAATGCAGGGCCTCAGTGAGCCCATTCCAGCCGCCTTGCCCATTCCAGCGTGACTTGTGGCGGCATCGGAAACCAAGGACAAGAGGCTAGCGCATCCCCATGTCTTTGCAGGCGCACTGCTGCTACATCATGGTGAAGAGCTTCGCACAGAAGCTGGAGGAACTGAAACATGAGCCAGCGATTCAGCAGGTGCTCAAACGGCTCTGTGACCTCTATGCCTTACATGGCCTCTTGACCAACTCAGGCGACTTCCTCCACGACGGCTTCCTGTCCGGGGCCCAAGTGGACATGGCGAGAACATCTTACCTGGACCTCCTCAGTCTCATCCGGTGAGTGGCTGAGCCGCTGAACCGAGTCAGGCGTCTTCTGAAATGAACCCCGCATCCTTTGTTGGCAGGGCACTTCAAACTCCAAGCCTCAGACACTCAAAACCTGGCTAACTGGGGGTCTGGTCAAAGCAGCCACCACTCAAGGGAGGTCTGCACACTAGCTCCATACCAGCATAAAGCATTCAGCTTAGTGAAAAATAATTGGGCAAAAATGTTAGAAGCAATGAGGCTGAAGGCGAATGACGCCACTTGCTGATGTGAACGCTTCACCACCACCGAAATCGGAACAGCGCGGAAGGAGTAAGAATAGAGGGAAGCATGCTACACGCTCCTAACAACATTCCTCGTCATTGCTTGGGTCCCAGAAACTATGTGCCTGGCACAGCGGTGCCAAACGCTTTCCCATCACCATCACTGAATCCTTAGTGAGCCCTGTGACAGGGTGCCATTAATGGCTCCCCTTTACCAGTCAGGAAACTGAGGCTCATGGGAGTTAAGTCACTTAGCTCGGGTTGCGCCATCAGCCAAGGGATGAGCAAGCAACTTCAGGCTTGTCTAAGCCCAGAGCCAGCCTTCTTTAGCTACATGTTAAAGTGAAGGTTTGGGGTATTATTTATTTCAAACATCCTGCCTTTGTTAAATATGCTTAAGCAAAGTCTTAGCAAGTTTAGTATTTGTACTTTAAACATCCCTCAACTTCAAAGCAAAATTAAAACGACTACAGTTTATTCATGGATTTGTAGGACAATGATTCCATTTGGAAATGCAGTGTGAATGCAATTCAGTTTAAGGTCATGAAATATTAATGCCATGCTTTTATCCTGTTATTTTATGCACATGCTGAGTGGTTACTTTAAAAATATATCAGAACCAAACCTCTATGTGATCAGGATATTTCAAAGCAACAAAAGTTAAAACAGTACAAACCATAAAATTAAAACTGGGCTAACCTAGGAACACGGCCTCTTTTAGACTACCCTGGGCAGAAAGCATGATGCCTGGTGTGTGTGTGTGGCAGGGTGGGGAATAGGTGTGTGACTTCTCCCGTACAAGTTCCCATGGTATATATTATTAAGACTAAGAGAACAAAAAGGAAACATCTGAAATTCATTTAAAGCTAAGATTTCCATGACAGAGAAATTATGTTACATCTTTATGGCTGTTCATCAGCCCCTAAGAGCACTTATCAATAAGGGTGTGTTAAATTAAATCATCAAAAATAACACTTGACACATCACCTGTTATTATCTGGTATTGAACTTCTCTCTGGAGAACACAATAGTGGAAACCATTACTAACCATTGTTAAGTGCTGTGGAATTCAAGCTCAAATGGGTCTGATATTCTGATCTGCTTGTGCTTTAAAAAAGCATGTAGAAAACAGTGCTCTGCTAGCCCTCACGGTGATAAGGAAACACACCTCACGGGCATGCGCCGTCAACAGCAGCACTATTAAGCCTGCCTTGGCTCCAGGGGCTTAAAGTTCCAGACAGACAGACAGCACTGACGCCAATAGGCAGCTTAGGCAGAGAGCAGTGGTTTGCGGTCTGTGCTTATATGCTGGTCCTTAAGCAACCTTTCTACCAACCCAAACCACACCCACGGACATCCGAAATTCCAACCTGAGAGGGCAAAGTAGAACTGCCCCTTTGGGTTCCCCATAACGGGGACAGACAGCCTCAGTCTTCTCCCATGGAGCGGCTGGTGGGTTCAAACTATGGCCTTGGAGTTAGCAGCCAACATGTAACTCACTACACCACCAGGGCTCCTCAGTAGCCTGACTGCTGCAGGCCAGTGAGGAATGTAACAGAGTCCATGCTTTGAACAGCTGTCACACGTCCCGGCCCTGACTGTTCATTGTGATCATCACATTGCTGAGAGGTCAGGGGGCACACTGTTCTAAGTGACACCAAGAACCAGATCGCTCGCTCCCTCGCTCTCGCAGGCAGCGGCAGTGTTATCCTGTCCTAGAGGGTCGCTGTGAGTCAGCAATGACTGGATGGCAGTGGGTTTGGTTTTTTGGTTGGGTGCTTTCCTGATTTAAATGGTCATAAACTCCTAGCTGGGGACTTTCAGGTACAAATGTCAGGTTGGCCAGACAGGCTTACGAGTGCAGCAACTGGCATGAACCCAAAAAGAAAGAGACCAGGAAAACATGACGTTAGAAAGACTAACAGGCACTTGTGATGTGGCAGAGAAAAATAAATCCTGACCCAGAAGTGGGGAAAGCCAAGAAGAACCAAGCTACACCGAAGACTCCCGCGCCACTGCTTCATGAGCCTATCGCCCCCTCGGGGTGGAGGAGGCTGGGCTGCCAAGATCAATGGAGTCTCTTGGATGTGTCTGATTCCCCACTTCACCCTCTGAAGGTCTGTGGACTGCGACACATCGGGCCGGGAGGGATCACCAGGCTCTGTGGAGAACCCCGACCAACATCGAGACAGAGATCGGAGCAGGCAAGAATCAAAGGGAACAGACTGAAGGGGGAGACTTAAAAAAAAAAAAGTAATATCTTCAAGTAATTAAAAGGAGATATTACAACCACACAACCAAGAATGATAGTAGATATGAAAATGATAGTGGATATGAAAAATTCAACTGAGGTTTGGAAGATAAAGTTGCAGCAGTCTCACAAAGAGATGAAAATTGGTGGGGAGGGGGGAGAAGATAATAAATAAATAGGGGATGTGCCGCCCTAGCTTTTGGGTGGCGGCGGCTAACCAGACTGGCACCGCCAGCCCACACAAGGCCTCCGCCCTGGAAATGGGACAGGTGGGTCCAGGAGACTGGGATGTTTGAAGAATGGCATTTGAAGAGCCTGTCGGAACGGCATGCTTCTCTGACACAGTCGGAACCATCTGGACAGTCGCTGCCACTGGGCTTTCTAGTCTGATCTAGAAGGAAAGACAGGAAAGCAGCGGCAGAGACCCTTCATAAAAGAGCTCAGGAAAGTGTCTCAAAAAGGAAGTGTATGCGTTTCTTTCGGAAAAGGTGAGGGAGCCAGGTGTCCGGCAGGGAAGAAGCTTCCAGGCAGAGAATAAGGCCAGTATATGCTTGACAGGTCTGTGTGAGGAACAGAGAGGAGGCCAGGAAGGCCTACAACAGGGTGACCAAGGTGCAGAACGGGAGCCGACGTCAGAGCTAAGGGTGCACGTGGGGGCTGGAAGGACCATGTGGCAAGGATTGAAGCCTTCGGCACTGAACAGACACAATCTGAAGTTATCTGGTGTCCGTTTTAACACGTCACCCCAGTTGTCTCATGAACCATGGACTGGGGAGGAGGCAAGAGGGAAAAGCCAGGGGAGAGGGAGAGTGAGGAAGACCGATTGGGAAGTCCCTGGTACGGGGTTGGCATCTGAAGCCACAAGACTGGATGATGTCACTAGGAGTGAATGAACACATGGGAGAGGAGAGGTCCAGGCAGTGAGTCTTGGGACTGTCTCATGTTCAGAGGCTGGGAAGTCTCAGAGGTGACTGGGGCAAGAAGGATTTCATTGGCGTGGTGGGAGCCCTGGTGGCATAGTGGTTATGTGTTGGGCTGCAATCTGCATGGTCAGGAGTTCAAAACCACCAGCAGCTCTGAGGGAGAAAAACTGGGCTACTCCGGTAAACAGTAAGTCTCAGAAGACCCCCAGGAGGTTGCTATGAGTCAGCACTGATTGGATGGAAGTGAGTTTGGATGGGATGTGGGGTGTAGGGGGGAGGGAAAACCTGCACACACCCAGGTCATGATAGGAGCCGAATGGGAATAACAAGTGGGAGCAAGCCCTCTGTCATCAAGGGAGACAAGGCACGGGCGCTATGGTGGAGAGGGAAAGAGGGCCAAAAGCTGGTTTAGAAGATGGGAGACTGACAGCCTGTTTGTCTATTGACGGCAGCGACCCCGTACAAAGAACTTGATGTTGCAGACCAGGGGGAAGGCAGGAGAGTTTCTGGAACAGTGTTCTCCAAGACTGCGAGAAGGGAGGGAAGTTCATCTGTCCTAAGAGGAGAGAAAGCAATGTAGGTATAGATACAGACCTGGGCCTTGTGGAATTCTTACTGCTTCTATTTTTATTAGTGAGGCAGCTAAGGAACCGTTGAGGGTGGGAAAGGTGGATGGTGGCAACTGAGCAGCAAGGAGAAGGTATGAAATAATCCCCTAAAACAGCGGATCTCAACCTTCCTAATTGCGACCCTTTAATATAGTTCATGTTGTGGTGACCCCCCCAACCATACAATTATTTTCATTCCTACTTCCTAACTGTAATTTTGCTACTGTTATGAATCGGGCAACACCTGTGAAAGGACCATTCCACCCCCAATGGGGTCACGACCCACAGGTTGAGAACCGCTGCTCTAGGAGAATGGCAGTGTGAGTAAGCTAGAGCAATGTAATACGGCTGCTGGAGAACAGCCAGGGCCCGCCAGAGCCCACGTACCCTCGTTAGGATGGGTTTTCCCAGTAATAGGCTAAGTGGAGGTGCAGATTTCGTGGAAAATTGAAGATAACAAGGGATGGTGTTTGTTCAACAAGGTGGTGCTGTTAGTTAAGCATCAGGCTGCTAATCACAAGGTGGGCGGTTTAAACCCACCAGCCACTCCGCAGGAGAAAGAGGAGGCTGTCTGCTCCCACACAAATGTAGAGTCTTGGAAACCCGGTATCGGATTACTTGAGTTGTAACTCAATGGCAATGGGCTATATTAATATTACAAGTTGCCTCTGAATGATGACTAGGGGCCATCAAGAAAGAGTTCCGGGGGAAATGGATACAAGAAGGCTGACTGTGGTGATGAAGGCACAACTCTTCTTGAGTTAAAATAAAACAGTTTGTTGCTTGAAGAGGGGGAAGAATTCTAGAAATCAGAATACTAGAGAGGGAGTAAACTGAAAAGATAGAATTTTTAAACTCTATTATTGTCAGGTCAATTCCAACTCCCAGTGACCCTGTAGGGCAGGGGAAACGTACCCCATAGGGTTTCCAAGACTGTAGATCTCTGTGGAAGCCCACAGCCACGGCTTTCTCTGGTGGAGCAGCTGGTGAGTTCAAACCAGTGACCTTTGGGTTAGCAGACAAGCACTTACTCACTGGGCCACCAGGCAGCCTCCTGCTAGAGAGTAAAAAGCATGGGTTATGGAGCCGCTGCAGAGGCTGATGGTTCTCTGTGTGATGTTGACAGTGTGACGAGGGGCGGGTGTAGGCCAAGCTCAATGGAACAGAAGATTCCAGCAACTGAGGCCAGGGTGGCCAGTGAAGCAGGAAGCACAGGAGAGGGGTGGTGGGGATGAGGCCAGCTGTGAGCGGGATCCACGTGGTCATAAGGGTGGAAGTTCTGAGCCCTGGTCTATCAAGTTTGTGCCTATATTGGGAGGCAGGGGGGAGGGGAAGAGGTGGGGGAGGAGGCCTTTTGTGGTGTAGACTCAATAGGTAAGACTTAACATGGCACCATCGAGAAGTAGCAATACGCACAAGATACCTAGAGACTTTCGGGTGGATATGAAAAACACCAGCAAAGAGATTGGCACTGCCCCTGCAGAAAGACAGATGGGGGCGAGAGACCGGGCTATATGCTGTTTTCAGAATAACCACCGAGAACGGTTTGACTCCTTACCTTGTAAGGGTAGAGCTGATATAATAAGGAAAACTAAGAGAACGAGAGCTGGACTTGCTGGAAAAATGAGTAAGGACGCCATTTCCAATTGTAAGGTAGTCGAGAGGCGCCAGAAACCGAATCAGCCGAATTTTAGCAAACAGGCTTTATCGGGGAGAAAAATCCCAGCCTGGGCGAAGCCCCAAGGTCCAGTGTCTGGGCTGAGGGAGTCGCACCCTGGGCAATGGGAGCGACCTTTTATAACTGGGAGATGTGGCTGGGCTGGCCCTGGGCCTATATCTAGTAAGGTGGTCAGGGATTGGAAGGCACAGGCATGTCCGGGTTCCTGCCCAGGCAGGGTGTCTGCCAGGGATTGGTCCTGGAGCAAGGTGTCCATCCAGGATTGGTGGGCGCAGGCACATCTGCACCCCTAGCCAGGTGAGGAAGGCTGCTGGTGATTGGTGGATGCAGGCATGTCCGCGCCCCTAGCCAGGTAAGGGAGCACTTAGCACATACGTGGCTGAGTGCAAGGTCCGGAGACAATTGCATCAGCCAACTCTGATCAGCTCTGCATGGGGTGGGGGTTTATTGATTTGGCCAGACACAATAAGGTGTTGCTATTTCATCATCTCTGATTAATCAGATCCATGACAGCGATCTAAATTACTCATGAAATTTTATTTTCTCAGGAAGGACGCCATCCTGTTAACGGATGCTTTTGACTTCACTGACCAGTGTTTAAATTCCGCCCTTGGCTGTTACGATGGAAACGCCTATGAGCGTATGTTCGAGTGGGCTCAAAGGTCACCAACCAATCAGGTAGTGGAGTGAAATGAACTCCCTGTAGCTTATTGGGGGGG
>NW_022103928.1:23240755-23254134 GCF_000313985.2 Echinops telfairi
TCCCCATTTTAATAATTTCTACTAGGTTGGAAACCACTTGGCAGAGTGAGTCTGTTTAAAATATTTTTAGAGAATGCATCAAGGAACCCAGCAGCGGGGGTGTGGCTTGGCGGGAGTGCTGGCCGCAACTGTAATCAGCCAAACGCAGGGCTTGGAACCTGGTGCAGGGACCAGGGAGGCAGCGTCAAGTTTGGCACACCCTAGGGCACACACAAATTGCCTTTTAAGTAACAAAATTTGGAGCTAATCAGTCACGTTGGTGATTTAACCATTCTATTTTGTATTGATAAAAGTGGGTATTCGGTGATAGGAGCCTGCGGGTGGGGGTGTCTCTCTTCAGACCCTCCCCTTCACCCCAGGGAGCACAATACCGGTAACATAGACGGAGGCTGGCAGCTCTCAGTGGCCCAGGAAAGCCATGTAGCTGAGAACGCAAGGGCTACTTGAAAGGTGTCCCAGGAGAGAATACCAGAATCCCAAGTCCTTGAGAGAGAGAAGGTGGGGGAGGAGAACTTGTAAAATCCTAACCATTTGGGGCCAGAGTCCCAGGCACTCTGCAGTGAGCATCACAGGGCAGAGACAAAGGGCAACGAATACCGGAGCTAGGGTGAAGAAAGAGACCCGCGATGGAAGGTGGAACATGCAGTAGTGGATTTGATCTAGCTGATGAAAACAAAGCCAGCCCACAGGTATGCAATGGGTTAAACTCTGCAGTGCAACTGTGTTCATCAGAGGGGGAAACTTCTTTTAACCTCGTCAGTCACATCTCAGCAAAGGTGTGGCAACATCTCGTCAAACTGGCGACTCTAGAGCTTTCATTCACACTTAGCATGGTGTTAGACTCGCTTGTAACAATTCATGTCCTGTCATACGTACGGCTTCACTTAACATGCACACCAAGTGACAGCACAGCCATTGGCTCCCAGGGTGATCGCCCCACAGGACAGAAGGCAATCCGTGCATGCAGTCAGTCCTAATCCCTCAGAAGGCAGCCTGTTCACTCAACGATTTACATAAAGAAGGCAGGACCCACCGACTGCTCTGCCAATCAAAACCTTCTTGCTGCATTATTTTTGTCATCATGAGATCTTCCCACTTTCGAATATTTGAATCCTGGCATGAAGATACAGTAGGTCTTCCCACTCCTGTTAGTCACCCCCCCCCAGGGCCTATGGATAACTGGGTGCCCCACGTGTTCAACACACACACCCTGCTCAGACACTGTCTGGCAAGGCTGAAACGGACAACTCAAACCTGTCTTGCTGGCCACACAGGGCAGCATTCTAGATCTTCTGATTGCACATGCTCGCTAAAGAACATGAGGGTTTGGGAGTTGTTTTGCTTCATTCTAAACCTTTGCGTTCATAGAATTGAATCTCTACTGTATGAGAAAACTGAGGCAAGCTTTTCCAATAAAGTTAGTCTTGGAATCTCACAGGGGCAGTTCTACCCTGTCCTATAGGGTTGCTGAATCACATTCGACTTGATGGACAGGAGTTTGGTTTGGGTTTTATATGAGAGCCCTAGTGGTGTCGTTGGTTGCGCCAGCGGCTACTAACCACAAGGTCTGTGTGAACCCACCAGCCACTCTCTGGAAAGGGGGAAGGGGGTGGGGGCAGGGCAGCCAGATGTGCTCACCTAAAAGATTCACAAGCTTGGGAAACCTATAGAGCCGCTCGAACTCAAATCGACTCCAGGGCTGGGGGTTTATTTGAGAGCAGATGTTGGTAAATGAGGGGCAGGGTCAACCCAAACTCCAACTCACTGGCAAGGAGTCAATTCCGACTCATACTGGCCCTATCGGGCAGAGAAGGGCTGCCCCCGTGACTCTTTATGAGGGTAAATTGTCTAGTCTTTCTCCTTCAGAGCAGCTGCTGCTGGCCTTATAGTTAGCAGCCGGCCTCCGAACGCTATCAATAGGCTTGGTAAACCATCAGTGCGCTCACCCCACTTTCCTCTCTTTCCTTCCACTTGCCTGGTGAAAAGGGATCCCCGCTCCTCATTCCATGAGCCTCAGGGGAGCAGACACTCCACGTTAGGGGCTATGTAGACGTGATGTCATGACCTACACAGAGAAGAGGAACCTGCTGCATAGAAAATACTGCAGATGCTCACCGGCCTAGTGCACCACATGTTGCTGCCAATTTAGCTGGGGTTCATGGCAACCCCATGTGACAGAGCAGAGCTGCCCCATTGTGATTTAAGGACTTGCCCACTGGTGGGTTCAAATCACCAACCTTTCGGCTAACAGCTGAATGTTTTAAGCACTGTGACACCAGGGCTCCCTTCCCTTCCATTTCCTTGCTAAAAAAGATGACAGGTGGCTTTCCTACACAGCATTTTAACAACCCAAGATTATAAATGACCTTGGAGAATGGTTTGTTAAAATTGATACTTGGTTCTTGTTAATATAGAACCACATGACCTTTCACCGCACCCCGGCCACTCCCGAGACCACCAGCACAGCACTCTTCAAATATGGTTTTCTAACCTGCTGTAAAGAATGTTGACGCTGCATTCAGAGCCATTTTTCCTCATTTGCACGAGTAGAAAAAGGCACTCTATAGAGGTATTTGAAATAAATTAAAACAGCAGCTATATTGAAACCTGCCTTGTAGACACAAAGCTGTAATTGGGGATATAGTTCACAGGTACTGTCTGCAACAAGGGAGGTGCTGTGCTAAATTAGATGTCTTAGAATAAGAGAGGACCCGCCTTTGTGAGGGGCAGGTGGAGGGTGGCGCTTTAGCTCCAGGCAGGATGATGCTGTCTCCTTCAACCAACAGCTAGGAGGGCACTCGGCTTTGGGGCTTTCTTCTTGAACAGGAAGCTATTTCAAGATACTCTTCAGAGTGAACCCCAAGTGGCTCTTTCCCCTCCACACAAGCTCACATGGAAGGGAATCCCTAGTGATAAAAGAAGTAGAGAAACCAAATGAGAGCCTTGCCCCGCCCTCCCCCCAACCCCCCACCAATAATTCAATTTGTTCAACTAATAGCTAGATGTGCTAAACACATATGCTGTTTGCCTGATTGATTCAAGGACTCATTCAACAAATATTTATCAAGCTCAAGCTTTGTGCCAGAAACCCATCTAGGTATTCAGGATACAATGGAGAACAAGAGACATTAATCCCAATTTCAAGTAGTTTACAGTTTTAGTAGATTAGATGGGCAAGAGATTAAACTAGTAGTTACTATGAAAAATAAAACCAGAACCATGGGGAAAACAGTAGAAGAATGGGGTAACTTACTTGGACACCTGATTGTACTTTGGGGATCCCTGGTTTTATGAGTAGTGTTGAATCTCAAAGGACCTCAAAGGGTCCTTTTTCTCCTATTAAATTCTCAAACTCACTGCCGTTGAATCAAACTCTCACTCATAGGGACCCTAGAGGAGAGCGTAGAATGGCCCCATAGGGCAAAAGCAAGCGACAGACTTGTTTCTTGTCCTTTGCTGTTTTCTTGTTTTAATCAGCACCTGCATCCACCATGGAAAATCTGCATGAGAAAAGGAGGCTGTCCTTTGGAGAAAACGTGTCTCCATATGTTCACACACAAGGGATTTTAAAAATAATTTTTAAAATTAAGGCGCTTACGTAACAGCACTTTTTAGTAGCTAAAGGCTTGCTTTAAAAGTAAAAGTTATTAATCCTCACAGGAATTTTGTCTCAGTAACTCACTTCTTTCCACCAACAGGGGAACCCTGCCTACGAGAAACACTTACGACCACTGTTACAAAGCAGGGGAGCCAAGCTATGAGGCATAGCCAACCGTACTTGAGAGGTACAACAGCCACCCCCCCCTCTGTGATAATGCTACTGTGGCAACAGACATAAAATGGTACTTTAAATTAGACTGTTTATGTACATTTTAAAAGAGTGGCCTTCCTTTTTGGGGACACATCTGAAGTTATTAAACGATGAAATGATCCTGTCATTTACTTGAAACAATCCAATGGGGTGTGTGAGTGTGTGTACATGTACAGGGAGAGAGTTGTTATTGAAACTGGCCCATGGGCACAGGGCATTGTGCAGCTTCCTGATAAAAACAGTGCATTATCCATCTGAAGTACCTGCCAGGGTTTGCTTTTAATCTAGCAGAAGTCAACAGTCTCTCTCGTGAGCCTATGTCTGGGTCTGTAGCACACACAGATTCTAGGCCTTCAAAGCCCACACACGCACTGTGCGCACACACTCCTTCCCTCCAAAGTTCCGCTACTGAATCTAAATAAGATGTAGGGTCTTACGCATGCAGCTAATAAGAATTTTTAAAACTCAACTCTCCCACAGTGAAAGTTATTGAAAATTCCAAAATGGACAGAAGTATCTCAGGTTGTCCATATGATCAAGCAGACGTTTTCCACGTATCACTTTCATTTCAAGTGACCATTAAACTGGGCTAGGAAAAGATCTCCAAAGTGTTTAAGGTTTTAAATTTGGAACTAACATGATTCCCTCTCCATACCTGTTTTTAACCCCCGTCATTGTACTTTGATTTCCTCTCCGCTAGCTCAGCAACTGATTGGCCTTTTTGGGTAACCATCAACTAATTTGCAAGAGACACCTTTTTAAAAGGATAACCTCGTATTAGCGTTTATGGATTTACTAAAACCCCTGCCACCTGTCAATAAGGGATTTTAACTGCAGGATGATGAGCATGGGATAACTACAGGTTCCTGGATACTGGTTATGTGACAAACCTCAAAAATAACTTTTCAGAGAGCCAGTGAACAAAGTGGACTTGGATCCACTCAATAAAATATATTGAATTCTAACCTCTGCACTTAGGAGTGTCAGCAGCTCAATGAAAGGTCAGACTGGAGTGGTGGCCCTGCTGGGAGGCGTTTCTGGGAAAAGGGCAAGACAGGAGCGGGTCTGGGAGCCCAGGACCATGAGAAATGCTCGGGGCTACCAGAGACTGGGAAGACGAGCAGGCTCTCCCCTGAACAGAGCGTAGCCCTCTCACATGCTGAATTTGGACTTCTAACCTCCAAACTGTGGAAAACTTCCTTTCAGCTCTGTAAAGCCACCCACTTTGTAGGATTTTGTGATTGTCTGTAAGACAGACAGCACTCTTCCAGAAAGAGCCTCTCAGACCCAGGCAGAGACTGCCTCGGAGCTCCCCGTGTTCCTTAGGAAACCAGGCAAGCATATGGCACGACTTCCTTTTAAACGGTGTTCTAGCAAGGTTCTAGGAAGGTTCAGTACAGTTGGCATAATCCTCCCGTTGAGTAATTTCCGGGAAACAGAATGGGTTATGTAAAATAAGACTGGTGAAATAAATAAGAGCACCTACATGGTTCAAACCGGTCCAGAACCTTCGTTCATTATGTTCTTTCTTCTGATCAGAAATAAGCTTAACTTTGAAAAAGAAAAACAAAACCTTTGTGAGACCACCCCCACCCCAATATATTCAAGTGGCTAACAAGTCCATTTGGTTCCATGTTTAGCCCAAAGGAGAATCAAGGTCATATTCAGAGCAGACAGCTGGTGGTTTATTGAAGAAAAATCTAGAATACTCAACTTACGTCCTGATTGGAAAAAAAAAAATTGTCCAACCACATGTTCACTATTTAAATAGGCACTCTTTTTGATAACGAATAATTCCAGCCTTTCTGCTAGCATGACACTGTAGCGTTCTGATCAACTTAAGTTTCCCAGGTTCCACTGAGACCTCTCAATCAAACACAAATGTGCTACAGACAGTATGCATGCACTGGAGCATAAAAAAATGCTTATTTTAGATGAGGATAATCACCCTCCCCCCAGTTAAATAATAATAATCAATCAATACAAACCTAATTTTCATAGTTCACTTTTTATTAGCTTTTTCCTGGTTGACCGTACACTTGAGAAATATATACTGCACCAGGCTTAAAAAGTAAGATTTCTACCACAGGGACATTTTGTATTCAGAATCCAATATAAATATTTCTATTCAGACATCTCCATGGCTACAGATATTTGGTTGCTTGATTTATATGCATAGAAAGAAACAGTTGTCCTAACTGCGAAGCGTAGTACTTGACAAGGACTTCGGACGATTGGGACTGCTGCCCTTCAGATGACCAGACTGCTCATTGGTCAGGAAACTAAGTCACCCTACATGATGATCTGATTTTTTTTCTCAAAGGCGTCAGGAATCCTTTTGCTTATCCTTTCATTGCTGCATTATTTTTGTCTGTTTTGTTTTGAAACCGTCTAGTTAAGTTAGGGGCCATTTAAGCAGAAATCATTGTAGCACTCTAATAAAAACAAAGCTCTGTTACAGGGTAGATTACATACCATAATGATTTCAGCCTTCTTTTTATAAAAAAGGTATCTGGAGACGGAACCGGCACATGCATACTCAGGAGGAGAGGAAACAGAACGTGGGGGAGTCTGCTAATGCCTTCCTGGCCCTCCATGCCTTCAAATAAATACAAATATTAAAAAAAAAAAAAAAAAGTCCCACACTGTCATTTTTTTTTTTAAAGCCATCTCTTCCACCTGCTCGAAAGCGCGCCTCCTGGCCCTGGTCCCCAGGCGGTGCTCAGTCGTCCGTCTTTCGGGCCAGCCTGCAGAAAGTCCAGTTGTGTTCCACTGTGTTCTCATTGGCCCGCTCACTCATGTGGTGCACTCGGGTGTTGCGGATCGTGAAGCCCTGCTTTGTAATGTACTCCATCAGGTGCACCCGCAGAGAGACTTCCTGGTGGTAATCACACGGTCCAAAAGTAAAGGAAACCTGGCAGTCTCTGGTGTCCATCATGTGCTTATTCCACTTGGTGAAGTAGTTGGAGATGCCTTCTAGTAAGGAGTGAACCTTCGTGGTGATGGTTAACTGGGTTATGATGACAGCCACTGGGTTGGAATATTTCGAAAGCTTCCGAGTACTAGATAACTCCACAACTTCTTCGAAAGTATCCATGGGATACAAAGGTTTAGGGTCATTGAGACACTGAATTAGGGGCTCAATCTGATAAAAATCGGCTTCTTTCCGAAGCAGGTCAAATTCCTTAAAGTCCAGGGGTAAGGTCAGCTCTGAAGTTCGTAAGAAGTTGAGGACATATCGGAAAAGAGGTCCATCTCGATCGATGAAGTAATTGCCTTGCGGGTCTCTAGCAGTGGGGAAGTCCCCCCCAAACATAGCGCCGAGCATGGAATCTGGGTAGCGGGTCAACGTAGTGAGAGACGTTGTATACAAGTGTCCACCTACATTTAAGGTGACTGGGTCAGTCATCTGAAACAGGGTTAGGAAATGATCAGTCATCTGAAATTTGGTTTTCAATCCTGACAAATTAAGAAAATTAATAGTAACGAGCAAAGCAAAACATTACTCCCAGCAGTACGGTATTTAGTTATCCTATGATGCTCGTGATGAAATCGCTTCACTTCAGTGATAAACCCACCCAGAAAAAGGGAATTGATACTCGCTTTCAATATCGAGGGGGGTAGCATAAATCCAATTCTTTAAAGTCTTAATCAAGTATCTGAGCTAGGTATTTCCGGAGCCATTTCATTTCAGGCCCAAGACAGACAGAATTCTCAAGTCAGAGCATGTTACTGTGGGAAGGGAAAAGCCAAACAGAAATATGCTCAGGTAAGTTTTCTCTGATTTAAGGAAAAAGACTTTGTTCAACTTAAGATAGAAGAAAAGTGATGGAAATATGGCTACTTTCAACATAATTTTCTTTTTCTCTCAAAAAAAAAAGGGAGGGAAAGTATGAAATTCATTTTAAAATAAAAAATTTCCAGGCTTGATGGGAAAATTCAGGAATGGTGAACGGTGATGGTTGAACACGGTGAGCACACTTAACGTCCTGGACCTGCACAGGTGACGACGTTAAAATGCCAAGCGCTTTTGTTCTCTGTTTACTTACTACAACTACAATAAAGGGGGTGGCGGGGGTTTGTCAGGATGGAAACACTGGTTTTGAACACTAAGTTAAAATGTACAGTTTAGTCGATATAATCTAGCTACAAAACCACCAGATGCTGAAGGCTAACAGCAGCTTTAACACTGCAGAAAGTGATGGGGCGTGAGCACATGGCATTTAACGTTGAGTCGTCTGTAGACGCCACTTGCTTTTGCTCTTTAACAGTCACATTTAAGGACAACCATTCAGACAGACCGACCTCAGGTGCTCTAGGCAGAGAAAAGATTTCTTTCCAAAAGGACAGAAAACATACAGCAGAGTACAAGTGGGACAAGAGGCAGCTTCTCAAGCAGATCACCTCCATCCCCACACCTGCAAGGCCCTTTCAGTAGTCCCTGTGCCATGATAGAAGGTTTTAGAAACAATACACTTTAAAGACCCAAAACTCTCCTCTCTCAAATAAAGGGTTATTATAAAAAAACTATCTGGTGAATTTATATGACGTTTAAATAAATACACCCCCAGAAAGGCACCCCAAGAATGCATCAAAAGAAATTAAACAGGTCCAGAGCCTCAAGAAACGGTGGGAAGGGGTGGGGGCAACATACAGCCGAGGGCGGGGCGCCATGGTCCACTGACTGCCCTCCTCACCTATTCCGGACCTGGGGGTACCCTGGGGTCTGCTCAGCTAAAGGGGCGGTGAAGGAGGGGCCCAAGAGGAGATGAGCGAGATTGTCGTGAAGCTGAAGCCCGTGCTTGCAAACGTCGAGACGAAGCCAAAAGGAAAGCAGGAAAGGAGAACTCTTCGGACAAGAAAAAGACAAGCCAAAAGAGAAAGGGAAGCAGAGGGAAAACAGGCTGAAGTAGCTAACCAGGGTAAATATCCAAATAAAGATTTACCTGCCGAAAATGGAGAAATGGAATACGAGGAGAGTCCAGCCTCTGATGAAGAAGCAGAAAAGAAGCCAAGTCTGGTTAATGTGTATACCATGTCTCATCAGCGGGCCCTGTTATCTAGCTCCCTTTTGTACAATCTAGAGGAATATTTTTTACTTAACTATTTTGTAAGCACAAGTATCGTAGCTCTAAAACATTTCTAAGGCGGAGGATATCCAACTTCGTTCCATTCTTTAAAAGTGTAAATGCTTATTTTTTAAGACGTGAAATCATTTACTGGTTGTTTATTTTTTGGTACGACCAGAATATAGTGAGATGTTGAATTGTGGGAAGAACTGGCTGTCTTGGGAGTGAACCTAACATTACATGGGATGGGGGAGAGTTTTTGTAGCCCTAGTACAAAACATACTTAATGGTAAGTTGGAATCACTGTCATGTGCATGTGGACGACTTGAACATTTAAAAGTTTGTTTCCATGTTTTCCTTTTTAAATAGAATTGTGTCTGAAAACCATCCTGCCATCCTGGCGTTCCTGTCGGAACTGTGTGCCTTCGGTAACCCCTATGGTCGTGGCCGTCCAGCTTCCCCGTCACTTTGTCATGTGCTGTGAAGGACTGGAACATTTGAGTGTATAGTGTGCCTGATATTAAACTGTGAATAAGTGGGACTTGAGATGTAACAGCTTATCAACATTTGAAGACAATGGTACTTAATAATCAACCTCTTTTTAAAACTTTGCCTCCAAATTAAAGCTGGAAAGTCATTGGAATTTAGAAACACATTGTATCGATATGCCATTTTAGGATTTTGGTACATGCATTTAAGAATTGTGGAAGAAAAAAAAAAGAATTGTGTACAACTTGTTCATAATGTCTCTGTACTGATCTCAAAACAACCACTAAAATGCCAGTTAACAAAAAAAAAATGAAACAAGTGAGATTATTCAAATGTATCATTTTCATTTCAATTATTTACCCCTAAGACAGGTAAAGAGAAAGAAGATGCACAAAGCCTTCAAAGCACATCTGCTCCAGGGACTCACCATATAGCCCCAGTCTCCATTATCCATCTGCTCCAGCAGTGCGTCTCTGGAAGCCCAGGTTCCAAGGGAGCTTCGGGAGGAGAAAAATAGACACGTGATCACGGATATAATGATGAAAATAAAAGCAGAAAGATTTTATCCCATCCAAGAGAGCAAGCTAAATGCCGAAACAATACCCTTCTCTTTGCTCAACTAAAATCTACACTAGCAGAGATTCAATTTGGGGAAGGACCTCCTATCTACCTACAGATTGGCAGTCTTTACAAAGACCAAGAACTATCCTGTGGCTAGAGGTGGAGGGAACTAAACCACTACCACTGAGTCTACTCCGATTCCCAGCAGCCTTACAGAGCTGCCCCTGTGGGTTTCTGAGACTGCAAATCTCATGTGAGCAGATGGCTTCATGGGTCTCAACCCCACCAATGCTCCTTAGAAGAGAATGAAGCACCTAGGAAATAAGCTAGCTGTTCAAATCCTACCTATCTTCTCTCAATATACCGTTTTTAGGATTTCCGTAGAATATGATCATTTGTACAACCCTATCCTGATCTTTTTCAAAAAGATCATGTAAGAGAAAGTTTCCATTAGCATTTCAGCCCTCCAAGCATTTCAGCCCTCCAAGCTTAGGCGTCTAAGTAAAGACATTAAAAATAATTCATCTCCGGAGGCATCACTCACTCTCCAAGAAGAATACATCAAAATAGGGCATTTGATACCATAGAAAAAGCACACATACTTTTAAATAATGTGTTTCACCTTTGCACAGTAATCCAACCACATGGAAAACAAACATACTTTCAGATAACAATGCATCTCACTTTGTACAATCATCAAAACACACTTTCAGTGCCAAATCATCAGAGCACAATTTAGGGCTAAAAGAACTTTGTAAATCTGGTTGAGAGTCCCTCAGCTGGCATTTTACGGAGCGAGCGCAGCACCTGCCTCAGACACTGATAAACGCCCAGATCCTAATGGTGCCCGTTTGAATTTATTTTTATTGACAACTCAAAAGCACTTAAACAATTTCCCAGCTACTGAATTGCTTTAGTCAGTTCCTTTCTCACACACTTCAGCTCCCCAATCAATGTGCAAAGCAAACTGCAGGGTAAATTTCAAAAGCTCTAGCAAGAGGCAGCACGGCAGCATGGCTTTCTCAGTATCTGTCCAGGAAAAGCATTTGCTTTTTCAACTCGGGCTTTGAGCAGCTCTAGTTTTCCCACTTTGAGAGGAATCTGGCACAGAATTCCCAGAACAGGCCCGGGCTATGGAAGATCACAAAGGCTCTTTCTCAAAAGGTCACTCAGGCATGTAGGGAACATTTGCATAGCACAGCAGGAGCTGAAATCAGAGCCTGAAGCATCTATTTCTCTACCTTGCAAAATTTTCAAAGCAAACAAGCTAAAATATGGACCAGTGGACTACGACAAGGAGTTCGGTTTTTATTCTCCACATTCAGCAATTGGCTATAGATAAGTCTCTACATGCTTTCACATGAGAAATAGAACAAATGTCAAACCCAGGGCTGTTGCCATAACCTCGCCTTCCTCCGACTGGCTTCACAAACATTCCTGGAAGTAAACAAAACCTATGGAAACAGGCGTGAAACAGGCATAACGGATTTGTCTTGCAAAGATCTAATTCAGTGATCATGATGAGCCAGATCTACAGCTGAATGATTTAAAAGGTCAGCCACTCAAGAGTTCTGGTAAACTGTTCATCTCTGGCATGACTCCCATCATCTAAAATATTCCCTCCGGATAGCCTGGAAAATAATTCGTTTCAGCCAACATTGTAGACCAAGGGATGGGGAGCCTCTGAGCAACATGGGTACACATTAGATGGGTAATTCTTGCCTTCATAGAGCTTGCAGTCAATGGAAAAAGACAACGTGTAACCACGGAAGTACAGAACAGAATTCGAAAGTGCTATCAACAGAGCTCTGCTGTTGTGGATTAAGTGTCGGGCTGCTAACCACGAGCTGCTAACCACGAGCAGTTGGCACCCACCACGAGGGAAAGATGGGCTGTCTGCTCATCTAAAGACTGACAGTCTCAGAGACCACTGGGGCAGTTCCGCTTTGCCCCATAGGGTGGCTGTGAGTCGAGTCAACTCCAGGGCAGTGGGTTGGGTTGGTTTTTGATAGGATAGAGGAGTCCTGATGACATCGTGGTTATCACTTGGCTGTGAAGCAGGAAGTAGACAGTTCACACCCACCAGGCCCTCCTCGGAGAAAGATACCGCAGCCTGCCTTACAAGCTCCATGGGGCAGTAGGGTTGCTATGAGTTGGTGTCAACCCGACAGCAGTGGGTCTGTGGTTTGTATAATCGATGGACCAAAGAAGCCTGTTAGAAGAAAAAGGAAAAAAAAAGATTCTAAATAAGAAAGCTGGGGGGAGGCAGGTCAGTGGGAAAGAAGCTCATTCAGAAGTAAGACAACCTGAGACGGGATTGGAATGAAGAAACAATGTTAAGTATAGGCAGGGTGTGAAAGCTTTTCCCACCACCACATCTGCGGCAGTGTAAGCCAGAGCATGAGCTCGGATTCCTAAGAAACAGAGCAGATGAAGTACCCAAGGCCCTGCGGCTGAGAATGAGCAAGTAAGAATTTGGGTTTTCTGACTCAGAGTCTAGATCTTTCTGTAAATTCTCTTTACGGGTAGAAACCAAAAGATCAGAATCTATGAAACATTAAGTTGAAGGGTCAACTTTAGCTTTCCTACAGCCACCTATCAAGGGAGAAAGACGAAACTTTCTACTCCTGTCAAGAGTTACAATCTCTGAAACCCAAAGGGACAGTTAGTTTTACCCTATCCTTTGGGGTCACTATGACTCAAACTGGACAACAGCAATAGGAGAGACAGTCATCTCTTAATACCTATCCACCCTAGCAGGGGGTTGCAGTATTTACAAATGTATTAGAAATTCGGTCTCATGTGAGTACAGGCTTATAAAAATTTCCCCAACACTCCTTTACCTCACCCCATACACAAGGACAAATTCAAGGTGGATCACAGACCTGGAGGTAAAACCCAAAACTATCAGGATCATCAGTGAAAACAATGGGACAAGGCTAAGAACCTTCATGAAGGGAATACATGGACTACCAGTAATCCTGAAGGATACACACCCAGAGGACGATAAAACAGGCATGTGGGACACCCCAGCCTGGGATCACGAGGTGTCGAAGGGGTCAGGTAGCAGGTATCAAGGGGGAAAAAAATCATATCATTGTGCATGAGGGGGAGTGCAGAGTGGGGATCCAAAGCCCATCTGTGGGCAATTGGACATCCCCTTACAGAAGGGTCACGGGGAGGAGATGAGCCAGTCAGGGTGCAGCGTAGCAATGATGAAACATACAACTCTCCTCTAGTTCTTTTTAAAAAAATCATTTTATTCGGGGCTCATACAACTCTTATCACAATCCATACATACATCAATTGTGACAAGCACATTTGTACATTTGTTGCCCTCATCATTCTCAAAATATTTGAGGGGAAAAATGAGGACCTAATGTCGGGGGTTTAAATGGAGAGAAAATGTTTTGAGAAACGATGTACAAATGCGCTTTACACAATTGATG